>NC_041386.1:204455070-204516431 GCF_002162155.2 Triticum dicoccoides | reverse complement strand
GGTGAACTGCTACTTTCTACTCCAGACCTTCCTGCATTCTTTGGCATAAGTATTTACCTTGCTATTTCATAGCAGGAACTTCGAAAAGCTGTGAGGGAGGTCCATAGCCTGTCGCCACAACCAGAGGACCCTGACCGGGCCATCGACCCCAGACTCGAAGAAGATCCGGACACATTTATGGAGCTCATCGACAGGACGTTCTATCAGCTAAGCTATGACGGTGCCTTGGTGGCCATCATAGCCGATTATCCTGGACTGCTCCCTGCATCGCATGTAAGTAAAAACGGAGTCCCAACTACCGAGAAGGATCCCTTTTCTCGCACTTCACCTACTACACACATATGGTGTCTTACATGGAAGGCTCTCGGGATGCCATGCCGAACCCGAAGTGACTCATCAACAAGGGGCACCGAAGTCGAGTAGGCTTAAAAGGAAGGCGGTTAGGACTGAGACGTCGTTGCAGAGGTATGAAAAAGAACCTTGCTCCATGGTTGTCGTCCTTTAAAATAGAATAACGTCCATGTTTCCTGGCAGGAAAAACGCTCGCCGGACCATATCCGGAGAGCCTGCTGGCCAAGGCTCCACCAGCTGGGCTCCAGAGCCGGACTTAGAGGCAGATGCTAACGTGGGGCCAACACCGGATGTTCCTCCTATAGAGGACGCGGATAGGCTATCCGCTACGAATTCCGAAGTGGAGAGTGCCATGAATCACAGGCGTCACCGGGCCGTACTCCGCAATGCTTGTTTCTCTCAAGAGACGTTCGATGCCTTCAACTCAGCAGACGCGTACATCCGAGCTGCTCAAAATGATCTTGCCTGAGCCACGGACCAATATGTGAAGGATATACGGGTAAGAAAATCTAATAATTATGTATATTAGTAGCCCCTGAGACTTGAAACAGTTGGCACAACTGATTTAAGGATCATTGTTTGCATAGGTTCTTACGGAGAAGAATACCCAGTTGTCTCAAGAGCTGGAGGAGTGCCAAGCCCAGCTACGGGTCACAATTGCCGTAGTGAATGAGTCGAAGAATGCCCCATCTGGTAACAGTTGTTTCTATCTAAAAGAATGACATGTACCAGTTAGTATTCGGCATGCATGCAAATCTAACAATATATTCTGCAGATGATCCCGGAGCGAATCCGGAGGTCGTGCGAGGGGATGAGCAACATGCTCAATGACAGCTAAAGGCTGGCGAGCGCGTGCTTACATAGGTTAGGCGAGAGAAAAACGATCTCCAAGATGCCAATACCCGGCTGGGCGTTGAACTGAAAGATGTTCGGGCCCAGCTTGTTGACTCCATAAAGGAGAATAAGAGGCTTCGACGCGGCATTTTTAGTAAGTGCTTGAACGAACTTTTATAGAGTTCGGCGAAGAAACCGGCTAACATAGTTATATCTGTGGGTATGCTAACGGGTCGTCCCACAGAGGAGATGGGTGATCTTCTGCCAGAGCTCTCACAACTACACGAACAAGTTCGGCAAGTAATGTAGGGCATTGCCCAAGCCTTGCGTCCATCCGCCTCAGTACCAGGAAGCATGGGGGAGCTTGTAGAGATGCTCAAGGGAGCGCGGCGGTGCTTCCAATTATGGAAGATATCAGCCTGCCAACATGGTGCAAGGGAAGCCTGGGCCATGGTGAAGACGTGTTATACCAAGCCTGACCCGAACCACATGGCCGAGGTCGGACCTGTGGGGTCTGATGGGAAAGAGATCCCCGTCAGTTTGGTGTATGACCAGGTGAAATTAGCCGCAAAGTATTCCCAACAGGATTGTAGGCTAGACAACCTGTTGGATGGTATAGAAGAAGAATTTAGTCAGTCTAAGTGACGGTGTACTTCAAGTGACATATATTGCCCCTAGCCGGATTGTAAATCATTTGTTTTGGCGGACCTTGTCGCTTCAACCTCCGGACCTGACAGCCCGGAGTGTATCCGAATACCTGCTCAGTTATGTAAAAACCGGGGTACGCGTGGAAACCAGGTGTAGGGGTCATATGTGCTTGAACAGACAAGTACCCAACTAGCTATGTTATATTACATGGATAGTAAGAAACATCTTCCAGGGAGAATAGTTCCCTTAAGGTTTCCTTTCCCTGGGTATACATGCATTAATGTGCATTTCCAAACTGCGAGAAGAGACGCAGGATATAAACATCTAGGGGCATGTATTACAATGAATAAAAGTCATCTTCTGTTCACCGACCGAATATTCCCTTAAGAACACTAGCTTTCGGCTTCACCCAGTCTGAGGTACAGATCCGGCTGACCCGGCAGTAACAATCACAGAGGTGCTCCCCTTATGCCCTAGCCGAATTAACGGGAACGTAGGGCATAAACACAAGAGCCAGGCAACCCAGCTTGGTCAAAACATAAGTCATATCAATGCATATAATGGCGAAGAAAAGGTACATTTGAAAAATAACACATGTGCGGGGGCATAGAGCCCGAAAAATAGTTATATTAAGCTTCTGTATAAGAAGCCCCCATGTATAATGAGCACGCCTAGCATGTCAAGATTGTGTAGTCAAGACACATTTTAACCTTTTAAGGCCCTAAAGAAAAAGGGAAGAAAGAAAGAAAGAAAAGGAAGATAACAGACATATAAAAAATTGACAGAGGTAAGGAAACGAACACATAGTCCGGCACTAGGCGTAGAACCTTCGGAGTCTTGCTGCATTCCACGGGTTCGGCTTGAGTCGATTGTCCGATGCATCCTGCAGACGGTACGCTCCACCAGTTAGAACTTTGTCAATAACGAAGGGACCTTCCCATTTGGGCTTGTGCTTGTCCTTTTTCTTCTCCGATAGGCGTAGAACGAGTTTGCTAACATTATAAGTTTTGGCCCGTACTTCTCTGCTTTGATACCGCCGAGCCCGTTCCTGATAGAATGCGGAGCGGGCTTTTGCCACGTCACGCTCCTCCTCCATGGCGTCCAAACTGTCCTGCCGATCAAGCTCGGCTTCTTTCTCTTCGTACATGCGCACTCGAGGTGTGTCATGAATGATGTCGCAGGGCAGTACCGCCTCTGCGCCGTACACCATAAAGAACGGTGTGTATCCAGTAGTGCGATTCGACGTGGTCTGCAACCCCCATAGTACGAAGTCAATCTCCTCCACCCAGTGCGTATCTGATTCCTTCAACGATCACACTAATCTGGGTTTAATGCCACTCATGATTAGACCATTTGCTTGCTGGACTTGACCGTTAGTTTGCGGGTGATAGACAGAGGCATAATCTAGCTTAATGCCAATGTTGCTGGACCAAGTTTTTACATTGTGGGCTGTAAAGTTCGAGCCGTTATAGGTGATGATGTTGTGAGGGATGCCGTAACAGTGTACAACCCCGGATATGAATTCTATCACTGGTCCGGACTCGGCCGTTTTAACTGGTTTGGCTTCTATCCATTTGGTGAATTTATCGACCATGACCAATAGGTATTTTTTCTTATGGCTTCCCCCTTTAAGGGGTCCGACCATGTCAAGCCCCCAGACCGCAAACGTCCAAGTAATGGGGATTGTTTCGAGAGCGGTAGGTGGCACATGACTTTGGTTTGCAAAAAGCTGGCAACCGACGCGATGTTGAACGAGGTCCTGTGCGTCTGCTCGGGCCGTCGGCCAGTAAAAACCTGTACGGAAGGCCTTGCTTACAAGGGTCCGAGCTGCGGCGTGGTGGCCGCCAAGTCCAGCATGAATTTCTGCCAAAAGTTGTTGTCCTTCCTCTTCGGAGATGCACCTTTAAAGTACTCCGGTAGCACTTTTCTTATAAAGCTCTCCCTCGTGGACCTTGTAGGCATTAGACCACTGCACAATGCAACGTGCCTCGTTTGGGTCATCAGGGAGTTCTTGCCTAGTTTGGTAAGCCAAGAAGGGTTCTGTCCACCAAGCGATGACAGCCATAATCGCATGGGCCGAAGATGATATTTCGGTGGCAGATCCTCCGATTATGTTAGAGTGTTCGGGGTCTGGTGTTGTGGCCGGATCCGGACTGTTTTTGCCGGTCTCCGCTTCCCACACCACGGATGGCTTAAACAGCCTTTCCAAGAAGACATTAGGTGGACAGGGTCGCGCCTAGCACCGATGCGGGCGAGGATATCCGCCGCTTGATTGTTTTCTTGGACCACATGGTGGAATTCAAGGCCCTCAAATCGAGCTGACATTTTGAGGATGGTGTTGCGGTAGGCCGCCATTTTTGGGTCCTTGGCATCAAAGCCCCCATTTATTTGTGATATTGCGAGGTTCAAATCCCCCCGCACCTCTAGGCATTGAATGCCCATGGAGACTGCCATCCGGAGACCATGCAACAGGGCCTCATATTCTGCTGCATTGTTGAGTTAGTGTATAATATTTGCAGTACGTATTGGACTGAATCTCCGGTGGGGGATGTCAGGACGACGCCTGCCCCCAAACCAGCCAGCATCTTAGAGCCGTCAAAGTGCATGATCCAATTGGAGTACATGCCGTACTCTTTAGGGAGTTCAGCTTCCGTCCATTCGGCAACGAAATCAGCCAGTACTTGCGACTTAATGGCTCGTCATGGTTTATATGTTATGTCGAACGGGAGCAGCTCGATAACCCATTTAGCAATCCGGCCCATGGCAGCGGGGTTATTTATTATGTCGTTGAGTGGTGCTTCGGAGGCCACCATGATTGAACACTCTTGAAAGTAGTGTCGTAGTTTCCGGGGTGCCATGAAGACCGCGTATGCTATCTTTTGATAATGTGGGTACCATGATTTGCATGGAGTGAGGACGGTGGATGCGTAGCATACCGGCTTTTGCAGCGGGAACTTATGTCCGTCCGTCTCTCGTTCGACGATGAGAACTGCGCCTACAACTTGGTGTGTTGCTGCTATAAATAACAGCATTTGTTTGCCGACATTTGGCGCGGCCAAGATTGGGTTGGTGGCCAATATGGCCTTTATTTCTTCCAATCCGTCCGTGGCCACATCCGTCCACTCAAAGTGTTCGGTGCATCTTAAGAGGTAGTGCCTTTTCCCCTAATCGGGAGATAAAGCGTCTTAAGACTACCACGCATCCAGTTAACTTCTGGATTTGCTTGAGGTCTGTTGGGATAGCCAACTGTGACAAAGCTCGGATTTTAGCCGGGTTTGCTTCAATTCCTCTATTGGAGACGATGAAGCCCAAGAGCTTTCTGGCGGGCACGCCGAAAACGCATTTTTCCGGATTGAGCTTGATGTCATATGTTCGGAGATTGTCAAACGTGAGCCTCAAGTCGTCTATTAAGGATTCGACGTGTCTTGTTTTAATGACCACATCATCTACGTATGCCTCCACTGTTTTTGCCGATTTGTGTTTCTAGGCATGTCTGAATCATGCGTTGATAGGTTGCATTGGTGTTTTTGACCCTCAAAGGCATGGTGTTAAAACAGAAGGGGCCGTATGGAGTGATGAATGCCATTGCGGCTTGATCGGGCTCTGCCATCTTAATTTGATGGTATCCAGAGTATGCGTCGAGGAAGCACAATGAGTCGTGTCCTGCGGTAGCATCGATAATTTGATCGATGCAGGGGAGGGGGAGGGATCCTTGGGGCAAGCCTTATTAAGGTCCTTGAAATCGACACATAGGCGCCAGGATTTGTCCTTCTTTGGTACCATCACCAGGCTTGCTAGCCAATCCGGATGTTTTATTTCTCTAATGATTCCGGCCTCGAGTAACTTGGCTAGATCTTCTCCCATGGCTTGTCGCTTAGGCTCAAAGAAACACCGAAGAGTCTTCTTGACCGGCTTGAACCCCTTTAGAATGTTAAGGCTATGCTCAGCTAGCCTGCGTGGGATTCCTGGCATGTCTGAAGGATGGCAGGCGAAGATGTCCCAATTCTCGCGCAAGAACTCCCGTAGTGCGGCGTCTATTGTGGGGTTTAGCTGTGCCCCGATGGATGCTGTTTTTGTAGGGTCCGTTGGGTGGACATGGAATTTGACTATTTCGTCCGCTGGTTTAAAAGAGGTGGACTTGTTCTCGAGTATCACGTCGTCCCTGTCCACCGTGGAGCGCAGCGCAGTTAGTTCTTTGGCCGCAAGGGCTTCGGATAATGCCTCGAGGGCTAGTGCGGAGGTTTTATTTTCGGCGCGGAGTGCTATGTCCAAATCACTAGCCAGAGTGATGATTCCATTGGGCCTGGGCATTTTGAGCTTCATGTACCCGTAATGGGGTATAGCTTGGAAGATCATGAATGCCTCCCGCCCTAAAAGGGCGTGGTATCCGCTACTGAACGGGGCCACTTGGAATGTGATTTCTTGGGACCTATAATTCTCCGGCGTGCTGAATACCACATCTAGTGTGATTTTTCCCGCACATCATGCCTCCCGACTAGGGATGATTCCTCTGAAGGTCGTGCTGCTTTGCTCAATGTGGCTCTTGTCTATTTCCATTTTTCTATGAGTTTCCTCATAGACGAGGTTTGATCCGCTGCCACCGTCCATGAGTACTTTAGTAAGCCGGAAGCCGTCTACAATTGGACTAAGGACCAAAGCAGCTGGTGCTCGGGCTGTTCGGAATTGTGGTTCATCACTGGCATTGAAGGTTATGGCCATTTCGTTCCATGGATTTATTGCTGCAATGTGGCAGACTTCGGCACGGCTGCGGAGTGTTCGCTTGCGCCTATTATTTGAGGCGAAGGTCTCGAAGACTGTCAATACTGTATTGTTATTTTCCACGGGATGGTGCTCTGTTGTATTGTTGATGAGGATATCCTCGCCGCTCTTGGGTATCCAACATGCTCTAAGGCTGTGTGTCGGCATGGTATCCGCTGTACTGTGAATTTTGCATGGCCCATTGAGCCATCCCTCCAATACAGTTCTACGCCCTATAGTGGGCTTTTGTTTCTTTGTAATGGGATCGGGTGACCTACGAGAGTACACCCTTTTAGTTCGGACGAGGGGTTTAGTGAGAGCCGGAGGGTCCCAGAGTACACCCTTTTCCAGGAGCTTTCCATCGCACAGTACTTCCGTACTATGGCCGCCAAGTCAGCAAAGTGTGCTATGTCACGGAGACTTATGGCGTTGAGGATTCCCTTGTCCGTGCAATTTTTGCAAAAGAATGAAATTGCATCTTCCTCGCGACAGTCCTTGACCTTGCTCATTACAAGGAGGAATCTGGCCCAATAGTGATGTGATGTCTCTTGGGGCTCTTGTCTAATGTGGGAAAGATCACTTGAGTCTGGGTGGGTGGGTAGATTTAGGTCCAAACCCTGACCCGATCTGAGACCCAGGGGCGGAGGAGTTTCCGAGCTTGGCAGTTCAGACTACGGGATGTTGCCCAATAGTTCTGGCCCACTGTCTAGTTCTATGTTCGAAGCTTGGGCCATGTCCTCCCGTGGACGGCTATCCGGCTCGGAGAGCTCGGGAATCCAGACATAGTTTGTCCTCAAAATAGAGGAAGAATTGCTACATTGCTCCTCCACCACCGCTATCTGATGGGTGACCGGCGGCTAGTTAATCTCCGTTTGGTCGGGTTTAAGCCCGATCCGATCATAGTTTGTTGCGACTCCCAGGGCGGCGATGCGATCCAAGAGCTCGTTCAGAGAAGAGAGCTCTATTGGATCCATCTGCTCGATGAATCCCGAGCCGACATGGAGGCTGTTTTTGATGACCCAAGAAGTCATCGTCAGCGCGATGGCCGAACGGGCGGTCATGACGAAGCCGCCTAGTCGGAGAGTTTGGCCTACAGCCAGGGATCCCCCCGAGGTAATGTTGTCCTTGACAACAAGACGAGCCATCAAGCCTTATCGTGGCGGCATAGTGGAACTCTCAATGAAAGTGTCCTGAACTGTGCGTCTCAGGCAGATGGTAACATGAGGTGGGGGACACAATGTTTACCCAGGTTCGGGCATTCTTGATGGAGGTAATACCCTACTTCCTGCTTGATTGATCTTGATGATATGAGTATTACAAGAGTTGATCTACCACGAGATCGTAGTGGCTAAACCCTAGAAGCTAGCCTATGATTATGATTGTTGTTGTGCTACGGACTAAACCCTCCGGTGTATATAGACATCGGAGGAGGCTAGGGTTACATAGAGTCGGTTACAAGGGAGGAGATCTACATATCCGAATTGCCAAGCTTTCCTTCCATGCAAAGGAGAGTCCCACCCGGACACGGGACGAAGTCTTCAATCTTGTATCTTCATAGTCCAATAGTCCGGCCAAAGGATATAGTCCGGCTGTCCGAGGACCCCCTAATCCAGGTCTCCCTCACCCCCACCCCTTGAAAATCGACTGAACCGAAAGTCGATTCAGTCGACTCAAGTGTAGCTAAATCGGAGCAGCATTGCAAGCAAGAGCAAGAGCGAGAGCAACACCGTGAGAAAGGGCAAGAGCAAGAGCAGACCAAGCAGTGCACCGAGAGAAAGAGCAGAGCAGCAGCACGAGCGAGAGCTAAAGCAGCAGCAACTCCTACTGATGTGGACTTCGCCGCTGAGGGAGCGACGCCGTGGAGGAACTGGCCGGCGATGCTGTCATGGATGGAGGTGTGCCATGTTGGCTCGGGGCGGATCGCCGGCAACATCGTGAGATCGAATCAAGAAGAAAATGCGGTGATTAGTGTACAACCTCATTGGTGATGCCGATTAGGCCTCATCTTCATCCGAGGAAACGGTGATGATGATGCTCTTCCAGTGGTGCAGGTGAAGACGGCGGTGTGTGAATGGAGGTGAGGCGAAAGACGAGGGGAACGTCGGGGCAGCTCCTTGGAGGTGGAGGACGGGGTGGCTGAACCGGCGGGACGACGAGATCGACGAAGGATCCTCATTCGGTACGGTGGATGAGGGACGTCGAGGTGTTGCTGTGAATGATGTCATCTGGGAAGAGGCTCCGGCTGGGTGGCACACGGAGGAGGGTGTGGGGCTTCACTGGTTTTCACGGCCTCGGTGTATGAATGGGTGGGCAGATGTGATGGGTGTAGGGAACCATGGCTTAGGGACGCGCTTGTCCAAAATGTGGGGTAAGTTACGAAAGTACCCCCACCGATTTGAGCTAGGTGGTTCTTTCGGTTCAGGGTATCACAGGCATTTCGCGTGTCGGGATTTCACAGGAGGTGGGAGTTTTTGGGCGCATTGTAATTTTGGAATAGCAAGGCGTGGGTTGAGATGGAGCGAGTTGTCGGAGCATAATGAGACAAAGATATATCTTAAATATTTCGGGGTAACAAGGCGCGGGTTGAAGAGGCGGGAGTTTCGCAGCACGATAGACAGAGATGCTAGCTTGAAATTTCGGCATAACAAGGCACAACTTGAAATTTCGGGAGAACAAGCTTAACGTGTACCCAAAAAAGATAATTCGCACCTCATCACTTGAGCGAGCTATGTCCCATTTTACTATATTACTAGAAATGCATTCAAATATAGCAAAAAAACTAAAAAAATATTAGGACAACAAACATAACATGTACAGTACCAAAACAATTTGCACTTCCCTCAACAATAAAAAACAATGTGTGTTGTCTAGCATATGGACTAAATTTGAGTACATTTTCCTTGTTTGAATGGGATTGTACTCGGGTTAGTTATACAACCATCTAAATATTATCTTCACAACGCATGACATGAATATAGGAGAAGTAAATTCCTATATAAATACGAACAACATGTAAATATAGATTTTCTATTGAATTCAAATCATGGTACATGTATGCTCTAGCTAGATGTTCCGAATCTAAAGCATGTATGATATACTGCGTACAATGTGTTTAACAAGCACAACACATACACAAACACCATTTAGACTAGTAAGGTACATGTGCATTGCACACATGAGATTTGGCAACCAAATTATGAAAAATACCACATTATAGCATGTAAGCTTTGAGTCATATATGTATGATGTAGATGTTTGTTTAATTCTTATACTTCATTTCATTCAAAATCATCTAGTTTTTATAAGCAAGCTAATCAATTTTAAGATTCATGGAATTGTGCATTGTAAGGCATAAAGTAAAAACAAATAATGGCAAATCATGTAGAAAAACATTTGGGCAATTATGATACTGAAGATTCTAGAACAAAGAAGAAGTGCTTGTGTTTTGAGGTTTGTGCATTATGCTTAAGTTCAACCATGGAGTCTTCTAGATTGTACATGTGGCAAAATCTGGTGGAATCTAGATGATATACAATGGCCAGTTGTGCTCAAATTTTCCATCTCTGCACCATCGGATTTGCCTCATCCAACGACCATCTTTCAAAGTTAAAGTTATCTGCACACTATATAAAAATATATAATATAATATATATATAGGGGTATAGATATGTGATGCGAAAGCCACCCATCATCTCCAATTAGAATAGTGTGTCCATGCACGGATGCAATGTGGCCAAACGATGTCTGCCATCGATATCTCAAATACAAATCAGTCTGACCTTGTTCAATGTGTATACTGTACAACATGCTCGTTTCCAAACCACACCACACATATCTCAGTTATATTCATGCATGCAAGGGTTTCAAACATCATGATCTCTTATTCAAATATTTGAATTCAACTTTACATTGATTATGATGTCACCTAGTCTTTTACACCCACACAGTCATCTTCTCTTTATAATTGTACCATTAATTTTCTCTCATGCATGCATGCACACACAGTACCAGTCGGCATTATCCATCGCACACATGCAATCTTTTTCTTTAGGTCAGTCTCCCGTGCATGCACACACACACACCTCCCTGTCCCCATCACATCGGGCATTCTTTATCTCTCACGTGCATGCGCAACGATCGATGCTCCTCTATGTGTGTCTATATATACCTAGGTCTTTCATAGTTTTCCACACAAACCAATCAATCTATATATCTAGTGAGGTCTCACCCTCTTTCCCACGTCCACATCGATCAACCTATACCTCTCTATATAGGATTACATAGCTAATACACCCACACTAATTATATATATAACGTCCCCCTCTCATCATCCATGCCTCCGCTTCATCTCTCAGACACGCGCACAGTGGCGGGGGTAGCAAGGACCCTACCCCCCTAACATCACTATATATCGAGGCTAATTTGAATGTGATCATTAGACAATTGCTGGTAAAATTGTTTAAGTTGATGAATTGGCCCTCCTCGTAAAGGATCACGAATTCTTGGCCCCTTAGCTCATTTATTTTTTATGGCTCCGCCACTACACGCAAGAGAGTGCTTGCTGCCACGTAGAGACCTCGAAAGATTTCTCATGGGCAGGCGATGGCTCCTAGGAGCGCCCTAGCCGCAGAGGCGAACATTCTGAGCTGGCGGCGCTGGAGTCGTTATCCCTCGATGGCATGACCGATCAGCCCAATAAGCACCTCAATAAGTAGAAGGAGTTCATCCACGGCTTGGTGGAGCTGCTGAAGGAGAGCCTCGACGACGTGCCCGCTGAGCTCAATGAGCATGGGGAGTTGACCGCCGGCTTGGTGATGCTGCTGAAGAAGAGCATTGCCTTGGAGAAGAAGGTGACTAGCGAAATCCCGCAACTTCAGGAGGACAAGGCGAATCTCTGCCATGAGCTCGACCTGCTAAAGGAGGAGAACGCCGACTGGAAGAAGCTGCATGAGAATAGTAGTTCCTCGATGAAGTTGCTGCAGGCCCTCAGGAATAGAAGGAGGAGTGGGCGAAGCTCCGCATCAAGCACTCGGCTGCTGTCAAGGTACGTAATGTGGCCATGGAACAGATGATGAAGGCTCGCGTCGATAAATCCCTCTTCATGGACACAATGAAGAAGATGGCGGAGGAGACGCGCAAGGAGATGGAGGATGTGGAGGCGATGAAGAAGCAGTTATGACTCCGTGGCCAGCAATCCTTCATGTAGTGAGAGCAGCGCCCCAGACACGTGTGTGCACCTTCCTTTTTTTTGGGGTGATAATCTTCCTTCTTCTTTTGCTCCTGTGTTTCTTATTTTGCTTCGGGTGTTTCACCGCACGTGTCACGTTCTCTGTGAGGCATGAATAGAACAATGCTAAAAGTGAGATGACTAGCAAATTAGATCATTCTTTATCGCCAATAGAACATTGCCTCTTGCTAGTAATATATAATAAGAGTAGAGAGTAGAGATATGGCACTGGGTTGCCATGTTTCATGCTCCTCCATGGTACTCCAGTGGAAAACTTGAGTATACCGCATGGTTCTTTGCTCCTCCTCAGGTCGTTGACACATTTATACGAGCAATAAATCACAAGGCCCCGCCTTCCAGCAGTAATGAGCCTTCAAATCACAAAGGCCCTCGCTTCTCTTGAAACTGGCCTTGCTAGACTGCCCCGCTGTCGGTGTCAAAACCGGCGGATCTCGGGTAGGGGGTCCCGAACTGTGCGTCTAGGCCGGATGGTAACAGGAGGCAGGGGACACGATGTTTTACATAGGTTCGGGCCCTCTTGATGCAGGTAAAACCCTACGTCCTGCGTGATTGATATTGATGATATGGGTAGTACAAGAGTAGATCTACCACGAGATCAGAGAGGCTAAACCCTAGAAGCTAGCCTATGGTATGATTGTATGTTATGGTTGTTGTCCTATGGACTAAAACCCTTCGGTTTATATAGACACCAGAGAGGGTTAGGGTTACACAAGGTCGGTTACAAAGGAGGAGATATCCATATCCGTATTGCCTAGCTTTCCTTCCACGCCAAGTAGAGTCCCATCCGGACACGAGACGAAGTCTTCAATCTTATATCCATATCCATAGTCCGGCTGTCCGGAGACCCCCCTTATCCAGGACTTCCTCAGTAGCCCCTGAACCAGGCTTCAATGACGATGAGTCCGGCATGCAATATTGTCTTCGGCATTGCAAGGTGGGTTCCTTCTCCGAATACATCATAGAAGAATTTGAATACGAGGATAGTGTCCGACCCTGCAAAATAAGTTCCACATTCCACCGTAGAGAGATTAATATTTTCGCAGATCTAATTTGTTGGCTTGTTTTGGCAGCATGACGTTACGTCATGGCCTGGTGATTATTCGAACCATTTCTTTTAATCAGCCCCGCACATAGCGCGAGGCAGTTTTTTGACACATCTTGTCAAAGCAGAGATCGTGTCCCCTTATTACGGGATTCTCATGAATACGGGCGTGGGTAACCCAACTGCGCCATCAATTGCGGCGCTTGGGGGATAAGCGAGTTTTACCAGGCAAGTGCGGATGCTTAGTTTCGTCTGCCCATATAAAGGGATAAGGACTCACCTTTCTATCCACGCCTTCTTCCTCCCTTACTCATCCGTTTTCGCACACTAGAGCTCTAGCGCCCAAGTCCGCACTTCCCACCTCAACCTTCTCCAACCATGTCCGGAGCGGGAGGCGGGTGGATGGTCTCCTTCGTCACGGAGGGAGACATCGAGAAACTGAGGAGAGCCGGATACCTGCCCGACGACCTCGTGCACCGGCTCCCAGATGAGGGGCAGCTCATCCCCACCCCCAGGCCCCATGAGAGGGTAGTATTCCTCACCCATTTCCTCCGCGGACTGGGATTCCCTCTCCATCCCTTCGTCCGGGGGCTCATGTTTTATTACGGCATGGATTTCCACGATCTGGCCCCGAACTTCATCCTAAACATCTTGGCGTTTATCGTTGTGTGCGAGGCCTTCCTCCGCATCAAGCCCCACTTCGGCTTATGGCTGAAGACCTTCAATGTCAAGCTGAAGGTGGTGGGCGGCCGCCAGGCAGAGTGCAGAGGCGCCATGGTGGGCAAGATGCCCAACGTAACATGGCTCAAGGGCTCCTTTGTGGAAACCATAAAGGGGTGGCAATCGGGGTGGTTCTACATCACCGAGCCGCGCGACCCTGCATGGGCAGTGGCCCCCGAGTTCCGATCTGGCATCCCCACGCGGCTCACCTCCTGGAAAGAGAAGGGCCTGTCTTGGGGTAGTTCGAAAGAGATGACCGGACTCCAAACATGTATTCAAAACATGGTGAACAAGAAGCTCAAGCTTGTCAACATAGTCCAAGTTATGCTCATCCGCCGGATACTCCCATGCCAACAACGGGAGTTCAACTTGTGGGAGTTTGATCCGGCGCATCACCGAACTCTGAACAGGCTCTTCGACACGACTCATGAAGACGCTTGGAGGGTGCTGTTCAAAAGTGCCGAGGTCCCCCCCCCCTATTACTGAGGATCGCGGATTCAGCGTGAAGCGCCAAGCCAATGCGGTAAGCTGCTTTACCTTTCACAGCATACTTATTTTTTTATGTAGATTGACTCTATCCGGGATCTACACTCCCATACCTTTGATAGGACTGGCAGAAGATGGCCGGACAGATCGACTGTCCAGCTCCTTTGCCCGAAGGCCCCGCAGACGCTCTTCTGGCGAAGATGTTGACTCCGGCCCCTTATACGGTGCCGGAGAAGACCAAGAAGGCCAAGGGAACCCGAAAGAGTTCCTGACGCCAGGCGTAGTCGGACTCACCGTCCAATGACTCTGCGGTGCACTCTTCCCCCGAAGATGAGGAAGAAGAAGGAGAAGAAGATGCTCCCCCACCGACCGGGGGAGACAAGAAAAGGAAGGCCGCCCCAACTGGGGAGGCTAGAGGGTCCAATAAGGGAAGGACTCTCCTTCAGGACAGTTCCACCGCCGAAGACGAAGGCGAAGACGAGTGGTTGCCCAGGGCCAAGCCCCCGGGGAGATCGTAAGTATACGGATACCAGAGTAACTCATAGGATTCCTTTGTCGCACTGCTTTCCCTAACGTCGAACACAATTATGCAGGCCGCCACGAGCCAGTATCGATGTATCATCGGATGGCTCCTTGGGCTTGTCGGACATGGATAGCGATCCAGTCCCGACCGCCACCTCCCCTCATCCTCCCGACGATGCCGAGGTGTTGTCTCAATAGGCACCGGATCGAGGGGAGACAGTCCCGCAGGCACCTCAAGGCGACCTTCCGGACTCTGGGAGCCGAGGGGACTGGGCCCCTGAGAGCTCTGAGTTTGGCCCTCAGCCGAACACCGCACCGGAACCTCCAGCGGTTCCAGGCTCGGGCAAGCGGCCTCATTCTAAGAGGGGCAAGACGCCTCTGCCGATGACCTCTGTCCATCCAGAGGCGCTGGACAATCTGCTGGAAGCGCTTCCACCGGCGAGGAGCACCGCACTATCATGAGTGCGGTGATCCAGAAGGTTCAGTCCGTGAAGAGCGGATTGACTGAAGCATGTGCCAGCCTACTAACAGGCTTCGAGGTAAGTGTTTTAAAATATAGTAGAAATATTACTTCATAGACAGTAGCCCCTGATGGTTTGTTCGGTGTTCACAAAGAAAAGCTGAACAAAGGATCAAATAATATCGCAGGAGTCTAATATAAGTGTGTCAATATGCATATGCAGGCTTCGCTGCTGGCGTCCGCCGCACTAACTGCGGAGGTCGCCGTACTGAAGCAGGACCTCGAAGGGTCTAGGAAAGAGCTTGGCCTTGCCAAGAGGCAGCTCGAGGAGAACAAGGGTAAGTAATACCTTGTCTTATGTATATATAAAAGAGGACGCGATTGCAAAATGACAGGATCATCGTATGTTTGCCAGGGGCCACGACCGAGGTGGTGACCCTGAAGCAAGCGCTAACCAAGGCAGAAGATAAAGCAGCGAAGTAGCGCACCGAGCAAGAGAAGCACGAGGCTCAGGTGGGCGAGGTGGAGCAAGAGCTCCAGGCTCTTGTGGCGAAGCACGAGGCGTTGGAGCTTGACTCCAAGACGCGGGAGTCTGAGCTTGCCGCGGCCCTCGAGAGTGTAAAGAGTGGCAAGGCCGATGCCCAAAAGGCCCTCCAAGAGATCGATGCGATGAAGAAGATAGCGGCAGGTAAGGCTTTCTATATGCAAAGCAAGCATGTAAAAGTAAATTACCGATTACTTACCCGGATCCGGAGCTCTTTAGGAGCATTCGTAGATTTGCCCCGCAGTGTGTCCAATGCCGCACAATTTTACCAGGCCGAGGACGGAAGCTCGACGGAGAAGCTGCTCTGGTCTTAGTATGCTGAGGTCGAACATCCGGTGCCAATGAGCGACGAGCTGAAGCTGATGGTCGAGCTACATAAGGCGGCCGATCAGGCCATGAAGAGCTTTATAGTCCGGCTGTGGCCTGGCGACGCCCTTCCGAATAGCTTCTTCAGCCTAGTGAGGCGGCTTGTGGATGCCTGCCCGCGACTGGAGGTCGTCAAGCGATCTGTCTGCATTGAAGGTGCACAGCGGGCTTTCGCCCGTGTGAAATTGTAGTGGGTCAAGCTAAACACCGTGAAGCTGATAAAGGAGGGGCCGCCAGAGGGTAAGGAGCACCGCCACCCCGAGATGTACTACGAGGGTGTTCTGCCGGGTACCCGTCTCATTGTGGACGAGTGTTCAAAAGATGTAATATTTGAATGAGACTTGCTCGTTTTATCCTGTATGTATGAAAACTTGTTTCATATGCGCTATGCAACGCTTGTTGGAATTTAAAAATATTACCTTCTATTTGGCTGTTTATCCAATCTGAGAGATGGCTAGTCCTCGGCTTCTGCCCCCATGCCACGAGTGCTGGGGTGTTCAGGATAAACCAGAGCACTCTTGTTCCCATGTTTGGGTCCTTCGAGGGAGGTGCTCAGCACAGCGAACAAGGCAACCGGACTAATGATGCTTTATCACTCTCACTTAGCCATAGAATTCTATAATTTTAAATTTCAGCGAAGCCCCTGGTATTCAGAAGGCCGAATTCGGGGCACCATACACGCCTTTGAGCCAGACAGGGCCGGCCCCTCGCTCTAAGCGGCATAAGTCTTTAGGGACTTGAAAACCTCGCTGAACAGCGACCGGTCTCTTGCCTTATCATGACAGCCAGTTTTAGCTTCCTCTACTGAGGTGCTGAACTTAGCAAAACTGGGGCACAATCGCAGTAGTTCTCCTAGCGCTACCTTAGCCGATACAGCGGAACGCAAGGTACCAAAACATAGGAGCCGGGCAAACCCAACATTTGACCAAATACATGATTCGAAGCTGATGCATATAATGCTATAAGTTCGGGGTGCTGCACTTGTGAAAGTGTTCGGACTTTTCACACCGCATTGTGGGGTACGTAAGCCCCTGGTGTATTGGTCGTACCATAGTGTACGGTTGCAAGGCGTCATTAATGAACACACACACACACACACACACACACACACACACACACACACATATATATATATATATATATATATATATATATATATATATATATATATATATATAACAAGAATGCAATAATAGTCGTAATGTCATGCATTGTTTATTAAAAAATTGCGTTAAAGCAGAGTGATACAGATAGTGCGATAAGCAAAGAGTAGGACTATGTCCTTTCCGAGGGCAAGCTAAGGAATGATATTAAATTGAATATTTCACTCGTTAATGTGATCAACCTGGGAATTCTGTGGTATAACGTAGTTGTCTGCCTCCTTGGTTGCTGCATCATGTGTTCAGCAATAGTGCTGCTGGAGAGTGTTTCCAGAGATTAAGGTCCTAAAATAAAAAGAAAAAATAACCGAATGGGAAGCCCCTAGTGAGGTTTAGGCCGCGTCTTGGGGCGTGCCGTAGTCGTGCCCCCCTCCCCACATGTGCCCATGGTATTTTTAATGCGTAATTATGTATGTGCGGCATGAGTTTCGCCGTTGGGCTGGGATTGGGGTGGCCGCCGTATTGCTACGCGAGCTCAGATCGCGCCAGGCAGTCTATTTGCCGATTGCCTCGAGCGCGCTCGAAGGTGTCCGGGCTGTGAAGCGCCGAACTAGTTGATTGCCTTGAGAGGCTGCTTTGCGTTTCTGCTGCAAGGGCTGCGGTGTGCTCCTCTGTTCGGAGAGAGCGCTCTGTGTTTCCATTGACTGTAATAACTCCGTGAGGCCGGGCATCTTGAGCTTGAGGTATGCAGAATGCAGTACCACATTGAATCTAGCAAATGCGGTTCGCCCGAGCAGCACGTGATAACCACTGCGGAAGGGGACTATATCGAAGATTAACTCTTCGCTTCGGAAGTTATCCGGGGATACAAAGACCACTTCCAGTGTAATTGAGCCTGTGCAATGGGCCTCTACACCTGGAATGACGCCCTTAAAGGTCATTTTTGTGGGTTTGATCCTTGAGGGGTCTATACCCAATTTGTGCACTGTGTCCTGATAAAGCAGGTTCAGGCTGCTGCCGCCGTCCATAAGGACTCGAGTGAGGTGAAATCCGTCGATGATTGGGTCTAGGACCAGTGTGGCGAATCTGCCATGACGGATACTAGTCGGGTGGTCCCTGCGATCGAAGGTAATCGGACAGGAGGACCAAGGGTTGAACTTTGGGGAAACTGGCTCGAACGCATATACGTCCCTGAGCGCACACTTCCGCTCCCTCTTGGGGATGTGGATTGCGTATATCATGTTCACCGTCTGCACTTGCAGGGGAAACCTCTTCTGTCCTCCAGTGTGCGGCTGCCGGGGCTCCTCCTCATCATCGCTATGCGGCCCCTTGTCCTTGTTTTCGGCAATTAACTTGCCAGCCTGCTTGAACACCCAACAATCCATGTTGGTGTGATTGGCTGGCTTATCTGGGGTGCCCTGTATTTGACACGAGTGATCGAGTATACGGTCCAAGCTGGACGGACCCGACGTACTTTGTTTGAATGGCTTTTTCCGCTGACCGGGATTAGAGCCTTTGAATCCGGCATTGACTGCCGTATCCTCAGTATTTTCGCTGTTAATGCGGCACTTATGCTTGTTGCGATGTGACCTGCTATTGCCGTCCTTGGTATCTGAGGTTCCATGGTTCTTTGATATGTTATTACTGCGAGCCAGCCAGCTGTCTTCTCCCGCACAAAAGCGGGTCATGAGCGTCGTGAGAGCTGCCATAGATTTCGGCTTTTCCTGACCAAGGTGCCGGGCTAGCCACTTGTCTTGGATGTTGTGCTTGAAAGCCGCTAAGGCCTCCGCATCCGGACAGTCGACGATTTGATTTTTCTTTGTAAGGAACCGAGTCCAGAATTGCCTGGCCGACTCTCTGGCTGCTGAATTATGTGGCTCAAATCATCGGCGTCTGGTGGTCGCACATAAGTGCCCTGAAAGTTGTCGAGGAATGCGGCTTCCAGATCTTCCCAACGGCTAATGGAGTCCGCTGGCAAGCTATTAAGCCAATGTCGCACTGATCCTTTCAACTTTAGTGGGAGGTATTTGATGGCGTGTAAGTCATCGTCGTGGGCCATCTGGATGTGGAGGAGGAAGTCCTCAATCCATACTGTGGGATCTGTTGTGCCGTCGTATGATTCAATATTTACAGGTTTGAAACCTTCTGGGAATTGATGTTCCATTACTTTGTCTGTGAAGCATAAGGGGTGTGCGGCGCCTCTGTATTGGACTATATCGTGACGCAACTCGAATGGGTCTTGCCCGCTGTGTTCGGCCCGGACGGATTTGCTTTTATTGTATCTGGCGTGACGTTTGTCTTCTCACAGAGTGGTGCGCCCTCGTGATCCGTAGATCGATCTTGAATGCTTTGCCTTGTCCTCCAATATGTCTTGCAGGTCTGGCGTATCTCCCCATGCCTTTTTATTTGAATGGCGTTGGGGTGGAGGCTGAGCTTTTGGCTGGAATGCCTCTCTATCGCGGCCACGAGGTGGCCGATCAACCGTATCATACGCTTCTTCCTCCAATCGGGGTAGTAACCTGTGCCTTGGGTAACTCTTGGAGGGGCGCTCGAGTTTATATTCCTCGGCCGTGAGGACTTCAGTCCATTTGTCAGCTAGCAGATCTTGATCAGCTTGAAGCCGCTGCTACTTTTTCTTCAGGCTATTTGACGTGGCCATAAGCCGGTGCTTGAAGCGCTCTTGTTCGACGGGATCCTCTAGTATGGCGAATTCATCGTCGCCGAGGCTTGCCTCATCTTCGGAGGGGGGCATGTGATTGTCATCCTCCTCCTCTCCGTCTGCCGCTCTCTCAGGAGAGCTGGCTCCTCCATCCTCCTTTTCTAAATCTTGCTGGAGGGGTTTGTTGTTTTCTTCGGCACTATCCGGAGTGTTATTATCTCCTGTGCCGGTATCACCACTTTTGCTTTGGCGGGACTTAGAGCGGCGCCACTGACGTCGGCGTTTGGGTTGCTTCTTGGAGGGGTCATCCTCCGCTATCCCGTCGCCATTGCCTTCTTTGGGTGTATCCACCATGTATATGTCATATGACGAGGTGGCTTTCCAGTGCCCTATAGGTGCTGCTTCATGTTCGTCTCCTACATCGTCGTCCATACCGTCGATGTCTTCGGAGTCGAAGTCGAGCATGTCGGTTAAATCATCGACAGTGGCTACGAAGTGGGTGGTGGGTGGGCGTCGAATTTCTTCGTCGTCCGCATCCCAATCATGGTTGCCATAATCCGGCCAGGGCTCTCCTGACAAAGAGAGAGACCTTAGTGAATTCAGAATGTCGTCGAAGGGCGAGTGCCGAAAGATATCCGCGGCGGTGAATTCCATGATCGGCGCCCAATTGCATTCAATTGGCAGGGGCGCGGATGGTTCGGATTCCGGAAAAGAGTCCGGCACCTTGGAGTCACGGGCTGCGCAGAGGGTTAGACTGGTGTTCGGCTCGATCACCGTTGAGACTGCAACCCCTGAGGCGGTGTCTAACCACCTGTCCTCGACTGGCGCAGTTGGCTCTGAGCTAAGGGTCGGAGCTGATGCGGGCGCAGCCTCTAGGGTACTGTTCGGCGGCAGAGCTAGGTCATACCCATCACGACAGTGCGGCGCGCCCAGCTGTTGCTTGAATCTGTCGAAGATCAAGTCTCCGCGAATGCCGGCCGTGTAGTTCAAACTTCCAAATCTGACCTGATGGCCAGGGGCGTAGCTTTCAATCTGCTCTAGATGGCCAAGCAAATTAGCCCACAGTGCAAAGCCGCCGAATACAAAGATATGTCCGGGGAGAAAAGTCTCACCCTGGACCGCATCGCTATCGATGATAGTAGGTGCCATCAAGCCTAACGGCGATGACACAGAGGAACTCTCAATTAAAGCACCAATGTCGGTGTCAAAACTGGCAGATCTCGGGTAGGGGCCCCCGAACTGTGCGTCTAGGCCGGATGGTATCAGGAGGCAGGGGACACGATGTTTTACCCAGGTTCGGGCCCTCTTGATGGAGGTAAAACCCTACGTCCTTCTTGATTAATATTGATGATATGGGTAGTACAAGAGTAGATCTACCACGAGATCAGAGAGGCTAAACCCTAGAAGCTAGCCTATGGTATGATTGTATGTTATGGTTGTTGTCCTACGGACTAAAACCCTTCGGATTATATAGACACCGGAGAGGGTTAGGGTTACACAAGGTCGGTTACAAAGGAGGAGAAATCGATATCCGTATTGCCTAGCTTGCCTTCCACGCCAAGTAGAGTCCCATCCGGACACGAGACGAAGTCTTCAATCTTGTATCTTCATAGTCTAACAGTCCGGCCAATGGAGATAGTCCGGCTGTCCGGAGACCCCCTAGTCTAGGACTCCCTCACCCGCCCTCTAGTCTTCTAAAGAAGGGTTTTCATCATTTATGCCACTATTTGTGTCTCACTACTCAGTTTTGCCATTGGATATTACAACTGCTCAAAAATGCCATCGCTCCGTGAGATCTTTTCTCAAAAATGCCATTAGATATCTAAAAAAATGCCATCATTCCATTAGATGTTTGCTCAAAAATGGCATTAGACATCGTTATTGTCAGGTCAAACTCGTTGACCTTGTTATATAAAAAAATAACCATATACCCACATGTCATCTCTCTCTATCTCACAATGATAAGTGTGGACCTCATTTGTTTGGAGTAAGCAAGCAAATAATTTAGAGAAAATGAGAATGATGTTGGGATCAAGTGGGACCCACACTTTATTGTAGTGAGATAGGAGGAGAGCTGACATGTTGCTCTATAGGTATTTTGCTCATTATGACATGGAAAATGAGATTTGAGCTGACAATCATGGTGTCGAGTGGCATTTTTGAGCGTGCATGTAATAAAGCGATGGCATTTTTGAGCAGTTGAAATTCCTAGTGGCGAAACTGAGTAGTGAGTGACAACTAATGGAATAAATGATAAAAACCAAAAAAATGTATACTTTTGTATAGTAGTAGGATCGATGGATTACGCCATGGAGCAAAACTAACAAGATGAAATTAAAGAAAAAAGGTGGTACATATAGAGAGCGCTCGTCGCCAAATTATGCATATAATACTATTAAAAAAGCTAGTACGTTCTTAAATGGGGTGCTAAATTATATTAAAGAAATTAGCATACCAATTTAATTCTTGGGTTCTTATTATTTATGCCACTAGTTTGTGTATCAATACTTATTTTTTCCATTAGAAGTTAGAACTACTCAAAAATGCCATCGATCCATGAGATGCCTGCTCAAAAATTCAATTAGATGTCTCAAAAATGACATCGTTAAGTTAGATGTTTGCTCAAAAATACCATTAGAGATTGTGATTTTCACGTCAAACCCGTTGACCATGTTACATGACAAAGATAAGCCGATTCTAGCAATGATAAGTGTGGCCCCGCTTGTCAGGAGTAACCAAGCGAACAATTTTACAGGAAAATAAGAACGCTGTTGGGATCAAGTAGGCCCCACACTTTATTTTACTGTAGGAAGGTAGAGGGAGAGCTGGCATGTTAGTCCATTGGTATTTATGTCATTATAACATGGAAAAAGATATTTGAGTCACAATAACGGTGTCCAGTACAACACACCCGTCAAATAAAACTAAGCACCCTGAAATTCTTTGACAAAACTAAGCCCCCTGAAATTCTATGACAACTAAACTGTTGGCTATTTGATGTTGGCCATATATATTATACATATATAATGTGAAGAAACGAGTGGTAGTCGTAGTACTATACCAACTAAAAGATGAACTGTAAGAAATACTGGTATGTACGTACTGAAAAGTTAAAGTAACGAGAAGAAACATAACATAGTTCAGCTGGGGGCTCAGCACAACACACCCCTCAAATAAAACTATGCACACCAGAAATTAAACTAAGCAACTAATCTGGTAGACACTGCATTAGAACCACTATGAGCAATGACACTGCCACCTTACTCGGAGTCCTCGTCCACCTCCTCGACTTCGTCCTTGTCCTCTTCCTCTTGGGTGATACTTCTTTGCTTGAACTGCACACTTGGCTCTTGCTCATCACCCAACCCTTGTAAATATTGAAACAAAGGTAGCCATCCATTGCAGGATAGTGGATGTGGTCTATATCTATTACATTCCGCTGCCATGCACGATGAAACTTGTGCGGAGGTTTCTTAAGTTTACCGTACGAAGGATGAACCATGGCTACTGCGAGGGTCGGCATTGAAGGCTGATCACGGGAGGGCACCAGCCCTTCCTTCTGGAGATCCAAGGTGTCGCCTACAACGAGGCCTATCCGACCCAGGATTTCCTTGTCGTTCCTAAAGGCTACAATAACAAATTTGACTCGGTATCCCTTGAGGTACTTCTTAAATTCCTCGCACTCAATGTCGACATGGTATATGTGGTAGACCAAGCATAAGTCATGCACGCAAACCTGGTTCACGATGGGCTTCTTCTTCTCTGCCTCCTTTAGATTCTTCTCACTTTCCAGGACTATGGTGTACTCAACATCTAGCCAGTGACCCACTCATCATTTCAGTTTTTGAACATGTGTTTGAAGCGAGCAAGGCATTCTTTCACCCTTGCAGAAGAGCAGTTGTAGATGACGTTGAACTCATCGGCTGTGATGGTTCTAACCTTGTACTCACCGCCGATCATGGAGATTTGGGACGCCATGGATTTGGGAGGAGGGTTAGGATTAGTGGAACTGCCGTAATGTGAAAGGACAGGAAGACTAGGAGCAGTTTATCGATTGTAAAAATGCCGAGTGGGGGTCAGGGAGTCCTGGACTAAGGGGTGCTCGGGCATCCGACCTATTGGATCTGGGCCGGACTAATGGGCCGTGAAGATATGAAGACCGAAGACTCTACCCGTGACCGGATGGGACTCTTCATGGCGTGGAACGCAAACTTGGAGACCAAATATGAAGATTCCTTTTTCTGTAACCGACCTTATGTAACCCTAGATCCCCCCGGTGTTTATATAAATCGGAGGGTTAGGTCCGTAGATATACATCCTCATAATCATAGTCAGGCTATAATTTTAGGGTTTAGCCATCACGATCTCATGGTAGATCAACTCTTGTAATACTCATATTCATCAAGATCAATCGAGAAGGAAGTAGGGTATTACCTCCATAGAGATGGCCCGAACCTGGGTAAACATTGTGTCCCCCGTCTCCTGTTACCATCGATCCTAGACGCACAGTTTGGCACCCCCTACCCGAGATCCGCTGGTTTTGACAGACATTGGTGCTCTCATTGATACTTCCATTGTGCCGTCAAAAGAAAGGATCGATGACTCGCCTTGTTCTCAAGGACAACGTACCTCCGGAGGAACACTAGCCCCAGGCCAAACCCTCCGGTTGGGTGGCTTCATTATGACCGCCCATTCGGCAATTAAGCCGATGATGACTTCTCGGGTCATCAAAAATCCCCTTCTTGTTGACTCTAAGTACTCCAAGTAGATGGATCCAGCGGAGCAGTCATATTTAAACGAGCTCCTAGATCGCATCGCCGCCCTAGGGGTCGCCATAGACTATGATCAAATTGGGCTTAAACCTGACTAGACAGAAATTAAAACTCCACCGACCACCCATCAAATAGCGGTAGTAGAGGAGCAAGACCACAACTCTTCCTCTATATTAAGGATGAACTACGTTCGGATCTCCGAACATGAAGAGCCGGACACCTACCTGCATAAAGACATGTCCAGTCCTCCGAACATAGAATCGGATGACAAGCCCAAAAAATCAGCTGACATCCCGGAGCCCGAACTACTAAATCCGGAGATTCTTCAAACTCCGGATCCTAATTTGGGTCAGGGTTCGGACTTCAATCCACCCACGCACCCAGACATAAGAGCTCTCAGGGGCATACAACAGTAGTATCAGGATACGACCCACCACTTCTGGGCCAGATTTCTCCTTGTCAAAGATAAGATTGAAGATTGCCACGACGAAGACAGGATCACATCATTCCGGAGCAATTGCACGGATGAAGGAATCCTCAACTCCGTCAACAATCATCGCATATCACGCTTCGCAGACTTGGAAACTATAGTATACAAGTACTGCACAATGGAAAGCTCCTGGAAAACTCAGGCAGCCTACCGGGAACCGCCGGTTTCCACCCAATCCCTCGTTCAGGTGAAAAGGACGCACCCTAGTGGCACGCCCGGCCCAATGACAAAGAAATATAAGCCCATTATGGGATGCAGAACCGTTCTGGAAGGATGGCTCGATGGACCATGCAAGCTACACACAACACCGGATACTATATCAACTCACAGCCTTAGAGCATGTTGGATACTCCAGCAGGTGGCCAAGAGCGGCGAGGATATCCTCACCAAAAATAACCCACAACAATATCCTCTAGAAGACGACGACCCAAGAGTACTGACGATCTTTCAGACTTTTGCTTCAAACAATAAGCGTAAAAGGGCACTCCGCGACCTTGCCGAAGTCTGCCAAATCGCAGCAACAGACCCTTGGAATGACACGGCCATAACTTTCAATGCCAACGACGAACCAAAGTTCAGGACAATCCGGGCACTAACCGCCTTGCTCCTTAGTCCGATCGTGAATGACTTTCAGCTCACCAAGGTTCTCATGGACGGTGGCAGCGGCCTGAACCTCATTTACGTGGATACACTCGGTAAAATGGAAATAGACAGGAGCCGCATCAAGCAAAGTAGCACGACCTTCTGGGGAATTATTCCTAGTCGGGAGGCACGATGCACGGGGAAAATCACACTCGACGTGGTATTCGGCACACCGGAGAACTATCGGACCGAAGAACTAACCTTCCAAGTGGCCCCTTTCAACAGCGGATATCACGCCCTATTGGGGCGAGATGCATTTATACGCTTCCAGGCTATACCTCACTATGTGTATATGAAGCACAAGATGCCGGGGCCCAACGGCATAATCACTCTCGCTAGTGATCCGGACATAGCATTTCGCGTCAAAAACAAAACTGCATCACTGGCCCTTGAGGCATTATCTGAAGCCCTCGTGGCCGAAGAATTAACCGCATTACGCTCCATGGTGGATAGGGACGACGTAATCTTGGACAAACGACCCAAATCCAAGTCCTTCTAACCAGCAGAAGAAATAGTCAAATCCAAGTCCATCCAACGGACCCTAACAAGACAACATCTATCAGGGCACAACTAGACCCAACGGTCGACACCGCGCTACAAGAATTTCTGCACGAAAACTGGGATATATTTGCCTGGCACCCTTCTGATATGCCAGGAATCCCACGTAGATTGGCCGAACACAGCCTCAACATATTGAAGGGATATAAATCGGTCAAACAAACACTGTGGCATTTTTTTGAACCCAAACGTCAAGCGATGGGGAGGAGCTAGCCAAGCTAATCAAGGCCGGATTCATTAGAGAAATAAAACACCCGGAATGGCTAGCAAACTTGGTGATGGTGCCAAAGAAGGATAAATCCTGGCACCAGTGCGTCCATTTCAAAGACCTCACTAAGGCCTGCCCTAAGGATCCCTTCCCCCTCCCCCACATCGACCAGATTATCGATACCACCGCAGGACACGATTCGCTATGCTTCCTCAACGCATATTCCAGATACCATCAAATCAAAATGAAGGAGTCCGATCAAGCTGCAACGGCATTCATTACCCCATACGGGCCATTCTGCTTCAACACCATGCCCTTTGGGCTCAAAAACGCCGGGGCCACCTACCAACACATGATTCAAACATGCCTGGAGAAACAGATCGGCAAGACAGTTGAAGCATACATGGACGACGTCGTCATTAAAATTAGGCACGTCAACTCACTAATAGATGATTTACGTCTTACATTCAACAACCTCCGTGCATATGACATCAAGCTCAATCCGGAAAAGTGTGTTTTCGGCGTCCTGCTGGAAAGCAACTGGGCTTCATCATTTCCAATAGAGGAATTGAAGCAAATCCAGCCAAAATCCAAGCCTTGTCACAATTGGCCACACCAATGGACCTTAAATAGGTCCAAAAACTCGCAGGGTGCGTGGCAGCCTTAAGCCGCCTTATCTCCAGATTGGGGGAAAAGGCATTGCCATAGTATCGCCTCCTCCAGTGCACCGATCACTTTGAGTGGACGGATGCGGCAACAGCCAGACAGGAAGAAATAAAACCCCTTCTGGCGAGCAACCCAATCCTGGCCGCACCGAACATCAGCGAACCCATGTTATTATACATATCGGCAACACACCAGGTGATGAGCGCCGTGCTCATCGTGGAACGAGAGCAGGATGGACACAAATTGCCACTTCAGAAGCCGGTATATTACGTATCCACCATCCTCGCACCATGCAAATCCCGGTACCATCATTATCAAAAGATAGCATACGCGGTCTTCATGGCATCCCGGAAGCTATGACACTACTTCCAAGAATGTTCTATAACGCTGGCTTCCGAAGTACCACTCAATGATATATTAAGCAACCACGATGCTACGAGCCGGATAGTCAAATGGTCCATTGAGCTCCTTCCATTTGACATAACATACAAACCGCGCCGAGCCATCAAATCCCAAGTACTGGCGGACTTCATCGCCGAATGGACAGAGGCCAAACTCCCTAAAGAGTACGACACATATTCCAACTAGGTTATGTATTTCGATGGTTCCAAAATGCTGGCAGGATTAGGAGCGGGCGTCGTTTTAACGTCCCCCACTAGAGACGTAGTCCAGTACGTACTCCAAATATTATACACAGACTCCAATAACACAGCCGAATACAAGGCCTTATTACATGATCTCTAGATGGTTGTCTCTATGGGCATACAACAACTAGAAGTGCGCGGGGACTCAAACCTCGAAATATCTCAAATAAACAGATATTTTGATGCCAAAGATCCGAAGATGGCGACTTGAGTTTCATCACGTGGCTTGAGAAAGTAATCAAGCGGCGGACGTCCTAGCTCGCATTGGCACCAAGCGCGACCCCGTCTCACCTAATATCTTTCTGGAAAGGCTACTTAAGTCGTCCGTGGTGTGGCAAGGGGAGAGCGGTAACATCAGTCGGATCCGAACACAACTGCAGCCTCCGAACACAACGATATCATCGGGGGCTCAGCCTCCGAAATAACACCATCGTCCCATCTAACCATGGAAGTCATTGCCCCATGGACCGAACCCTTTTTGGCCTACCTAAATAGGAAAGAACTCCCGAAGGATCGAATGAGGCTCGCCTCATTGTTCGGCGCTCGAAGGCCTACAAGGTTCACGAAGGAGAGCTCTACAAGAAAAGCGCTACCAGAGTTCTTCAAAGATGTATCTCCGAGGAAGAGGGGCGGCAGCTCTTGGCTGAAATTCACGCTGGACTCAGCTGTCACCACGCTGCAGCTCGGGCCCTTGTTAGCAAGGCCTTCTGTATAGGTTTTTACTGGCCGACGGCCCGAGCAGATACACAAGACCTTATCCAACGGTGCATCGGATGCCAGCTATTCGCCAACCAAAGCCATATGCCCCCACCACTCTACAAACGATCCCCATCACTTGGCCTTTCACGGTCTGGGGGCTCGATATGGTCGGACCCATTAAAGGAGGAAGCCATAAGAGAAAGTATCTACTGGTCATGGTGGACAAATTCACTAACAGGATAGAGGCCAAACCAGTCAAAACGTCTGAGGCGGAGCCAGTAATAGACTTCATATCCGATGTGGTGCACCGTTATGGTGTTCCACATAGCATCATCACCGATAACGGCTCCAATTTCACAGCCGATGAAGTGAAAACTAGGTGTGCTAATCTGGGCATTAAGCTCGATTACGCCTCTATCTATCACCCGCAAACAAACGGTCAAGTAGAACGGGATAATGGTCTTATTATGAGCGGCATCAAACCTAGACTAGTGTTGTCTTTGAAAGAACCAGACAAGCACTGGGTTGAGGAGCTTGACTCCATACTCTAGGGGCTGCGGACCACGCCCAACCGCACTACTAGATATACACCTTTCTTCATGGTGTACGGTGCGGAGGCTGTGTTGCCCTGCGATATTATCCATGACTCACCTTGAGTGTGCATGTACGAAGAGAGAGAGGACGAGCTTGATCGGCAGGACAGCCTAGATGCCCTGGAGGAGGAGCGCGATGTTGCAAAAGCCCGTTACGCATTTTATCAACAACAGGCCCGCAGATATCAAAGCAGAGAAGTACGGGCCAAGACTTATAATGTTGGCGAACTCATCCTACGCTTGCCGGAGAAGAAAAAGGACAAACTCAAGCCCAAGTGGGAGGGTCCCTTCATAATTGACGAGGTTCTCCTGGGAGGAGCGTACCGCCTGCGTGCTGCATCAGACAATCACCTAGAGCCGAACCCCTGGAATGCAGCCAGACTCCGAAGATTCTATGCCTAGTGCCAAACTATGTGTTTGTCTCCTTCTCCCTGTTGTCTCCATTATTTTTTCCTCTCTATTCATTTTTTCTTTTCCTAAAACTTAAACTCTTTCACACGGCTAAACCGTGCACCTGTGATGTACACACCCTTGAGCATGTACGTCCACTATACCTGGGGGCTTCCCGGACACAGGATTATTTTTTCTGAGCATCAAGCTCATCACATATGTGTTTTTTCCCATATGTACCTTTTCTTCGTCATTATATGCATCCATATGACTTAAGTTTTGGCCAAGCTGGGTTGCCTCGCTCCTGTGCTATGCCCTCTTAATGGGAGCACCTCTGCAATTGTTACTACCGGGTCATCCGGATGTGTACCTCAGACTGGTGAAACTGAAAGCTAGCATTCTTAAGAGAATACTCGGTCGGCGACTAAAGATGCTTTATATTACTTTCATTATGAACCCCTAGATGATTACTGTCAGTGTTCTAGCAACGGGGGTCCCCAGACTTGCCAGCCTGCGGCCCATGGCGTGGCTGTGCTGGCAGGTCAGTACGACCCATCATCGCCAACAAGGCATTCAAGACGCTCGCGAGGGGCCAAGCCTCGCGAGGCGGATGACGCAAGACCTCCTCAGGAGCGGCCTCACCAGGCTGCCTCGCGAGGAGCGGAGATATCAAGGAGGGGCAAACCTCGCGATGCTCTCATGACGTGAGCCATGATGATCGACACCAGGTGGGCGCCAACGCCCGTAGCGTCCTTGTTTCCTCTTTGGTGCTATGGAGGCAAGCACGGGCGCGGAGTACTGAGGCATCAGGCAAATGTTTCCATATCGGTGCACCAAGACTAAGACCAGAAGGACGGCAGGACGGAGGTCACCATGGAGCCCAGGACAGCGTCACCGCGAGATCCTTTGGCAGGCGAAGACCACCTTTTGTCACGATAGCTTGTACTAGCTGTCCCCTTTCAAATTGGCCGCCGTTGTTGGCTCCCTTCCCGCTCAATATTTGGGGAGAGGACCAGGGCCTATATAAGTAGAACTAGCCACCCCCAAGAGGGGGGGAGATAGAGAGAGGAGAGAGATAGAGAGATAAAATGAGATATGATCTGATAGAAGGCCAAACCTTAGCACACCAAGCACAAGAACACCTCAACCTCAGGAGACTGTTCTTCCCCTTGTACTGTTCATCATCAGCCCAAGACGCAATCCACCACCACCGCCTGGAGTAGGGTGTTACACCACATCGGTGGCCCGAACCAGTATAAACCAGGCGTCTTTTGTGTTGCGAGTGTGTCGAGTTCGTCCGCGAGACCATAGCTAGCTAGGGCGTCGATCGGTAGGAGGGAAAGAACTTCGCGCGCACCCCAGAGTTCAAACCTCAAGGGTCTGCCGGAACCCGTGATCCAACATTTGGTGCGCCAGGTAGGGGTGTGCCGAAGCTTCCTTTCCATCGACCGGCGCTCCGTCGCTCTGTTGCTCCGTCACTCCGTCATTGCTATGGCGGACGCTCGCTGCGCTCGAGCTGAGCACCGGGCTGCCCTCACTACCCGCGTTGCTGAGACGGCTTCCGTCATTGAGCCACCTCGTCGTTCCACGTCGCCTGCCGCCAACGCCGCAACCGACATGGCGGGGAATGAGCAGCAAGCGTCCTCGCTGCACCCATTGGTGTGGCAGGACGGCCGCATGGCCACCCCGTCGCTGACCCCGGCAGATTCCTCATCCCACACACGTCGCGCTCCTCATGGCGAACGAGCTCCTGCGCTACCGCCCGATCGACGACCTCTATGAGAACTGGCTCGTCCGCGTCGCCGAGCTTGTCCACGCCGCAGGGGGCTCCCCAGCGCCATCCCCTTCTCTGCCTCGCCCTCCTCCTACCACAGGCGTCGTGGCTCGTGGAGCGCCTCCACCACCTCTACCCCAAGACGGTGCCTTGGCGCCAAGGCACACGGCCCCACGGCGCGATCCACCACGCCCGGTGTCAGTGTTAAAACCGGCGGATCTCGGGTAGGGGGTCCCAAACTGTGCGTCTAGGATCGATGGTAACAGGAGGCGGGGGACACGATGTTTACCCAGGTTCGGGCCCTCTCTATGGAGGTAATACCATACTTCCTGCTTGATTGATCTTGATGAATATGTGTATTACAAGAGCTGATCTACCAGGAGATCATAATGGCTAAACCCTAGAAGTCTAGCCTATGAATATGGTAATGAGTATATGTAGTGTCCTTTCTGGACTATCCCCTTCGGTTTATATAGACACCGAGAGGATCTAGGGTTTACATAGAGTCGGTTACATAAGAAGGAATCTTCGCTCGCCAAGCTGGCCTTCCATGTCAAGTAGAGTCCAATCTGGACACGGTGCTATCTTCGATCTTCATGTCTTCACAGCCCATCAGTCTGGCCCATGGATAACAGGGCGGACGCCCGAGGACCCCTTAGTCCAGGACTCCCTCAGTAGCCCCTGAACCTGGCTTTCAATGACGATTAGTCCGGCGTGCAGATTGTCTTCGGAATTGCAAGGCGGGTTCCCCTTTCTCCAAACTCCAAGATAGTCTTCGGATGCGATGATAGTATCCGGACCTGTCACATACCACACAAAACCGCAGAGAGAATATATATTTTCGCATGAGTTCTATCCGCTGATCGCTTTTCACAACATGACATTACGTTTTTCCGACCATAATTTCGAACCGGTTTTCGTCTGCCGTTCCACGTTTTGAGATGCGGTTTCCATTGGCACGTCTCGTCAAAGAAGAGATCATGTCCGCCTATCGCGAGATTCTCATCAATGCGTGCATGGGTAACCCAATCATGTCGTTTATATAGCCCTTGGGAATAGGCGAGTTTTTAGGACGTGTGGGGAGGTGCTTGATATTCGTGGCCTTCATAAGGGGATAAGGACACTCTCCCTTTACCCACACCCTTCTTCATCTTCAGCCCTTCCATCCTCGAGCTCTAGCGCCAAAGCTTTAGCTTTTCCTCTTTCGAGAAGGCACTCCAATCATGTCCGGATCTGGAGCTGGAGGCAAGTGGATGGCCTCCTCCGTTGAGAAGAATAACATCACCAAGCTCCGGGAGGCCGGCTATTTAGCCAGGGAGATTGCTCACCGACTCCCGACAAAATGGCAAATCGTCCCTACCCCCGAGCCCCGTGAGAGGATTGTGTTTCTCACACACTTCATCCATGGGTTGGGATTCCCTCTTCATCTATTCGTCCGTGGATTGATGTACTACTATGGGTTGGACTTCCAAGATCTGGGCCCCAACTTTATTCTCAATATATCCGCATTCATAGTTTTGTGCGAAGCCTTTCAACGCATCCTCCTCACTTTGGCCTATGGCTGAAGACCTTTAATGTAAAGCCAAAGGTGGTGCGCGGACAACAGGCCGAGTGAGAAGGTGCCATGGTGGGCAAGAGGCCCAATACCACCTGGCTCGAAGGCTCCTTTGTAAAGACGGTGAAGGGATGGCAATCGGGGTGGTTCTACATCACCGAGCCGCGCCGACGCCAACTGGGTGGCAGCTCCCAAATTCCGATACGGAGTCCCGATGCGGCTTACCTCTGGGCAAGAGAAGGGCTTGACCTGGGGATCTTTGGAAGAGATCACGGGGCTCCAAACGTGCCTCCAGAATATGATAACCTGGAAGATCGAGCTTGTTGATGTGATCCAGGTCATGCTTGTACGCCGGATCCTTCCGTGTCAGCGCCTGACCTGTTATTTGTGGGAGTTCGATTCGGCCAAGCTCCGGACGCTGCTAAGGCTTTTCGGCACGACGCACGAAGATATCTGGTAGGTGCCCTTCAAGGGCAGCGAGACACCACCACCCTTGACCAAAGACCGTCGGCTCAACTTTAAGCGTCAGGCCAATTCGGTAAGCCATCACGGTATAGTCTTTAAGGACACACTTCGAGGAAGAATACTAAGCCTTCTTATCAATTTCTTTTTCTGGCAAGGGTTGACCTAGCGAGACGGATTAATAGTATAGCTCCGCTGCCTGAAGACGAAGAAACCCCACTCCTTACGAAGATTCTATTTCCGACGCCTTACGATGTACCAGAGAAGAATGTCAAAACCACGGCCAAGGGGACAAGGAGTGGGCTTCGCCGAAGGTGCACCTTGGTTATCTCGTCTGACGATGAGACAGACCCCTCAGCCACCGATGATGACGACGAGGAGGGAGGTGACTCCCCTCCTGCGAGAGGAAGGGAGAAAAGGGAGGCCTGCACGAGTTTGGAGGCGAGGGCGCCCAAGAGGGGAAGAGGCTCCCTCGCGGATAACGTCGCGTGGGATGTTGATAGCAGTCCGGAGCGACCTCGCCGGACCAAGCCTTGGGTTGCCTCGTGAGTAACAGAATCAAAAACATCTGGCCTTCTCGGTTTGTAATATTGATACATCTTAAACCTTGTCATTGCAGTCCGGCTCGCGATGGCACACCACGATCCTCGACAGAGGATTCACTGGACTCGAAGGAGATGGCTAGCATGTCTCTACCACCTGCTCATTCCATCTCACCCAAAGGTGACGATGAGGTGGTGTCCAAAAAGACTTTCCCAGGTCGGGGGGAGATTCCGGAGACCATCGGGGTGACTTCCCAGGATGACACCTCGGCCACCAGACATACGGGGGAAAAAGTCCCCACGAGGACTGGCGAAGGCAACCAAGTTCCCTTCGGGCCTCAGCCGGATACCATTCCAGAGATCTACATGGCTCCATGGTCCAGCGAATGGCATTCCCCCCGAGGAGGGAATGTGCCTGTTCCACTTGTGACCTCTGTCCAACCAGAGGCACCGGATAATCTGCTGGAGGCGCTACGAAGCCTACACGAGCCTTCTAACGGGCTTTGAGGTAAGTAATGCGCATCATGTCCTTATGGACACGGTAATAGAGAAGGTTCGGTTTGTCAAAAGCGGACTGACCGAAGCCTACACGAGCCTTCTAACGGGCTTTGAGGTAAGTAATGTGATTGTAGGAAAAACATCACCGTATAGACAGTAGCCCCTGATGTTCTGTTTGGTGTTCGGGAGAAAAAGCCAAACAGAGGATCGAGAATGAATATCGCAGGAGTCTAACATGGGTTGTCTATGTGAATAAGCAGGTATCACTGCAGGCTGCCACTACTCATGCTGCGGAAGTTTCCGGACTGAAGCAGAAACTGGAGCGGGCCGAGGAGGAGCTCGGCCTCGTGAAGAAGCAGCTGGAAGATAGCCAAGGTATGCAGTAACCTGTGGGTACATTTCGAAAAAATGAGTAGTCCAGTCGGACAAAAGTGTCATAAACTTTATTAGTGGCCACGACCGAGGTGGCGGCCCTTAAGACGGCTCTAGCCGAGGCCGAGGGAAAAGCGGCCAAGGAACGTGCCTCGCGCGAGGAGCACAAGGCCCGGGTTGGCGAGGCAAAGCAACAGCTCCAGGGCGCGATAGAGAGGTTTGAGTCCTTGGAGCACGATTGTAAGGTGCAAGAGTCCGAATTGGCAAAGGCCCGCCAAAGCACGCAGGATGCATGAGCCGAAGCCTAGAACGCCCTCCAGGAAATTCAGGCGGCCAAGAAGATTACGGTAGGTAAATCTTTCATCATGCATAGCAAGTATGTTGAAAAGACGTTCCTTGTACTTATCCTGAATTTGGATTTTTCAGGGGCGTTTACTGATCTGCTGCATAGTGTGTCAAATGTTGCCGAGCATTATAGAGCCGAAGAAGGGATGTCTACAAAGAAGCTATTCTGGTCCCAATATCTGGGATCCAAACATCCAGTGCCCTTCAGCGACCAACTAAAGCAGTTGGTCAAGCTACATAGGTTGGCAGAGCTAGCCATGAAGGACCTAATAGTCCGGCTGTGGCCTGCCGATCCTATACCTAACAGCTACTTCGGTCTTGTGCAGCGGCTTGTGAGTGCCTGTCCGCGGCTCGAAGCCATGAAGCGGTCGGTGTCGGTGTCAAAACCGGCGGATCTCGGGTAGGGGCTCCCAAACTGTGCATCTAAGGCGGATGGTAACAGGAGGTTGGGGACACGATGTTTTACCCAGGTTCGGGCCCTATTGATGGAGGTAAAACCCTACGTCCTACTTGATTATTCTTGATAATATGAGTAGTACAAGAGTTGATCTACCACGAGATCAGAGAGGCTAAACCCTAGAAGCTAGCCTATGGTATGATTGTCTGTTGTCCTACGGACTAAAAACCTCCGGTTTATATAGACACCAGAGGGGGCTAGGGTTACACAAGGTCGGTTACAAAGGAGGAGATATACATATCCGTATTGCCTAGCTTACCTTCCACGCAAAGTAGAGTCCCATCCGGACACGGGACGACGTCTTCAATCTCGTATCTTCATAGTCCAACAGTCTGGCCAAAGGATATAGTCCGGCTGTTCGGTGACCCCCTAATCCAGGACTCCCTCAGTATCCCCTGAACCAGACTTCAATGACGATGAGTCTGGCGCGTAGTGTTGTCTTCGGCATTGCAAGGCAGGTTCCTCCTCCGAATACACCACGGAAGAGTTTAAATACAAGGATAGTGTCTGACCCTACAAAATAAGTTCCACATACCACCGTAGAGAGAATAATATTTCCACAAATCTAATCTGCTGACACATTTTGGCAGCATGACATCATGCCATGGCCCGGTAATTATTCGAACCATTTTTCTTTAACCAGCCCCGCACATAACGCGAGGCAGTTTCTTGACACGTCTTGTCAAAGCAGAGATCGTGTCCCCCTTATTACGGGATTCTCATCAATACGGGTGTGGGTAACCGAACTGTGCCTAGGACTCCTAGATTTTTGGCAAGTCCCAAACGGCCACGAGGAGGATGCTTGATATTCACCCTCTTTATAAAGGGACAAGGCTTTTACTTTTTTCCTCCCGTGCTCAATCGAATCCTGCCATCGCCTCGAGTTCTAACACCCGAAGCCAAGGTCAGGTGCTTCAGACCTTCAATCATGTTCGGATCCAGCCTTCAAGGCCGGTGGGTGCCTTCCTCCGTCACGGAGGAGGACATCAAGAAGTTGAGGGAGGCTAGATATTTGACCGCCGAAATTTCACACAGGCTTCCCGCACGAGGGCAGGTCGTCCCTACTCCCAAACCCAACGAGAGTGTTGTGTTCGTCTCCCACTTCCTCCGACGACTAGGCCTCGATCTGGATCCCTTTGTTAGGGGTCTCATGTTCTATTACGGGCTGGATTTTGACGATCTGGCCCCAGATTTCCTTCTTCACATCTCGTCATTTATTGTCGTGTGTGAAGCCATCCTCTGCATTACCCCTCACTTCGGCCTGTAGCTCAAGACCTTCGATGTGAATCTGAAGATGGTCGAGGGGCAGTATGGAGCGTGCCGAGGTGCTTTAATAAGCAAGATTGCTGACGGTCCATGGCCAAAAGGTTCCTTTCCAGAGGTGTCCGGATTGTGGCAACGGGAGTGGTTTTATGTCACAACTGCCTGAAGTGCCAAGTGGGTAGCTGCCCCCACCTTTCGCTCGGGCCCTCCACCACAACTGCTGTCATGGATCAGCAGGGGGCTGTGCTGGGGTCCAGCCAAGGACGTGCCAATACTGTATTGCCGTATCCGAGATCTCTTTGAGGGAGATTTCAGTCTGGTTATGGTAACGCAAGTAATGCTGGTCCATCGAGTCCAGCCTTGCAAACGCCGGCCCCACCGCATGTGGGAATTCAACCCGGAAGGACCGCACACTATTTAGAATTTCCTCGGCATGACGCACAAGGAGATGTACAAGTCGTTCTTCGGACCCCAAATAGAGTGTCCGGACACTACCGAGGACATGGGCCTGAGCAGCAACCGCACCGCTGCCCAAGTAAGTAATCTAATGGCCGAACACACTATCCTTTTATTTATCATGACATCATTCTAAAGAATTTCTCTTTGACTAGGACTGGATAACAACGGCGAAGATAATCCGGTGTTCGGCCCCCTTCCTGAAGGCTTGGACAATCCGGTGCTGGAAAAGATGCTCAACCCAGCACCTTGCCTGGTGCCCTCAAAGGAAGATGAAGGGGGGAATAAAGAGGGCGAAAGCGAGCCTCCCTCGCTACCTATTCCAACCGAGGGAATGAGCGCCTCCGCGAGGGAGGATAACCAAGGGGAAGAATCTGACATTCTCTCTCCCCGGGGAAGGAAGAGGTCTACCTCTGAAGATCCAGAAACTAAGGTTTCCAAATGGGAGAAGAAATCTCCGCCAGGGGGACCTACCTTGGAGGGTACTCTTGCCGCACAATCTCTGCGCGGGAATCAGCCCTCTTTTGAGCTGTAAGTAAAATGGTATTCAATAACAAAAATATCTTGCTCTATTGCTGAGGAATATAATCAAGCATTTGCAGTTCGGATCTTAGCCCTTCTCAGCTGAGCTCGTCTTCGGTGGATCTTCTTTCGGAGATGATGGAGAGCAAAACGCCTCCCCCTGCCACACCGCCTTATGAAGCGGGCGACCCTGAGGTGTCGTCGCGGGGGGCTTCTCCTGATCCGGAAAGGCCAGAAGGTAATCCTATGGACACCCGAAGTCCTTAGTATCCGGCTCTCGAGGAGAGCAATCAAAAGAGTCTGACACCGTCTGGTGTGCGGTCGGATGTACGGAGGGATCTGCTGGAGAAAGCGCCTATCCCAGAAGAGCACAGCACATTGATGGGTACGGTGATTGAAAGGATTTCGTTCGCCGAAAGCGGGTTGCATGAAGCCTTTATGAGTCTACTGACGGGTTTTGAGGTACTTGAAATGATGTACATTTTTTAAAGTGCCGCACATTTTTAGATGTGCCCTGTGTAGACAGTAGCCCCTAATACTCTGGTTGTCATTGAAAATGGCGGCAAACAGAGGATCATAGTCCCAGGTAATAACCAGACTGCCTTTATGTGCAGGTGGTGGAGGCTTCGGTGGCTAGCCGGACTGATGGGTATGCCGAACTAAAGCGGCAGCTGGATGTGGCAGATGCCGACATCATGCTTGTCAACGAGCGACTTGACGAGGCGCAGGGTCAGTGGTTTTTCTGGTGACTATTAGATAATAAGAGCGGCCTGATGCCAGTATCTTTAATATGTTTGTGACTGCAGATGGAGCGGCCACTATGGAGACCCTTCGGGCGGAGCTTTCCCGAGCCAAGGAGCAAGCCAGGAGTAGCAATGCGGCTCCTTTATAGGCGGCCGAAAAGTTAAGGGCCGAACAGGCCGCACATTGCCAGAGCAAAGAAAAAATGGCCAAGATGACCGTGGAGTTAAAAGATGCTACTGACCGTTACCGGCTTCTTGAAGAGGAAAACCGGGCGAGAGCGACGGACCTGGAGAAGGCCCGGGTGGCTGCCAAGGAAGCTCGATCCAAAATTAGAGCGACGAAGGAGGAGCTGAATCAGGCTGCAGATATCATCTCTGGGAAGCTTTTCTTGTTGTGAACTAAGTTCGGAGATCCAAAGTATGCTCCTCTGGACCGGCTATGGAGTTCTGCGGACGCGTACATGGATTTGGCTGCCAGCACTGCTGATGCTGCCGAGTACTTCAAGGATCAAAAAGGTCCCGAAGTGGAGAAGATGTTCTGGTCATAGTTTCGCGCTCCAGTCCGTCCGCTGCTGCTGAATGAGCGATTGCCGGTTCGGCTGAGCTCCATAGATTATCCGGACTGGCCATGAGGTCCATTGTGGATCATTTGTGGCCAGGAGGGCCAAGGCCGAATAGTTACTTTAGCTTAGTGCAACAATTCCTTGGCGCCGTGCCACGCATCGATGCTGTGAAGAGGTCGGCGTGCATAGAAGGCTCGCGGATGGCCCTTGCTCATGTCAAAACATACTGGGCGGAGATGGATGCCACCACTATTGCGGCACAGGGTTCGGCCATAGGCCGAGTGGCTGCCGAGCACTACTTTGAAGAAGTTCTTGAAGGCGCTCGTTCGATAGAGTCTCAGTGCTCGAAGAATACTATGTTTGAGTGACATGTATTCCCATTGTAAAAACAATGTTTTATTGAATTTATCAAGGCTGTATATATACTTTTTCCCAAAAGTGCTATGATGCCTCCTGTGTGGCCATTTATGTATATATGTATATAACCTGAAAGATTGCAGTCATCGGCTTCAGCCCCCACACATAGAATGCGGGGGTGTTCGCAGAAGACGCATGTTCACACTTGATCCAATGTCTTGGTCCATTAAAGAGGTGATAGCGCAGTGAACTAGGCAACCAGACTATAATGCTTTAACACTTTCACTTAGCCAGAGGAGTTTGACAGTGGGGCTACTATATAGCCCTTGGTGGCTCCGCACTCATCCGAATTCGGGGTGCGTACATGCCTGGACGAGAAACGGCCCTTCGTTAAAGCGGAGGAATCCCGAAGATTCCGCTGGGTCATCGAGTGGTTGACCAGTCTCACGCTATATCATGACAGTAAGTTTTCGGCTTTCTCTACTGAGGTGCTCGTCTGGATGAACTAGGGCACAATCACAGTAGTTCTCCTGGTGCCGCCTTAGCCGATAGAGCGGAACGTAAGGCAGCAAAACACAAGAGCCGGGCAAACCCAACATTTGACCAAAGACATGATCCGGAGATGATGCATATAAGGCCAAACTCGTGATGCCGAATACTCCCTAAGGTATTCGGTCTTTATGATGTAAACTGGGCCTAAACAGTGCCCTTTGTAATAAGCCCCTGGTGTCCAGGTACATGCAATATTCCGACATGGCCACATGCCAATACGTCAGCATCCTTCTCAATTGTACTGAGAATCCGAGGGATGTGTATCAACACGGGACAGTAAAAAAGGTTTACGCAGGGTCTTAATCTAAAAAGAATCCTTGGAACGGGTCCCTGCTGCACGTCTGCGCCTGTATCTCCGTTGTGCCGTATTTTGGACGGGTGTAGCACGATGGTCATCTGAAAAAGAGAGGAACTTAATTGACGAGTTGCCGTGCAAAAGGTAAGTTATACTAAATAAACAATATATAGTTCAAAATGAGTAAAGTTGAGCCTGATTGCCACTTGTGCGCGCGCGTTGAGCCCCCTGTATTGTAATAGGGGTATAGCCATCAAACCTGTATCAATTACATATAGCTGTACCAGACTCGTCCAACCGTGCCCGTGGTCTTAACGACCTGTCAGATGCTTTAGTTGGTGAGGCCGTTTAGTGTGCGGCTGCCAAGGCAGCCGCACGGTCTTCTGCGCGCAAGGAGCGCTCAATATTTCCATTTACTGTAATGATGCCACGTGGACCGGGCATCTTAAGTATAAGGGAAGCGTAATGCGGTATTGCATTAAAGCGAGCGAAAGCTTTGTGTCCGAGTAGTGCTTGATATCCACTTTGGAACGGAGCGATGTGGAAGGTTAGATTTTCGCTGCGGAAGTTATCGGGGAAGCCGAATATAACCTCTAGTAGTAGGGAGCCCGTGCAACGGGCCTCTGGGCCTGGCGTTACTCCTTTAAAGGTAGTATTGTTGCGGCTAAATTTTGTTGGGTATATCCCCATTTTGCGGACTGTGTCCTGATATATCAAGTTTAAACTACTGCCGCCGTCCATCTGGACTCGTGTGAAGTGGTATCCGTCAATTATTGGATCTAATACCAAGGCAGCCCATCCTGCACGCCGGATACTTCCCGAGTAATCCCGATGGTCGAATGTGATCGGTTGGGACGACCAGTGGCAGAACTCCGCGGTGATAGGCCCTGGGGCATGTTTCTCTAGGGGTGCCGCTTTGTTTCTCCCCTTTATCACGTGTGACACGTTGACTGTTTTGACTTCTGGTGGGAATTTCTTTTGTTTCCTAGTGCTTTGCTTGCGAGGCTCGTCCTCGTCTTCGCTTGGTGTGTCCTGCCACTTGTGTTCGTCGTTGAGCTTGCCGGACTGCTTGAAGACCCAACATTCTCTATGGGTATGATTTGCAGGTTTATCGGGGGTGCTATGGATCTGACATATTTGGTCCAGAATCTTGTTTAGGCTGGACAGTTCATCTTTGTTGCCTTTGGAGGGCAGCTTTTGCTGACCTGGCCGAGAGCTTCTGAATCCGGCGTTTACCGCCGTGCTCTTCGGGCTATCTTCTTTCTTCCGGCGCTTGTTTTTGCTGCGTCGTGATTTCCCATTTCCGTCCCTTACTTCGGATGTACTTGGGTCGCTGGTGCTGCATCGGGCTAACCAGTTGTCCTCGCCGCGCAAAAGCGGGTCATGAGGTGTAATGCCCTTGATGCGACTATATCTCCCACGTGTCGAAGCACGACTTAGAGGCATAACCACATTGAAAGCAATGTCGCAAGTGAGGTAATCTTCACAACAACCCATGTAATAAATAAGGCAAAAGATACATAGTTGGCTTACACTCGCCACGTCACACAAATAGCATAAATAAGTCATTACATTCATCCAAATACACTCAAGGTCCGACTACGGAACCAAAATGAAGATAAACCCCAACGGCAAAATAGTCCCCGATCGGCCCAACTAGGCACCACTACTAATCATCTGGTAAAGACACGTAGAATCGTCATGAGTCCTCATCGAACTCCCACTTGAGCTCAGTTGAATCACCTGGAGCGGTATCATCGGTCCCTGCATCTGGTTTTGGAAGTAATCTTTGAGTCACGGGGACTCAACAATCTCACACCCTCGCGATCAAGACTATTTAAGCTTATAGGAAGGGTAAAAGGTATGATGTGGAACTACAGCAAGCGACTAGCATATATGGTGGCTAAGATACGCAAGTGAGAGCGAGAAGAGGAATCAAAGGCACGGTCGATGAACTATGATCAAGAAGTGATGCTAGAACAAGCTACGTCAAACATAACTCCAACAACGTGTTCACTTCCCAGACCCCGCCGAGAAGAGACCATCACGGTTACATATGCGGTTGATGCATTTTAATAAATTTAAGTTTTCAGGTTATCTACAACCGGACATTAACAAATTCCCATCTTCCCATAACCGCGGGCACGGCTTTCGAAAGTTCAAAACCCAGCAGGGGTGTCCCAACTTATCCCATCACAAGCTCTCACGGTCAACGAAGGATATTCCTTCTCCCAAGACAATACGATCAGACTCGGCATCCCGGTTACAAGACATCTCGACAATGGTAAAACAAGTCCAGCAACACCGCCCGAATGAGCTGACAAATCCCAATAGGAGCTGCACATATCTCGTTATCAGGGCACACTCAGATGAGACATCCTACGAGTAAAACCAACCCTCAAGTTGCCCCGAGGTGGCCCCGCAGTCTACTCGGTCGGACCAACACTCAGAGGAGCACTAGCCTAAGGGGGGGGGTTAAATAAGATGACCCTTGGGCTCCGGAAACCCAAGGGAAAAAGAGGCTAGGTGGCAAATGGTAAAACCAAAGTTGGGTATTGCTGGAGGAGTTTTATTCAAGGCGAACTGTCAAGGGGTTCCCATTATAACCCAACCGTGTAAGGAACGCAAAATCCGGGAACATAACACCGGTATGACAGAAACTAGGGCGGCAAGAGTGGAACAAAACACCAGGCATAAGGCCGAGCCTTCCACCCTTTACCAAGTATATAGGTGCATTAAGATAAACATGATATAATAATGATATCCCAACAATAAACAATGTTCCAACGAGGAACAAACTCCAATCTTCACTTGCAACTAGCAACGCTATAAGAGGGGCTGAACAAAGCGGTAACATAGCCAAACAACGGTTTTCCAGGACAATGTGGGTTAGAGGTTTGACATGGCAACATGGGAGGCATGATAAGCAAGTGGTAGGTATTGTAGCATAGGCATAGCAGTAGAGCGAGCATCTAGCAAGCAAAGACAGAAGTGATTTCGAGGGTATGGTCATCTTGCCTCCAAAGTTCTCTGAGTTGACTTGATCCTCGTAAGCATACTCAACGGGCTCCTCGATCACGTACTCGTCTCCCGGCTCTACCCAAAGCAAGAACACAAGCAAAAGGAACACAATCAACCACGTGCAATGCACAAACAACCTGATGTAAACATGGTATGATATGCGGGATGCGATATGTGATGCATATGCATGATTTGGAAAGGAATGATTGAACCTGGCCTCAACTTGGAAAACCAAGAGTGCCACTGGAAAGAGGAGTTGATTTCGATTGAAATCGATATAAAGATCGTCGGTGATGAGGACATCAATACAATTGTTACACCCACAGCCCCTGCTGCTATACATACTGGACCAATTACTAGAGCTCGTGCACGCCAACTAAATTACCAGGTACTTTCGTTTCTTGGTAATGATTCTAATGTTCATGAGAATATGATGCTGCCTAAATTGGATACATTTGTTTTGCTTACAAATGAAGGGCCTAGCTTGGAGAAGGATGAACATTGGAGCAAGAACAAGCATGGAGATGATGGCATGCGCAAGGGGAACAAGAACGGAGTTACAAGTGATGATTTCAAGACTTTGAAGCCACCATAATGGGTGCATGAAGCCTTGGACGAAATATACAAGATGCCACTTCGTAAATTTCGTCCCGAGGCTATTTTAGGTGTTGCGTCACCTTATTATTGGGCCAGGCCCATGTAATTTCGAAATACATAAGTATAGGCTATTTTTAGAGTCCGTATGTGTGGGGAAACAAGAGATAGGGTTGATTTCGGACCCCTCCACCAAGGGCCACGAAATTCCCCCCCTCTTCCTCCATATATACAGCCCTTAGGGCATCGTTTAGACTTTGGGTTTTGTTTAGATTAAAAGTTCGCCATAGCTGCAACTTCGCGTACTTCGTTTGTGTTCAACGACCAGACAAAGGCGTCACAGAACCCCACCTTGATCAATAAAGCTTTCATCTTATATTCGCAATATCCAGATTGCAATCTCAGTTTCTTGCTTGTTCTTCGTTTGCTCGCAGGAAACAGACCCTCGTGGTCAGGTTGATCGTGCTCCGGCGTGGTCAATAACCTCTCGGAGTTGGTTTAGCGATAGCTAAGGCGCGACGTCCTCGCACGTTCGTAGTCGGATCGTCAAAGTCGACTGCCACCAAAGCGATATCCATCATCTCATTGAAAGACGGGACACCTTTGCCTATATCAAGTGGTATCAGATTTCCAGGTTGCTCGGTGAGATTTTACAGTTTTTCATAGTTTAGATCGAGTCTGTTCTTCATACCTATAGTCCACGAAAAAGCCACAAAAAAATTATGGTTAGTTCATCATATCCGAACCAATCTGAGCCTTTGCATAATCTTTTTAGGGTTTTGCTTTGTTGAATTTGCGGTTGCATCGTCGTGTCTAGTTGCTGGTCTTAGAGTCTAGTCTTTTAGAGTTTTGAGTTCTGGTCATAAGTTGTCACACCGCCGCCGCACCATCATCATCACCCCTGCCATCTACCACCACCGCTTATCCGCCACCGCTTCGAATCCGTATCCATATACCACCACAGCTGTCATATACCACCACCGCTGCCATCTACCACCATTTATCCACCACCAATCCGAGTTCTTGTCATATTAGGTTTGTTTTCGAGATCCATCTAGATTCCGATTCGTGTTTCCTTCCCGGAGTAGGTTTCGGAAGAAAAAAAGAGTCCGGAAACCACGCTCCGTTTAGGCCCAAAATTTTTCGAAAACGCATTTTTTGAAAAAATTTCTGGCTATCCTTTTTTTAGGTGTTTCTAAGTGTTTTGAGACAGGTGCCATTATAGGAAGTTTTTTTGACCCGTTTCTAGTTTTTGGGTCCGGGCAGTCGAAAAAAAAATTGGTCGAAAAAATTTTGTGCCCATCCTGTCAGTTTGAGCTAGGAAGAGTTTTGAGACACTCACCATTATAGTGATTTTTCGCAAAAAAAAAAGAGCGAAAAAAAAATTCCAGAGTGTGCTTTTCCCTTGTTTACGTGCCGCGCCATGATTTTGTTGGTGTTCTAGGCTCGCGTCTCTAGCACAGTCTAGCCTAGGACCAGCACAGTACCGTCGTTTAGTGTTTATTCAACTTTGCATCTCTGAATTGATTATTGTTGACCCTTTTTGCTACCATATTATAAGCCTTCCCAGCATCACATACATCTACGTTGTGCGTTTGACTCTCCCTGGTAATCGCTCTATCCAAGCTTTGAGAGTTTTTGACTACAACAGTTGCCGATCACCGCCTGCTGCTGGGTAAGAACTGGTAAGAATTTGAGATTTGCTTGACGGATTTGTGACACCCACCACCACCTCTTGTTAGTAGTCTGTAGGATCATATTCTTGTGTGTTTCTATTGCTGCTAACCATGCCAGGATCACAAGCCGACGAGATTGACTGGGAGAACATGACGAATAAGGATTTGCATGATAAATTTCAGCACATGATGAGTGGACAGGTGCAAGACGTGCTAAACAGATTTGAAGAGGCCATGGAGAAGGTAGATGGCATGGAGAAGACGTTCGAAACAAAGCTCGATAACAAGTTTAATGAATTGCTCGCGCGTCTTCCACCACCACCACCCGCTGCACCTAACGCACCTCTCCAACAACAACAACAATGACTACCTCCACGTCGCGAAATAGACCTCCGTCGAGCGAGCCGTGTTCCTCTTGCGTTTGGCCAAACTGTTGGTGCTGCTGTTGATACTTCTATGGCTCCTGCTGCTGATGCGGAGGAGGATGATTATGTGGGAGATTACGAGGATGAGGTTGCTCAAAATCAGAACTACGTGCAACCACCAGCACCACCACCAGCAGGTCGACCTCAGGTATATATTCGTAATGGTAGGCCTGCACCACCACCTCAGGTACGAGATGATGTCCATATTCCTAAACTGAAATTGAATATTCCACCATTTGAGGGTAGATATGTTCCTGATATATATCTTACTTGCGAGTTAGAAACTGAACAACGTTTTACATGTTTACAATATCCCGAGGAGAGACGGGTTGCTGCTGCTGTTTGTGCTTTCACTAGTTTTGCATGTGTCTGGTGGTCTGAACATTGTAGATTATATCCTATTCCAACTACTTGGGCTGCTTTGAAAACTTCTATGCGTACGCGTTGGGTTCCACCATATTATCAACGTGAATTGCTTCAAAAATTGCAGCGTTTAAGACAAGGAAAAAATTCTGTAGAAGAATATTATCAGGAATTACAAACTGGCATGATTCGATGTGGTATTGTTGAGGAGAATGAAGCTATGCTTGCACGTTTTCTGGGTGGATTAAATAGAGAGATTCAGACCATTCTAGACTATAAGGAGTATACTAATATCACTCGTTTATTCCATCTTGCTTGTAAAGCTGAACGTGAAGTGAGGATCGACAAGCATTGGCGCGAACTAACTTTTCTGCAGGCCGACCTTCATCATGGACACCGCGTGCATCTTCTACTTCAACTGCACCAGCACCTCAATCAGGTGCCTCCTACAGCCGTGATACAAGAAAATAGGAACAACCACCATTATCTGCCAAGAGCGCACCTGCCGGGCCTGCACAGAGTTCTTCTTCTTCCAGGGCATCAACAGGGCACACAAGTGATATTATTTGTCGTTGTTGTAAGGGAGGAGGTCATTATGCGAGAGAATGCAAATCTCCGCGTGTGATGATTGCTACCGAGGGTGGTGGATATGAGTCCGCTAGTGACTATGATGAGGAGACATTCGCTCTTATTACACGTGAAGAACATGGTGGAGATGATTCTGATCATGAGACGCAATACATGGCTCCTGAAGACGCTGACAGGTATGAATGTTTAGTTGCTCAACGTGTTTTGAGTGTGCAGGTCACACAAGCTGAGCAAAATCAGAGGCACAATTTTTTCCATACCAAGGGAGCTGTGAAGGAACGTTCTGTGCGCGTCATAATAGACGGAGGGAGCTGCAACAACTTGGCTAGCATGGAGATGGTGGAGAAGCTTTCTCTCACCACAAGACCACATCCACATCCTTACTACATCCAATGGTTCAACAACAGCGGCAAGGTTAAGGTAACACATACTGTTCGTGTGCATTTTAGTATCTCTACATATGCTGATTATGTTGATTGTGATGTGGTACCTATGCAAGCATGTTCCTTATTACTTGGTAGACCATGGAAATTTGATAAAAATTCTGTACACCATGGTAGAAACAATCACTATACTCTTGTTCATAAGGATAAAAATATTACTTTGCTTCCTATGACTCCTGATTCCATTTCGAAAGATGATATTAATAGAGCTAATAAAGCAAAACAGGAGAAGAATAAGAGTGAAAATCAGATTGTGGCAAAAGAATTTGAGCAAAAAATGAAGCCTAATAATAAACCATCTAGTGTTGCTTCTGAAATTAAATTGAAAAGTGCATGTTTATTTGCCACCAAATCTGATATTGATGAGCTAGATTTCAGCAAATCTGTTTGCTATGCTTTTGTGTGCAAAGAGGCATTATTTTCATTCAAGGACGTGCCTTCCTCTTTGCCTCCTGCTGTCACTAACATTTTGCAGGAGTTCGCTGACGTTTTTCCACAAGACGTGCCACCGGGATTACCGCCTATTCGAGGGATTGAGCATCAGATTGACTTAATTCCCGGTGCTTCACTGCCAAACCGTGCACCATACCGTACCAATCCAGAGGAGACGAAGGAGATTATGCGTCAAGTACAAGAGCTTCTCGACAAAGGTTATATACGCAAATCCCTTAGTCCTTGTGCTGTTCCTATTATTCTAGTGCCGAAAAAGGATGGTACATCACGTATGTGTGTTGATTGTAGAGGCATTAATAATATTACTATTCGTTATCGTCATCCTATTCCTAGGCTAGATGATATGCTTGATGAATTGAGTGGCTCTACAATATTCTCCAAAGTTGATTTGCGTAGTGGATACCATCAAATTCGTATGAAATTGGGAGATGAATGGAAAACAGCATTTAAAACTTAGTTTGGATTATATGAGTGGTTAGTCATGCCTTTTGGGTTAACTAATGCACCTAGTACTTTCATGAGATTAATGAACGAAGTTTTACGTGCTTTCATTGGACGATTTGTGGTAGTTTACTTTGATGACATATTGATTTATAGCAGATCTTTGGAAGAACATTTGGAACATTTACGTGCTGTTTTTATTGCTCTACGTGATGCACGTTTGTTTGGTAACATTGGGAAGTGCACCTTTTGCACCGACCGAGTATCTTTTCTTGGCTATGTTGTTACTCCACAGGGAATTGAAGTTGATAAAGCCAAGATTGAAGCTATTGAGAGTTGGCCGCAGCCCAAAACGGTCACACACGTGAGGAGTTTTCTTGGCCTCGCTGGATTCTATAGGCGTTTTGTGAGAGATTTCAGCACCATTGCTGCACCTCTCAATGAGCTTACAAAGAAAGATGTGCCTTTTCTTTGGGGTACCGCACAGGAAGAAGCCTTCTCCGTATTGAAAGATAAGTTGACACATGCTCCTTTACTCCAACTTCCTGATTTTAATAAGACTTTTGAGCTTGAATGTGATGCTAGTGGAATTGGATTAGGAGGTGTGTTATTACAAGATGTGATGAGGACATGACTACCTTGGATATGACCAAAAATATTGCATATATGCATATTTGTCAGGTGATTTCTAGTGCAAACTATTCAATAATCTATTTATGTTATCCAGAACAAAAATACTTCACACACTTTTGTGTTTTGTCTAATTGCAGGTGTATGGGACATTTGTACAATCCACATATGAAGATAAGGAAGAAAGAGATGTTTATTTGATGTCCAAAAAGTTCTCTCACGTCACTTTTGGCCCAAGAGAAGATAGAGTCCAAGTCTCTCACGTTCTGGATTCAGATTCGGACTGCACAGACACACCTGACTCAAAACGCACACAAGTTTTTCATACGGACTCCGAATTGGGTGATTCTTTTTTTGTTGGAAACTAGATTTCGTGCACTTTCCAACCCAATTGGAATCACCTTCAAATTCGTCCGGAGCGTTGAGTTTTGGACGAAACAATCTGATGCTGCAGCAGAATCCGAGTCAAACTACAAGTCCAAAGGTGTTACATCACCTCCACTTGGGCCCATTGGCCTTGTACGACCTAGATTTAGTTTTAGGCTGCCTTGGGACGTCCTCCCACCTCCTTGGCCTCCACCCCTTGCTCCTATATAAGTAGATCCATCTAGTAGCTTTTCCTTGGGATTTGTTTAGTTAAAAGTTAGCCATTGCAACTTCGTGTACTTCGTTTGTGTCCAACGACCAGACCAAGACCGCTTACGGATCCCCACCATTATCAATACCTCATATATATTTGCAATATTCAGATTGCTTTATCATATTCTTGCTCGTTCTTCGATTGCTTGCAGGAATAGACCTTCGTGGTTAGGCTGACCGTGCTTCCGGCATCGTCAGTAACCTCAGGAGATTGGTTTAGCGATTGCTAAGGCGCAACGTCGTGCACGTTTGTAGTCGGATCGTCAAAGTCGTCTCCACCAAATCGATAGTTATCATCTCATCGAAAGATCGGGACACCCTCGCCTCTATCATGGTACCTATGCAAGCTTGTTCCTTATTACTTGGTAGACCATGGCAATTTGATAAAAACTCTGTACACCATGGTAGAAACAATCACTATACTCTTGTTCATAAGGATAAAAATATTACTTTGCTTCCTATGACTCCTGATTCCATTTTGAAAGATGATATTAATAGAGCTAATAAAGCAAAACAGGAGAAGAATAAGAGTGAAAATCAGATTGTGCCAAAAGAATTTGAGCGACAAATGAAGCCTAATAATAAACCATCTAGTGTTGCTTCTGAAATTAAATTGAAAAGTGCATGTTTATTTGCCACCAAATCTGATATTGATGAGCTAGATTTCAGCAAATCTGTTTGCTATGCTTTTGTGTGCAAAGAGGCATTATTTTCATTCGAGGACGTGCCTTCCTCTTTGCCTCCTGCTGTCACTAACATTTTGCAGGAGTTCGCTGACGTCTTTCCACAAGACGTGCCACCGAGATTACCGCCTATTCGAGGGATTGAGCATCAGATTGACTTAATTCCCGGTGCTTCACTGCCAAACCGTGCACCATACCGTACCAATCCAGAGGAGACGAAGGAGATTATGCGTCAAGTACAAGAGCTTCTCGACAAAGGTTATATACGCGAATCCCTTAGTCCTTGTGCTGTTCCTATTATTCTAGTGCCGAAAAAGGATGGTACATCACATATGTGTGTTGATTGTAGAGGCATTAATAATATTACTATTCGTTATCGTCATCCTATTCCTAGGCTAGATGATATGCTTGATGAATTGAGTGGCTCTACAATATTCTCCAAAGTTGATTTACGTAGTGGATACCATCAAATTCGTATGAAATTGGGAGATGAATGGAAAACAGCATTCAAAACTAAGTTTGGATTATATGAGTGGTTAGTCATGCCTTTTGGGTTAACTAATGCACCTAGTACTTTCATGAGATTAATGAACGAAGTTTTACGTGCTTTCATTGGACGATTTGTGGTAGTTTACTTTGATGACATATTGATTTATAGCAGATCTTTGGAAGAACATTTGGAACATTTACGTGCTGTTTTTATTGCTCTACGGGATGCACGTTTGTTTGGTAACCTTGGGAAGTGCACCTTTTGCACCGACCGAGTATCTTTTCTTGGCTATGTTGTTACTCCACAGGGAATTGAAGTTGATAAAGCCAAGATTGAAGCTATTGAGAGTTGGCCGCAGCCCAAAACGGTCACACAAGTGAGGAGTTTTCTTGGCCTCGCTGGATTCTATAGGCGTTTTGTGAGAGATTTCAGCACCATTGCTGCACCTCTCAATGAGCTTACAAAGAAAGATGTGCCTTTTCTTTGGGGTACCGCACAGGAAGAAGCCTTCACGGTATTGAAAGATAATTTGACACATGCTCCTTTACTCCAACTTCCTGATTTTAATAAGACTTTTGAGCTTGAATGTGATGCTAGTGGAATTGGATTAGGAGGTGTGTTATTACAAGATGGCAAACCTGTTGCATACTTTTCTGAAAAACTGAGTGGGCCTAGTCTGAATTATTCTACTTATGATAAAGAATTATATGCTCTTGTTCGGACTTTAGAAACATGGCAACATTATTTATGGCCCAAAGAATTTGTTCTACATTCTGATCATGAATCTTTGAAACATATTAAAAGTCAAGCTAAACTGAATCATAGACATGCTAAATGGGTTGAATTCATTGAGACTTTCCCTTATGTCATTAAACACAAGAAGGGAAAAGAAAATGTTATTGCTGATGCATTGTCTCGTCGCTATACTATGCTTTCACAACTTGACTTCAAAATATTTGGTTTGGAGACCATCAAAGATCAATATGTGCATGATGCTAATTTTAAAGATGTAATGCAGAATTGTAAACAAGGAAGAATGTGGAACAAGTTTGTTGTTAATGATGGATTTGTGTTTCGTGCTAACAAGCTATGCATTCCAGCTAGCTCCGTTCGTCTTTTGTTGTTGCAGGAGGCGCATGGAGGAGGATTAATGGGACACTTTGGCGGGAAGAAGACGGAGGACGTACTTGCTACACATTTCTTTTGGCCAAAGATGAGATGGGATGTTGAGCGTTTTATTGCTCGCTGCACTACATGTCAAAAAGCTAAGTCACGACTAAATCCTCATGGTTTATATATGCCTTTGCCTGTACCTAGTGTTCCTTGGGAGGATATATCTATGGACTTTGTTTTAGGTTTACCTCGAACAAAGAAGGGGAGGGATAGCATATTTGTTGTCGTGGATAGATTCTCGAAAATGGCACACTTTATACCATGTCATAAAAGCGATGATGCTGTTAATGTTGCTGATTTGTTCTTTCGTGAAATTATTCGCTTGCATGGTGTGCCAAATACTATTGTTTCAGATCGTGATACTAAATTTCTTAGCCACTTTTGGAGATGTTTATGGGCTAAGTTGGGGACTAAACTGCTTTTTAGTACTACTTGTCACCCCCAAACTGATGGACAAACTGAAGTAGTCAATAGAACGTTGTCTACTATGCTTAGGGCTGTTTTGAAGAATAATAAGAAAATGTGGGAGGAATGCTTGCCTCATATTGAATTTGCTTATAATCGTTCATCGCATTCTACTACTAAGATGTGCCCTTTTGAAGTTGTGTATGGTTTCCTACCTCGTGCACCTATTGATTTGTTGCCTCTTCCATCTTCGGAGAAGGTTAATTTTGATGCTAAACAACGTGCTGAATTGATTTTAAAAATGCATGAGTTAACTAAGGAAAACATTGAGCGTATGAATGCTAAATATAAACTTGCTGGAGATAAGGGTAGAAAACATGTTGTGTTTGCACCTGGAGATCTTGTTTGGTTACATTTGCGTAAGGATAGATTTCCTGATTTGCGCAAATCAAAGTTAATGTCACGTGCTGATGGTCCCTTTAAGGTGTTAGAGAAAATAAATGATAATGCATATAAACTTGAGCTGCCTGCAGATTTTGGGGTTAGTCCCACTTTTAACATTGCAGATTTGAAGCCTTATTTGGGTTTGGAAGATGAACTTCCGTCGAGGACGACTTCATTTCAAGAAGGGGAGGATGATGAGGACATCAATACAATTGTTACACCCACAGCCCCTGCTGCTATACATACTGGACCAATTACTAGAGCTCGTGCACGCCAACTAAATTACCAGGTACTTTTGTTTCTTGGTAATGATTCTAATGTTCATGAGAATATGATGCTGCCTAAATTGGATACATTTGTTTTGCTTACAAGTGAAGGGCCTAGCTTGGAGAAGGATGAACATTGGAGCAAGAACAAGCATGGAGATGATGGCATGCGCAAGGGGAACAAGAACGGAGTTACAAGTGATGATTTCAGGACTTTGAAGCCACCATAATGGGTGCATGAAGCCTTGGACGAAATATACAAGATGCCACTTCATAAATTTCATCCCGAGGCTATTTTAGGTGCTGCGTCACCTTATTATTGGGCCAGGCCCATGTAATTTCGAAATACATAAGTATAGGCTATTTTTAGAGTCCGTATGTGTGTGGAAACAAGAGATAGGGTTGATTTCGGACCCCTCCACCAAGGGCCACGAAATTCCCCCCCCCCCCTCTTCCTCCATATATGCAGCCCTTAGGGCATCGTTTAGACTTTGGGTTTTGTTTAGATTAAAAGTTCGCCATAGCTGCAACTTCGCGTACTTCGTTTGTGTTCAACGACCAGACAAAGGCGTCACAGAACCCCACCTTGATCAATAAAGCTTTCATCTTATATTCGCAATATCCAGATTGCAATCTCAGTTTCTTGCTTGTTCTTCATTTGCTCGTAGGAAACAGACCCTCGTGGTCAGGTTGATCGTGCTCCGGCGTGGTCAATAACCTCTTGGAGTTGGTTTAGCGATTGCTAAGGCGCGACGTCCTCGCACGTTCGTAGTCGGATCGTCAAAGTCGACTACCACCAAAGCGATATCCATCATCTCATCGAAAGACGGGACACCTTTGCCTATATCAGTCGGAATCGGATGCACGGTTTGGAAATGACAAGCAAAACAAATATGGCACCAGTCTGCAATTAACAGCAGGAGACCATCTAAATGCATCAAGAACAACATGCTACTGCACTCCAACATGACAACAAAATACATGGCAGGGATCCACTCAAGATGCTTGACAAAAGATGAACATTGAGCTACGGCTAATTCACCCAATAAAAGGTTCAAACAAGCATGGCAAAAGTGCAAAAGATATCAGGTTACAAACTTTGTGAAATAAACAACTAGTCAGGAATTTAACATCAGGAAGCAATGTTTACAGCACGAAAACTACATGCTACAGGAACATATCATGGCAAAGCAAGACATGGCATGAAGCTACTCAAAGCATATAACAAAAGTCTCTTACTGACCATAAGCCAAAAGGGATCAGAAAATACGATAGCAACCACGTGAACATAGCAATTATCGTTAACAGATTCAGACTTTGTGAAAAACTGGATCATGGCAAAACAGATAACAAGTAGGCATGTTTATGAGCTCAATGCACTCACTACAAGGCATTGCATGACAAACTAAGCATATACACAGCAAGTAGACATGGCATAGAAGCTAGACATGGCAAGAACAACAACATAGCATGCACGGATCAACTACAACAAGCTCGGCCAAAAGTGCTAAACACGTTAGCAATCTGCCTGGAACATTTTATAGCAAAAGTAGAGCTCGATTGACTCAATCTAGAGTGCTCCATAAATTCAAACAAAGACATGGATGGATAGAGCACCACAAAATCTACAAAACATCCTTACTGATCATGCTCAAAAGTTGCACGGATCACTTGGTAGCAACATGAACATATGGCATAAAAATTACAGCAGGACATAGACTTGGAATATTTCTAAGTCCCTGAAATCAGCAACATTAAGTAAGCTACTTTGCATGCTTGTGCTAGTCACCGCAGAGATCACAAAAATACATGGCATACACCCCTGTAAAGATGGCATGACATAGTTCAAATCACATGTAGAGCTCAAGATCATAGCATGCACACACTAATCATGGCAAAAATGACAAATGAGCAAAAGTTGATAATAATCTGAAACTAACATCACATAGCCCTCTTCCAACAACATGTCGGGCATCAATATGAGCTCAAATGAAAATGATGCAATCAGATGAAATGGAGTACTCGTCGAGACGAACATTTCGATATGCTACAAGCACGAATCGGAGTCACGGTGATGAAGTTATGATGCGTCAAAGTATGCAAAAAGTTAGGCTTTCGGACGGAAAAAGTCAACCAAGATATTTTGGATCTGAGATCTGGCACTGTAGCACCGCGAGGTCGCCGGAGTTGGCCTATTCGCCGGAGAAGAAGAAAACGAGGCGGCCGGAGGAGGACGTCGCCGGACTTGGAGGCGCTGGCCGGCGCGTGGGCGGAGGAGGCCGGCCGGCAAGGTAGTCACGGCGACGAGGGAAAGATACATAGTATCGTCCTGAATCCTCATCGAACTCCAACTTGAGCTCAGTTGAATCACCTGGAGCAGTATCATCGGTCCCTACATCTGGTTTTGGAAGTAATCTCTGAGTCACGGTGACTCAACAATCTCACACCCTCGCGATCAAGACTATTTAAGCTTATAGGAAGGGTAAAAGGTATGATGTGGAACTACAGCAAGCGACTAGCATATATGGTGGCTAAGATACGTAAATGAGAGCGAGAAGAGGAAGCAAAGGCACGGTCGATGAACTATGATCAAGAAGTGATCGCAGAACAAGCTACGTCAAACATAACTCCAACACCGTGTTCACTTCCCGGACCCCGCCAAGAAGAAACCATCACGGTTACATACGCGGTTGATGCATTTTAATTAAGCTAAGTTTTCAGGTTATGTACAACCAGACATTAACAAATTCCCATCTGTCCATAACCGCGGGCACGGCTTTCGAAAGTTCAAAACCCTGCAAGGGTATCCCAACTTAGCCCATCACAAGCTCTCACGGTTAACGAATGACATTCCTTCTCCCAAGACAATCCGATCAGACTCGGCATCCCGGTTACAAGACATCTCGACAATGGTAAAACAAGTCCAGCAACACCGCCCAAATGTGCTGACAAATCCCAATAAGAGCTGCACATATCTCATTCTTAGGGCACACTCAGATGAGACATCCTACGAGTAAAACCAACCCTCAAGTTGCCCCGAGGTGGCCCCACAGTCTACTCGGTCGGACCAACACTCAGAGGAGCACTAGCCTAAGGGGGGGTTTAAATAAAGATGACCCTTGGGCTCCGGAAACCCAAGGGAAAAAGAGGCTAGGTGGCAAATGGTAAAACCAATGTTGGGTATTGCTGGAGGATTTTTATTCAAGGCGAACTGTCAAGGGGTTCCCATTATAACCCAACCGTGTAAGGAATGCAAAATCCGGGAACATAACACCGGTATGACGGAAACTAGGGCGGCAAGAGTGGAACAAAACACCAGGCATAAGGCCAAGCCTTCCACCCTTTACCAAGTATATAGGTGCATTAAGATAAACAAGATATAATAATAATATCCCAACAATAAACAATGTTCCAACGAGGAACAAACTCCAATCTTCACCTGCAACTAGCAACGCTATAAGAGGGGATAAACAAAGCGGTAACATAGCCAAACAATGGTTTGCTAGGACAATGTGGGTTAGAGGTTTGACAAGGCAACATGGGAGGCATGATAAGCATGTGGTAGGTATCGTAGCATAGGCATAGCAGTAGAGCGAGCATCTAGCAAGCAAAGATAGAAGTGATTTCGAGGGTATGGTCATCTTGCCTGCAAAGTTCTCTGAGTTGACTTGATCCTCGTAAGCATACTCAATGGGCTCCTCGATCATGTACTCATCTCCCGGCTCTACCCAAAGCAAGAACACAAGCAAAAGGAACACAATCAACCACGTGCAATGCACAAACAACATGATGTAAACATGGTATGATATGCAGGATGCGATATGTGATGCATATGCATGATTTCGAAAGTAATGATTGAACCTGGCCTCAACTTGGAAAACCAAGAGTGCCACTAGAAAGAGGAGTTGATTTCGGTTGAAATCGATATAAAGATCGCCGGAATCGGATGCACGGTTTGGAAATGACAAGCAAAACAAATATGGCACCGGTCTGCGATTAACAGCAGGAGACCATCTAAATGCATCAAGAACAACATGCTACTGCACTCCAACATGACAACAAAATACATGGCAGGGATCCACTCAATATGCTTGACAAAATATGAACATTGAGCTATGGCTAATTCACCCAATAAAAGGTTCAAACAAGCATGGCAAAAGTGCAAAAGATATCAGGTTACAGACTTAGTGAAATAAACAAGTCAGGAATTTAACATCAGGAAGCAATGTTTAGAGCACGAAAACTACATGCTACAGGAACATATCATGGCAAAGCAAGACATGGCATGAAGCTACTCAAAGCATACAACAAAAGTCACTTACTGACCATAAGCCAAAAGGGATCAGAAAATACGATTGCAACCACGTGAACATAGCAATTATCGTTAACAGATTCAGACTTTGTAAAAACTGGAACACGGAAAAACAGATAACAAATAGGCATGTTTACGAGCTCAATGAACTCACTACGAGGCATTGCATGACAAACTAAGCATACACACAGCAAGTAGACATGGCATAGAAGCTAGACATGGCAATAATAATAACATAGCATGCACGGATCAACAATAACAAGCTCGGCAAAAGTGCTAAACACATTAGCAATCTGCCAGGAACATTTTATAGCAAAAGTAAACCTCGATTGACTCAATCTAGAGTGCTCCATAAATTCAAACAAAGACATGGTTGGATAGAGCACCACAAAATCTACAAAACATCCTTACTGATCATGCTCAAAAGATGCACTGACCACTTGGTAGCAACATGAACATATGGCATAAAAATTACAGCAGGACAAAGACTTGGAATATTTCTAAGTCCCTGAAATCAATAACATTAAGTAAGCTACTTTGCATGATTGTGCTAGTCACCATAAAGATCACAAAAATACATGGCATACGCCCCTGTAAAGATGGCATGGCATAGTTCAAATCACATGTAGAGCTCAAGATCATGGCAAAAATGACAAATGAGCAAAAGCTGATAATAATCTGAAACTAACATCACATAGCCCTCTTCCAACAGCATTTCTGGCATCAAGATGAGCTCAAATGAAAATGATGCAATGAGATGAAATGGAGTACTCGTCGAGACGAACATTTTGGTATGCTACACGCACGAATCGGAGCCACGGTGATGAAGTTATGATGCGTCAAAGTATGCAAAAAGTTAGGGTTTCGGAGGGAAAAAGTCAACCGAGATATTTTGGATCTGAGATCTGGCACTGTAGCACCACGAGGTCGCTGGAGTTGGCCTATTCGCCAGAGAAGAAGAAAATGAGGCGGCCAGAGGAGGACGTCGCCGGACTTGGAGGCGCTGGCCGGCGCGTGGGCGGAGGAGCCCGGACGGCGACGTAGCCGTGGCAACGAGGGAAAGACACGTAGTATCGTCCTGAGTCCTCATCGAACTCCCACTTGAGCTCAGTTGAATCACCTGGAGCGGTATCATCGGTCCCTGCATCTGGTTTTGGAAGTAATCTCTGAGTCACGGGGACTCAACAATCTCACACCCTCGCGATCAAGACTATTTAAGCTTATAGGAAGGGTAAAAGGTATGATGTGGAACTATTGCAAGCGACTAGCATATATGGTGGCTAAGGTACGCAAATGAGAGCGATAAGAGGAACGGAAGGCATGGTCGATGAACTATGATCAAGAAGTGATCCTAGAACAAGCTACGTCAAACATAACTCCAACACCGTGTTCACTTCCCGGACCCCGCCGAGAAGAGACCGTCACAGTTACATACGCGGTTGATGCATTTTAATTAAGTTAAGTTTTCAGGTTATCTACAACTGAACATTAAAAAATTCCCATCTGCCCATAACCGCGGGCATGGCTTTCGATAGTTCAAAACCCTGCAGGGGTGTCCCAACTTAGCCCATCACAAACTCTCATGGTCAACGAAGGATATTCCTTCTCCCAAGACAATCCGATCAGACTCGGCATCCCGATTACAAGACATCTCGACAATGGTAAAACAAGTCCAGCAACACCGCCCGAATGTGCTGACAAATCCCAATAGGAGCTGCACATATCTTGTTCTCAGGGCACACTCAGATGAGACATCCTACGAGTAAAATCAACCCTCAAGTTGCCCCGAGGTGGCCCCGCAGTCTACTCGGTCGGACCAACACTCAGAGGAGCACTAGACTAAGGGGGGGTTTAAATAAAGATGACCCTTGGGCTCCGGAAACCCAAGGGAAAAAGAGGCTAGGTGGCAAATGGTAAAACCAATGTTGGGTATTGCTGGAGGAGTTTTATTCAAGGCGAACTGTCAAGGGGTTCCCATTATAACCCAACCGTGTAAGGAACGCAAAATCCGGGAACATAACATCGGTATGACGGAAACTAGGGCGGCAAGAGTGGAACAAAACACCAGGCATAAGGCCGAGCCTTCCACCCTTTACCAAGTATATAGGTGCATTAAGATAAACAAGATATAATAATGATATCCCAACAATAAACAATGTTCCAACGAGGAACAAACTCCAATGTTCACCTGCAACTAGCAACGTTATGAAAGGGGCTGAACAAAGCGGTAACATAGCCAAACAATGGTTTTCCAGGACAATATGGGTTAGAGGTTTGACATGGCAACATGGGAGGCATGATAAGCAAGTGGTAGGTATCGTAGCATAGGCATAGCAGTAGAGCGAGCATCTAGCAAGCAAAGATAGAAGTGATTTCGAGGGTATGGTCATCTTGCCTACAAAGTTCTCTGAGTTGACTTGATCCTCGTAAGCATACTCAACGGGCTCCTCGATCACGTACTCATCTCCCGGCTCTACCCAAAGCAAGAACACAAGCAAAAGGAACACAATCAACCACGTGCAATGCACAAACGACATGATGTAAACATGGTATGATATGCGGGATGCGATATGTGATGCATATGCATGATTTGGAAAGGAATGATTGAACCTGGTGTCAACATGAAAAACCAAGAGTGCCACTAGAAAGAGGAGTTGATTTCGGTTGAAATCGATATAAAGATCACTGGAATCCGATGCACAGTTTGGAAATGAGAAGCAAAACAAATATGGCACGGGTCTGCGATTAACAGCAGGAGACCATCTAAATGCATCAAGAACAACATGCTACTGCACTCCAACATGACAACAAAATACATGGCAGGGATCCACTCAAGATGCTTGACAAAAGATGAACATTGAGCTATGGCTAATTCACCCAATAAAAGGTTCAAACAAGCATGGCAAAAGTGCAAAAGATATCAGGTTACAGATTTAGGGAAATAAACAACAAGTTAGGAATTTAATATCAGGAAGCAATGTTTAGAGCACGAAAACTACATGCTACAGGAACATATCATGGCAAAGCAAGACATGGCATGAATCTACTCAAAGCATACAACAAAAGTATCTTACTGACCATAAGCCAAAAGGGATCAGAAAATACTATTGCAACCACGTGAACATAGCAATTATCGTTAACAGATTCAGACTTTGTGAAAAACTGAAATATGGAAAAACAGATAACAAGTAGGTAAGTTTACGAGCTCAATGCACTCATTACGAGGCATTGCATGACAAACTAAGCATACACACAGCAAGTAGACATGGCATAGAAGCTAGACATGCCAAGAACAACAACATAGCATGCACGGATCAACTACAACAAGCTCGGCAAAAGTGCTAAACACGTTAGCAATCTGCCAGGAACATTTTATAGCAAAAGTAGAGCTCGATTGACTCAATCTAGAGTGCTCCATAAATGCAAACAAAGACATGGATGGATAGAGCACCACAAAATCTACAAAACATCCTTACTGATCATGCTCAAAAGATGCACGGATCACTTGGTAGCAACGTGAACATATGGCATAAAAATTACAGCAGGACAAAGACTTGGAATATTTCTAAGTCCCTGAAATCAGCAACATTAAGTAAGCTACTTTGCATGCTTGTGCTAGTCACCACAGATATCACAAAACTACATGGCATACACCCCTGTAAAGATGGCATGGCATAGTTCAAATCAGATGTAGAGCTCAAGATCATAGTATGCACACACTAATCATGGCAAAAATGACAAATGAGCAAAAGCTGATAATAATCTGAAACTAACATCACATAGCCCTCTTACAACAGCATTTCTGGCATCAATATGAGCTCAAATGAAAATGACGAAATGACATGAAATGGAGTACTCGTCGAGACGAACGTTTCGATATGCTACACGCACGAATCGGAGCCACGGTGATGAAGTTATGATGCGTCAAAGTATGCAAAAAGGTAGGGTTTCGGAGGGAAAAAGTCAACCGAGATATTTTGGATCCGAGATCTGGCACTGTAGCACCACGAGGTCGCCGGAGTTGGCCTATTTGCCGGAGAAGAAGAAAACGAGGCGGCCGGAGGAGGACGTCGCCGGACTTGGAGGCGCTGGCCGTCGCGTGGGCGGAGGAGGCCGGACGGCGAGGTAGCTGTGGCGACGAGGCACGGCCTCAGGTGTC
>NC_041386.1:204413554-204454777 GCF_002162155.2 Triticum dicoccoides | reverse complement strand
GCGCGGGGGCGGTGAGGCGCCACATGGCGGGATTCAAGTGGTTGGCGGCGGCGGGCGGACGCGTCCGGTTGCGGCCAGACGTGTCCGATGGTGGCGGAGCTGATTTTTAGGGTTAGAGAGAGAGGAGATCTGGGATTTGGAATGGGGGGTCTGTTTATAGAGGTAGAGGGAGCTAGGAAGCTCCAAATGAGGTGCGGTTTTTGGCCACGCGATTGTGATCGAACGGCCTAGGTGATGTAGGAGGTTTAGGTGGGTTTTGGGCCACTTTGGAAGGGTGTTGGGCTGCAACACACACGAGGCCTTTTCGGTCCCTCGGTTAACTGTTGGGGTATCAAACAAAGTCCAACTGGCACGAAACTTGACAGGCGGTCTACCGGTAGTAAACCAAGGCCGCATGACAAGTCTCGGTCCAATCCGAAAACGTTTAACACCCACACACGAAAAGAGGTAGAAAGGGACACTAGAGGACATAGGAGCACCGGAATGCAATACGGACAACAGGGAAAATGCTCGGATGCATGAGACAAACACGTATGCAAATGTGATGCACATGATGACATGATATGAGAAGCATGACACACAAGCACATGACAAGGCAACAAGAGCGAATAACTGGAGGACACCTGGCACATCGGTCTCGGGGCGTCACATGAGGCTTGTTAATGCTACCATTGTTCTCGGCTTTTCTTGGCAGAGGTGTCTGGAAAGACATTCATCTCGAATGCTGTGCTTGAAAGCTGCTAAGGCTTCGGCGTCCGGACAGTCGACTATTTGGTTCTTTTTAGTGAGGAACCTGTTCCAAAGCTTTCGGGCTGACTCTCTGTGTTGTTGAGTTATATGACTTAAATCGTCTGCATCCGGTGGTCGGACATAGGTCCCTTGAAAATTTGCCCGAAAAGCATCTACGAGCTCTTCCTAGCTTCCAATGGAGTTTTCGGGGAGGCTTTTAAGCCAGTGCCGAGCTGGCCGTTTGAGCTTGAGTGGTAAGTACTTGATGGCGTGGAGATCGTCTCCCCGAGCCATATGGATATGGAGGATGTAGTCCTCAATCCAGACCCCGGGGTCTGTTGTTCCGTCGTACGCCTCTATGTTTACGGGTTTGAATCCCTCTGGAAATTCATGGTCCAGCACCTCATCGGTGAAACATAGGGGGGGTGCGGCACCCATGTATTTGGGTGTACCGCGGTGTTCGGATGTTTCTTGTGTTGCATTGCATGTTGGAGCACGCTTGCATGGCCCGTATATGGATCTGGTTGCGACGTCCTTTTGATGTGAGCCCTCACGTGGATCAAGTACAGGCTTATGTGCGGCGTCGTTTGCCGCTCTATGTTGTCCACGAGGTCGTCTATCCGAACGGATGGCCGTTTTAATTTTTGGTTGCGGGGGATCTAAGGCCTCCTCATGGAATTCAGGTAGCAACTTTCTCTTCGGGTAGCTCTTGGTGTGGCGATAACTGCCGTACTTCGCTGTAGTGTTGAGTACTTCACTCCATCTGATTTTGAGTGTGTCTTGTGCAGCCTTGAGCCTTTGCTTCTTCTTTTTTAGACTCCTCGCAGTGGCAACCAGCCTTTGATGGACATTCTGTTGCTCCGGGTGCCTGTCCGGTGTGATGTCGTCCTGACTGTTATCTTTGACGGGGTTAGGTTGTTCGGTTTGGTTCTCCGTGTTGCCCTGGTCGGGCGATGGTTCACCCTACTCTATCGCTGGGTCTATATGATCATTGTTTCCGCCGAGGCGGGATTTGGAGCGGCGCTTACGCTGCCGCTTTGACCGCTTCTCGAGGGAACAACCCTTCGTTGCGTTCTTCCATTCCTCGTCGTTGTTTCCTTTGGGTGTGTCCACCATGTATACATCATATGATGAAGGGCGTACAGTGCCCTGTGGGCAGTGGTTCTTGTTCACCTCCTGCATCATCGTCCATACCGTCGATGTCTTCGGAGTCGAAGTCGAGCATGTCGGTGAAATCGTCGGTAGTGGCTACTAAGTGGGTGGTGGGTGGGCGGCGAATTTCTTCGTCATCCGCATCACAATCCTGCCGAACATAGTTCGGCCAGGACTCTCCTGACAGGGAGAGAGACCTCAATGAGTTCGGTATGTCGCGAAGGGCGAGTGCTGACAGATATCCGCGAAGGTGAACTCCATGATCGGCGCCCAGTTGGATTCGATAGGCACGGGCGCAGGAGGTTCGGAGACCGTGGATGGGGAAGAATCCAGTAGTTCGTCACGGATCCCGTGAAGGGTAAGGTCGATATTCAGCTCGATCGCCGCTGAGAATACGACATCCGTGGCGGGGTCTATCCACCCGTCCATGGATGGCACAATTGGCTCTGAATTGAGGGTCGAAGCAGTTGCCGGTGCGATCTCCTGAACACTGTCCAACGGCAAAGCTAAATCATGCTCATCGTGACCATGTGGCGCACTCGGCAGGGGCTCCAATCCGTCAAAGATCTGGTGGCCAGGGGCGTAACTCTCAATCTGCTCCAGATGGCCAAGCGAGTTGGCCCGCAGTGCGAAGCCGCCGAATACAAAGATCTGTCCGGGGAGAAAAGTCTCACCCTGGACTGCGTCGCTATCGATGATCGAAGGAGCCATCAAGCCTAACGGCGACGACATAGAGGAACTCTCAATGAAAGCCAATGTTGGTGTCAAAACCGGCGGATCTTGGCTAGGGGGTCCCAAACTATGCGTCTAAGGCGGATGGTAACAGGAGGTAGGGGACACGATGTTTTACCAGGTTCGGGCCCTCTTGATGGAGGTAAAACCCTACGTCCTGCTTGATTATTCTTGATAATATGAGTAGTACAAGAGTTGATCTACCAAGAGATCAGAGAGGCTAAACCCTAGAAACTAGCCTACTGTATGATTGTCTGTTGTCCTACGGACTAAAACCCTCCGGTTTATATAGACACCGGAGGGCGCTAGGGTTACACAAGGTCGGTTACAAAGGAGGAGATATACATATCCGTATTGCCTAGCTTGCCTTCCATGCCAAGTAGAGTCCCACCCGGACACGAGACGAAGTCTTCAATCTCGTATCTTCATAGTCCAATAGTCCGGCCAAAGGATACAGTCCGGCTGTCTGGAGACCCCCTAATCCAGGACTTGCTCAGTCGGTCTGTATTGAAGGTGCGCGTATGGTTTCTGCCCGCGTCAAGACGCATTGGGCAAAGCTGGATGCCAAGAAGCTGATGACCGAGGGACCGCCGGAGGGCAAGGAGCATCGTCGGCCCAAGCACTATTTTGAAGGTGTCCTGGAGGGGTCCCGCCTTGTGGCGGAGCAATGTTCAAAGGATATCATATTTCCATGAGAACATGTGTATTACATTGTCCTGTAATATGGAACAATGGTGTTTATGTAGTATAATGCTTATGATTTAAATTTACCTCCTGTGCGGCCGTTTATTAACTCTGAGGGTAGACCTATCATCGGCATCTGCCCCCACGTAGATAGTACGGGGGTGTTTGGGATAAATCTAAACACTCTTTACTCCACATTCTGGTGCTTTAAGGAGGTGTTTAGCGCAACGAACAAGGCAATCAGACTATGTGGCCTTTACCGCCCTCACTTAGCCATAGGAGTTTGACACATAAGAAAGTTGGCGAAGCCCCTGGTATTCGGAAGACTGAACTAGGGGTGCTATGCACGCCTAATCAGGGGAACCGATTCTTCACGAGAAGCGGAAAAAATCTCTAACGATTTGGAACCTCTCGAACAGCTGACTGGCTCTCGCCACATCATGACAGTCAGTTTTCGGCTTTCTCTACTGAGGTGCTCGTCCGGAAGAACCGAGACACAATCGCAGTAGTTCTCCCGTTACTACCCTAGCCGATATAGCAGAACGTAAGGTAGCAAGCATAGGAGCCTGGCAACCCAACTATTGACCAAATACATGATTCGGAGCCGATGCATATAATGCTATAAGTTCGCGGTGCCGAACTATACTATAAAAGTGTTCGGACTTTTATTGCCATAGTGTTGGGTGTAATGAAGCCCCTAGGGTAGTAATATGTACCATGGTGTATGTGTGCGGTGAGTACTTAATACCGAGGTGAGTAAACGGAAAAAATGAAATAATGAGCTGACGCTACCATGTATTCACCATTGTGATCCAACTAATAGGGCTATTCACCATTGTATTCACCATTGTACAAGTAATGTGATAAGCAAAATATGGCTATTTAACATGCCGCAATGAAGGGAGAGCTACATGCGGATATGAAAAGCAAGTATGCCAATTGTTCAGTAGAGACCACCTGGGGGTTCCCTTGTAAGCCAAAGCTCCTTGCCTCCTTGGTGTGTTCTACAAGCAGGTTGTCCGCATAGACCTTCAAAAGAGAAGAAAAGTCGTAAAAAGAAAAAGAAAAATCGTGTGAATCCCAGGGTCGGTCGAGCCATACAGTGGATCACGAACGAGTTATGCCTCCATCAATTCGCCTGGGGTTTTGAGTGCATAGTTTATGTACGCGTGGTATTGGTGCCATTGCGTCATCATGGCTGGGACGGAGGTCAAATTGCTAATTCGGCCGAGCCGAGTTGTCCTGCTGCAGTGTGGTCCAGACCCTCTTGATGATGTCCAGGGGCTCAGCAGCCGGATTAGAATGCTGCTTGAGAAGGCGGCTCTGTACTTCTACTGCTCGGGCGGCAGTGTGCTCCTCTGTACGGAGGGAGCGTTCCGTGTTTCCACTACTAGGGAAAAGCCTAGCAGCAGCGCGGGTTTTAGGTACATTAGTAGCGCGGGGACCGGCGCTACAACTAACACTTAGCAGCAGCGTGTGGGCGCCCGTGCTACTGGTATACAAGTGTAGCAGCAGCGTGCTTCGTGCAAGCTCGCTACCGCTAATAGCTCTAGCGTGCTTGGGCTGGACGCACTACTGCTATTGTCACGCTGTTGCTAACTTTCTCCACTCGCTACTGCTAATTTTAGTAGTTTTTGTTTTTTTCTGCATATTTGTTTTGTATTTGAACAGGCTTTATACAAGAATCTTTAGCAGATACAAATGTTATCATGATACACATACAAATGGCTTCGAGGCCACAAATTTAATCATAGCATATACATACAAATAGTCTCATCATAATCATCATCCAACACAAAGTGGTATCTCGTCATCATCTCGAAAATAGCGATACAAGTCTCGATTACTTGCAACTACATCATCGTCCATCTAAACAATGATATACACGAGAAGATCTATCACTTTGAGTGAGAGCGGAACTATGCAGTACATGAGTTTGTATCCCTCTCTCGCATTAGCGTGAACCTAAACTAACTACTGCCTATTGCTCGGAAACCGGAAACCAGTACACCTGGGCCTGACACTCCGGCCACTCGTCGTACATATACTCCTGGCGTAGCACTTCTTCGCCATCGATGATATATGCACCTGCATCGTCACATGAGTCGATGATATGCAACGTATATAGTTGAGCAATAGAAAGAGACAGACTTGGCAAAAATAGAAGCAACATATCATAAGCATAAATAACAAAGTTGATCGTACCAAAAATGCCCTAACTAGAGTGAATGTCGCTAGTCGAGGAGGATGGTTTAATTACATCACAAATAAAGTTTTGTCATGCATAACTCAAAGTTTTGTCATACAGAAAGTATGGACTAAACGGACACATTATCATATATCGACAATCACTCCAACATGCCGTGCCATCCATCCAAGTCAGGGAGATAGTCCTCGAGCCTAGTGAAAGGCTTCAGGTCGATACGCTGAGAGGCTACCTATGTTTGGACGTCTTCCCGCGACATTTGTCCTTCTTCATAGAACATCCCTGTTTTTCTAATGACCTCCTTCATGATGATTTGGGCAAGTTCACGCTGGATGTGACAGAACTCAGCTCGAAGTCGATGATCCTCGATATCTCCTACGTTATTTGCCCATTGCAGAATATGGGCATCGCCGGATTTAGCTGACATGCGAAGGTTCTGGTGATCCTGTCTATACTCTAGCATGTGGTGTAGGACATAGAATCCATCATTAAGAGAATCACTCGGTTGTTGGATGTAGCAGAAGTCGGTCTTATGGCCGAAGGCGGGCCTGCCGTCACTTCTCTTCTTGTCCTTGACCTCTCCACCTCGTGCACCGTACTGATAGATAGCACTGTCGAGAACATCCTTGATGTGGGTGTAATCCTTTTTGTCAATGTTCTTTGACGAGTCCAAGTAATGAGTGTGGGAGTATCGGGGGTAGAGGATGATGAGGACGGCGCACCCGCCACTGCGCAAAATAAGTGCACCTCAAATTAACTAGCCTTCACCATGCAAATGAATGATTGAAATCGAAGGAAGGATATCTGCGTGGATGACTTACAGGGGATGATAAGGCACGAGAATCGCCTCCTTGTCCTTATTGGCGAGCATGAAATTGACTATGTAGTCCCTCGCGTATTCACGGTGCTTTGCGCAGACTCCCAAGAAGCTCTCGTGCATGAAGTACGGGTCAGCGACACAAATATAAGGTATATGCTCAACCCTGATGATGTAGTTCATGTGCAAGGCATAAAGGAGAACAAACATAAAATCCAGCTTCTTCACGTGAAACATGTCGAATATGTAATCGAATCGAAGGAAGAACTTATCCACGGGGAAGAAGTCGATGTTCGACAATTGCTGCGGAATGTTAACCATGTAGAGTGGGTATCCTAGATCTTTGGAGGCGATGAGGCCTTTCTCTATCCGCAGCACATTGTCATGAAGACTCCTTAGATCGCCGAATCTGGCCTTTAGCGCTGCTGCAGGTAGGATTGGTTGACCGGGGATATGCAATTTATCTGCACCGGTGATATCTATACGGTTTTGAACCTGAGGCTGCTGAGGCGGCTGGACCATAGAATCAACTTTCTTGCCTTTCCACGCTCTGTTCCTAGGATTCTTTTCCGAAAGGTCGTCTATAATACATTGAGCCTCCGGAGGCGGCAATTCAGGCACCAACTCATGATGCTCAAACCCTGAGTAGGCGCCAGTATAGACATACTGTTGAGTGCCATTGTCATCCTCATCCTCATCCATGGCGACGTCATCAGCAACTAGTGGAGCCTCTTCCTTACCCCATCCGCTATCACCCAACCCGACACCCGACACTAATTGGGTAGGTGTGGTGTTGATGTTCATACCTTGCTGATGCTGCGTGCTCATGGGTGTGCTCCCAGCCGCATCCAGACGAAGCAGACTCTTTGTCCACAATAGGACCCACCCATTGCAACAATCACCAAGCCGCCACGTGGTCTCGTTATCATCCCCCTGGTACCAGAGTATGCAAATTCTCGTGGCCCGGTTTGACACTGGCCACGAAAACCTTGAAGACGTTCGGGGGGATCGACCGTTTGTGGAACAATGGTTCCTTCGGCTTCATTATTGTCGCCTTCCCCACGTCAACCTTCTGGTGTACAATATGGTGCACGGGGTTTCGTCGGCCTACAAAGAAAATTCTGCGACGTGAGACATCCGAAAGGCAACGAAAATGGGAGATTATACATTTAATGAAGGGGCCGGTGTGACAGATACCGTGAGGGCGTCGAGCTCATCCAAAGACGAAGCACGTCCGAGCACGTCCGCTGTGGGAGCAGGTTCAGCTGAAGGTGCTGGTGCAACGCTAGTCGAGTTGCTCCCCAAGAAATCAGCAAGGGGAAAGTCCGCTGCATTTTTTTCTGGATTTTGCCTAGTCCAAGTGAAAACGGCCGGAACCAAGGAAGTGGACATATCTACAACTATCTGTTTTGCGGCAGCTACCGCTGGTGCGACTGTCTGAGATGATTTCTTCTCAACCGCAATGTCAACCTTCTTGTCGATGTTTTCTTTGGTTAACCTCCATCTTTCCTTTCTCTCCTCCTTGGTCTCACTGTAGTACTTCTTCCACGTGGCGCCGTCTCCGACACCATGCACGCGTCCATACGATGGTCGAGTATCCACCGGGAGTCATTTCAATATGTTCAACTCCCGGTTGAATGGAGTGTCCCAGTTGGGCCTCGCCAACGCCTCAAACGGTGAGTCGCTTTCGGCCGCAATCCTGTGCTGCTCTCTCTGCAAAAGGCACAAGGATCGTTTACAAATATGACTAACGTGCAGTCGAATTGATCAAAAACTAAAATTACCAGCAGTCTGATGAACTCTATCGTGACCGTGTTCGTCCCGAAAACTTGGTTCACTGGGTCCCAACGATGCTGGACCCTGAGGACGTCACGCTCATGCGGGACGGTGAACTCCGCCAAGGGGTCTGGGATGCCCAGACTCACGGCTTCCACGTCCTCCTTGGCCCATTTGGACCTCTTCCCGCCGTAACCACGGCTTCCGAGGTGGTGGCTCCCGATGTTCCTCTGTTGAAGCCCCTTCATGTACTTAGACTTTTTTTGGCAGCTTCGGCCTCGCAAGCTGCCTTGAATATTTGAAACTGCTCTTCCGTGATTGTCGGATTATCCTTTACAATCTCGGAGTAGGGTTCCCTCTTGTCGATGATCCTTGCTTTCACCCTTGTTTTCCAGGTGGCCAACGTGTCGCTAAACTTGGTCATTGCGTGTTTGTTTATCTTCTTCATTGCCGGGTCCGGGAACAAGAATATCTGGTGAAACTTCTTTAGGAGGGAGGTCCTTATATTATCTATCTTCTGTAGTTTCTCATCGTTGATGGTGGCGGTTGTCCGTACGATGCAGCCTATTTGATTGTCGTAGCACGCGCGCGCTTCCTAGGGCGCTCTTGGCTCAAAATTGCCATCGTCCACCTCCGTGGCCACCAGTCTAGTAGTCCTGGCTTGTTAGGAAACCGTTGCCTCTTTGCTTTCGGTTCTACACCGGCTCCGCTAGTCTTGGTGCCGGTCTTAGTCTGACCGCCGGTCTCGATGCCAGCCTCAGTCTCAGTGCCGGTATTAGTCTCAGCGCCGGTCTCAGTCTTGTCGGCAAGGCTCAAAAATCCGTCTGCCGCCCGGTAGACATCGTCGCAATCACCAGAACCCTGTCCTTCATCGTTGCTAGCCATGTTTCCTATGATTAAATCTAGTCAATTAATTCTAGACCTAATAAAATGAATAATGACATAAAAAAGGCCTATTGTTTTGCAGGAACGTTGACTCCTACCCTGTGCGGCAAATCCCGGGCACTCGATATGTCGTAGTTTGTAGAATAAGTCATGCTGAAATTCACGGAAAATTTCGGCATGACCTTTGCTAGAAAGTGGACAAATCGAGAACCTAAATTTTGCCGAACAGAAATGAATCAACATTCCGGCAAAACATAGGCCACTCGGCTTGATTCCCTGGAAACGAACAAAAGGCCACTTGGGCACAATCGAACCACTTCAATGTCGATAATGATCAATGAGCAAACACAATTGAGGATTTTTCATATATCATGACCACTTATAACTTGCATCTCCAAGTGTTTGACACTTCAAGAAAATCTACACAAATCTCATGGTCTCTGAAACTCAATTCAAAAACCAAATATAGATGGACGCTGATGTGGAGAGGGAGGCAGGGGCGTCTCTGTCAAAGCCCTAGTTAAGCATATACAATTTTTTTCCTACGGCGAGGGAGGCAGGGGTGTCTCTGTCAAAGCCCTATCTAAATTCTTTTCCTAACTAAATTAACCTAACTAAATTCTTTTCCTAACTAAATTAACCTAACTAATTTAGAGAGAGAGGAGGGGTAGGGGCTTAAAAATGATGGCTCCGGTGGTGGCGCGGGAGGCAGTGGTGGTGAGGGAGGCAGGGGCATCTCCGGTGACGGCGAGGGAGGCAGTTGTGGCGAGGGAGGATCCGGAGGCGTCGACTGCGGCTCCGGTGGCGTTGATGAGGCCGCGCGGCTCCGGTGGCGTTGGGGGCGGCTCCGGTGGTGTGGATGGCGCGCGGCTCTGGTGGCTCCGGGGGTGTCGACATCGGCAGGAGACAACGGCGAAGTGGGGCGACGGCGAATCGGGCAGAAGGCGGCGGGGTGGGTCGAGGGATTTTGGGGGAGAAGTTGTGGCCGGGGGGAAACGGTTTTTTGGTTAAGTCAAACTTAGCGGTAGCGCTTTTTGCGAAACGCGCTATAGCTAAGTTAGCTATAGCGGTTTTCACGAAACGCGCTACTGTTATAGCTATGTAATTTCCTTCATATTTCTTATTTCCTTTTCTGTTTCTACATCGGGGGGTCTAGGAAACGCGCTGCAGCTACGTTAGCTATAGCGCCTCCTACGAACAGACGCTACTGCTACGCCTTTCTCCTTTTTTCGCTTTTTCATTTATTTTCCTCTACATTATATTTTTTCCTTTCTCCTTTTTCTATTTCTTTATTTTTCATTTACTTTTCCATTTGTTTTTTCATTTTATTTTATTTCCATTAGCAGTAGTGCTCTCCGCATGAAATGCGCTGCTACTTATGTCCTAGCGGTAGCACGCTTCTCCCAAGACCGCTACTGCTATGCGTAGCCTACCGTTTTAGCAACGGGAATATTAGTGGTAACGCTTTTTCATGTGCATGCGCTACTGCTACTATTGTATCTGTAGCGCAGTTTCCGCACGCCGCTACTGCTATTTAGCACTAGCGCCCATTTTTGACACGCGCTACTGCTAAATTTCTGTGTATAAGGTTTTCCCTAGTAGTGTTCCATTTACTGTAATGATGCCACGTGGGCTGGGAATCTTGAGCTTGAGATAAGTGTATTTGGCACCGCATTGATTCTAGCGAACGCGGTTCATCCGAGCAGGGCGTGATAGCCTCTGTGAAATGGGGCGATATTGAAGATTAGTTCTTCTCTTCAGAAGTTATCCGGGGAACCGAATACTACCTCCAGCGTTATTGAGCCCGTACAACGGGCCTCTATGCCTGGTATGACTCCTTTGATGGTAGCCTTTGTGGGCTTGACCCGTGAGGGGTCGATGCTCATTTTACGTACTGTATCCTGATAGAGCAGGTTGAGGCTGCTACCATCGTCCATTAGGACTCATGTGAGGTGAAATCCGTCGATGATTGGGTCGAGGACCAGTGCGGCTGAACCGCCATGGCGGATGGTGGTTGGATGTTCTCGGTGGTCGAAGATGATCGGGAAGGACAACCACGGATTGAATTTTAGGGTGACTGGCTCTAGCGCATAGACATCCCTAAGTGCGCGCTTGCGCTCCCTTTTGGGGATGTTTGTAGCGTATATCATATTCACTGTTTGACTTGAGGGGGGAATTTCTTTTGCTCCCTAGTGTTCGGCTATCAGGGCTCCGCGTCATCGTCCTCGCTGTGTGATTCTCCTTCCTTGTTTATGCTGTTGACCTTGCTGGCTTGTTTAAATACCCAGCAATCTATGTTAGTATGGTTGGTCGGTTTGTCTGGGGTGCCATGTATCTGGAAAGGACGATTGAGTATGCGGTCCAAGCTGGATAGTCCTCCGCTGCTCCTTTTATAGGGCTTCTTTTGCTGGCCAGACTTGGAGCCACTTAATCCGGTGTGAACTGTAGTGTTATCGGTGTTATTGCCATTGCTTCAGCGTTTGTGTCTGTTGCGCCGGAGCTTGCCGATGCTATTTTTGGCCCCGGAGGGGCCTGTTTCGTTGGCTGTGTTTGTACTGCGAGCCATCCAACTATCCTCTCCCGCACAAAAGCAGGTCATAAGTGTCGTGAGGGCTGCCATGGATCTCGGCTTTTCCTGGCCGAGGTGGCGGGCAAGCCATTTGTCCCGGATGCTATGCTTAAAGGCCGCTAGGGCTTCAGCATCCGGACAGTCGACGATCTGGTTCTTTTTGGTTAGAAACCTATTCCAGAATTTTCTGGCTGATTCTCCAGGTTGTTGAACTATGTGGCTTAAGTCATCGGCATCGGGTGGACGAACATATGTACCCTAGAAGTTTTCGAGGAAGGCCTCTTCCAAGTCCTCCTAGCTGCCGATGGAGTTCTCACGCAGACTATTTAGCCAGTGTTGAGCTGGTCCTTTGAGCTTTAATGGGAGGTATTTGATGGCATGGAGGTCATCTCCTCGGGCCATGTGTATGTTAAGAATAAAATCTTCAATCCATACTGCAGGGTCGGTTGTTCCCTCATATGATTCAATATTGACAGGCTTGAACCCCTCGGGGAATTGATGATCCAGCACCTGGTCTATGAAAAAGCAGAGAGGGTGTGCGGCACCTCTATAGCGGGCCGTGTCACGGCGTGTCTCCAGCGACGTCCTTCTGTGATTATCGGCCCGGGTGTGATTAAGTTTGTCACGTCCGAATAGGTAGTTGTTGTCCTGAGTATGGAAACGTCCTCACGATCCGTATATAGATCTGGTGTGTCCTCCTCTATTGTCCAATTTCTGCCGAAGAACATATGTATGGTCCCGAGCTGGTCTGTCCCTGTTTTTGCGAGGTGGTGGGACGTGCTGCTGTTTGGTCTGAGTTGCCATTTTATCCCACCCGCGGGGTGCCCGGTCTGCATTGTGCGAGGGAGGTATGGGATCTCTTGCCTCCTCATCGAACTGAGGTAGCAGTCTGCATTTTGGGTACCTCTTGGCTGGGCGCTTGAGGCCATATTCCTCAGCTGTCAGGACATCAGTCCATCTGTCGACGAGCAGGTCTTGTTCATCTTGAAGCTGTTGTTGTTTCTTTTTCAGGCTTCTTGTAGTGGCTATGAGCTGAAGCTTAAAGCGCTCATGCTCGAGAGGATCCTCAGGCACGATGAAGTCTTCGTTGCCAAGGCTTGTCTCCTCCTCAGAGGGTGGATGGTAACTATCATCCTCTGGGTCATCTTCTATGGCCTATTCGTCAGGGTTGTTATGCCTGCTGTCGTGTTCCTGTTCGGATGTAGCTCTGACAGGGCCTTCATTGTTTTCGGCATCGCCCGGAGTACTATTTTCTTCGGTACCAGTGTTGTCGTCCTTTGAGCGGCGGTGCTTAGAGCGGTGTTTGGGCCACCGGCGCTTGGACTGTGTCTCGGAGGTTTTATTCGCGTCTGGCTCTTCTTTGTCGTTGCCGGATCCTTTAGGTGTGTCAACGATGTACACGTCGTATGAAAAGGTAGCCGTCCAACGTCCAGTGAATGGAGGGTCTTGCCTTTGCTCCTCGCCAGCATCGTCGTCCATACCGTCGATGTCTTCGGAGCCATAGTCAAGCACGTCGGTTAAGTCATCGATGGTGGCTATGAAGTGGGTGGCGGATGGGGAGCAAAACTCCCTATCATCCGTTTCTAGCTCGAACCGGACATAGTTCGGCTGTGAGTCATTCTCCAAGGACAGATTCTTTAAGGATTTTAGCACGTCACCCCAAGGCGAGTGCTGGAAAACGTCAGCGACGCTGAACTCGAAGATCGATAACTGATCTAGATCGGTGTCCGCAGGCATACACAATCCGGAACTTATAGCCAAAGATGAGTACGAAGTTCCGTTAAAGCGGATATTGCCGGGCGTCAAGTCCATGTGTGGCTCCAACGCCGTGGACTCTGAGGCCTCGGATGGCTCGATCTGCTTCGGCTCTAAGGTCATTGCTACCATAGGAACCATCTCCTAGGTGTTATCCGATGACAGATTTAGGTCGCGTTCATCGGGATGAGGGGGAGCGATCGCCGCGGGCTCGAATCCCTTGAAGATCAAGTCTCCATGGATATCTGCAATGTAGTTCAAGCTTCCGAATACGACCTGATGGCCAGGGGTGTAGCTGTCGATCTACTCGAGATGGCCAAGCGAGTTGGCCCGTAGCACGAAGCCGCCGAATACGAAGATCTGTCCGAGGGAGAAAGTTCCTCCTTGGGCAGCGTCAGTATTGACGATTGAAGGGGCCATCGAACCTTGTGTCGACGGCACAGTGGAACTCTCAATGAAAGCGCCAATGTCGGTGTCAAAATCGGCAGATCTCGGGTAGGGGGTCCCGAACTGTGCGTCTAGGATCGATGGTAACAGGAGGCGGGGGACACGATGTTTACCCAGGTTCGGGCCCTCTCTATGGAGTTAATACCCTACTTCCTGGTTGATTGATCTTGATGAATATGAGTATTACAAGAGTTGATGTACCACGAGATCGTAATGGCTAAACCCTAGAAGTCTAGCCTATGAATAAGGTAATGAGTATATGTAGTGTCCTTTCCGGACTATCCCCTTCGGTTTATATAGACACCGAGATGATCTAGAGTTTACATGGAGTCGGTTACATAAGAAGGATTCTTTGGTCACCAAGCTTGCGTTCCATGCCAAGTAGACTCCAATCCGGACACGGGGCAATCTTTGATCTTTAACGTCTTCACAGCCCATCAGTTCAGCCCATGGATAACAGGCCGGACGCCCGAGGACCACTTAGTCCAGGACTCTCTCACCAGGTGCCCGCATGCAAAGAGAGAAGCTGCCAACGGATTGCTTGGCCGTGAGAAGCTGCATCAGCACTCCCCGCACCGCCTCGCCAAGCCTGTGCGCTACCCGCGGTGGCGGCGCGCGGGCCTCATCAAGTCCAAGATCCACCTCCGAGACGGGCCCCAGCGACCATGGCCGGCTGCCGCGCCTTCACTCCCGAGCTGCATAGCATGGCCTGACCGGGCAAGTTCAAGTCGGATCTGCCTCCCCGCTACGACGGCACCCCGACCCCGTGGAGTTCCTGCAGCTCTATGAGCTGAGCATCAAAACGACCAACGGCGATGAGAAAGTCATGGCGAACTGGTTTCCTATGGCTCTCAAGGATGGTGCCCGCTCCTCGCTCCTGAACCTACCGCATGGCTCAATCTCCTCCTAGGACGAGATGCGTGACTGCTTCGTCGCCTACTTCCATGGAACTCGTGATTGCCCGCCGACCGCGGGTGACCTGCATCGCATCAAGCAACAACCGAGAGAGACCCTCCAGAAGTACATCCAGCGCTTCAACAACACTCGCCTCAAGATCCCCAAGGTTACGGATGAGGCCATCATCTCCGCGTTCTCTGACGGCGTCCGCGACATCAAGATGAAAGAGGAGCTCGCTATCCACGAGGAACAATATACGGAAAGCTCATAGGCAATGGATCGGTGATAGAGAATTATGCCGGATGCGGTTCATCATGTAACAGTCATAACATAGGGTGACACAGAACTAGCTCCAATTCATCAATGTAATGTAGGCATGTATTCCGAATATACTCATACGTGCTTATGGAAAAGAACTTGCATGACATCTTTTGTCCTAACCTCCCGTGGCAGCGGGGTCCTAGCGGAAACTAAGGGATATTAAGGCCTCCTTTTAATAGAGTACCGGACCAAAGCATTAACACATAGTCAATACATGAACTCCTCAAACTACGGTCATCACTGGTAAGTATCCCGATTATTGTCACTTCGGGGTTAACAGATCATAACACATAATAGGTGACTATAGACTTGCAAGATAGGATCAAGAACTCTCATATATTGATGAAAACATAATAGGTTCATATCTGAAATCATGGCACTCGGCCCCTAGTGACAAGCATTAAGCATAGCAGTCATAGCAACATCAATCTCAGAGCATAGTGGATACTAGGTATCAAACCCTAACAAAACTAACTAGATTACATGATAAATCTCATCCAACCCATCACCGTCTAGCAAGCCTACGATGGAATTACTCACGTATTTTGGTGAGCATCAAGAAATTGGTGATGGAGGAAGGTTGATGATGACGATGGTGACGGATTCCCCTCTCCAGAGCCCCGAACGAACCCCAGATCAGCCCTCCTGAGATGTTTTAGGGCTTGGCGGCGTCTCCGTATCATAAAACACGATGAATCCTTCTCTCTGATTTTCTCTCTCCGAAACCAAATATATAGAGTTGGAGTTGAGGTCGGAGGAGCTCCAGGGAGCCCACGAGGTAGGGGGCGCACCTAGGGGGGCAGACGTGCCCCCACCCTCGTGGCTAGGGTGTGGGCCCCCTGGTCTTCATCTTTTGCAAAGATTTTTTATTATTTCCGAAAAGGTGTTCCGTGAAGTTTCAGGTCATTTCGAGAACTTTTGTTTCTGCACATAAATAACACCATGGCAATTCTGCTGAAAACAGCGTCAGTCCGGGTTAGTTCCATTCAAATCATGCAAGTTAGAGTCCAAAACAAGGGCAGAAGTGTTTGGAAAAGTAGATACGACGGAGACGTATCAGCTCCCCCAAGCTTAAACCTTTGCTTGTCCTGAAGCAATTCAGTTGACAAACTGAAAGTGATAAAGAAAAACTTTTACAAACTGTGTTTGCTCTTGTTTTGTAAATATGTAAAGCTAGCATTCAAGTTTTCAACGAAGATTATGAACTAACCATATTCACAATAACGCATAGGTCTCATGTTTACTCATATCAAATGGCATAATCAACTAGCAAGCAATAATAATAAATCTCGGATGACAACACTTTTTCAAAACAATCATAATATGATATAACAAGATGGTTTCTCGCTAGCCCTTTTTGAGACAGCAAAACATAAATACAGAGCACCTTTAAAGATCAAGGACTGACTAGACATTGTAATTCATGGTAAAATAGATCCCGTCAAGTCATACTCAATGTGAACTAACACTAATGAATGCAAATGACAGCGGTGCTCTCCAACTGGTGCTTTTTAATAAGAGGATGATGACTCAACATAAAAGTAAATCGATAGGCCCTTTGCAGAGGGGAGGAGGGATTTGTAGAGGTGCCAGAGGTCGGTTTTGAAATAGAGGTGAATAATATTTCGAGCGGTATACTTTCATTGTCAACATAATAACCAAGACATGGCGATATCTTCCATGCTACACACATTATAGGCGGTTCCCAAACAGAATGGTAAAGTTTATATTCCCCCTTCCACCAACAAGCATCCATCCATGGCTTGCTCGAAACAACGAGTGCCTCCAAACAAGAGTCCCAAAGGGAGTTTTGTTTGCAATTATTTTCATTTAGTTTGCATAAAGCATGGGACAGGGCATCCCGGTGACCAGCCATTTTTCTCGTGAGTGAGGAGCGGAGTCCACTCCTCTTGAGAATAACCCGCCTAACATGGAAGATATGGACAACCCTAATTGATATATGAGCTATTTGAGCATACAAAACGGGATATTTATTTGAAGGTTTAGAGTTTGGCACATACAAATTTACTTGGAATGGCAGGTAGATACCATATATAGGTAGGTATGGTGGACTCATATGGAATAACTTTGGGGTTTATGGAGTTGGATGCACAAGCAGTATTCCTGCTTAGTACAGGTGAAGGCTAGAAAAAGACTGGGAAGCGACCAGGTAGAGAGCAACAACAGTCATGAACATGCATTAAAATTAATCAACACCGAATGCAAGCATGAGTAGGATATACTCCACCATGAACATAAATATCCTGAAGGCTATGTTGATTTTGTTTCAACTACATGCATGAACATGCGCCAAGTCAAGTCACTTAAATCATTCAGAGGAGGATTCCACCCTATCATTCCACATCACAACCATTTTAATACATTGTTGGCACGCAAGGTAAAGCATTATAAACTCCTAGCTAATCAAGCATGGCACAAGAAACTATGATTTCTATTTGTCATTGCAAACATGTTTATTCATAATAGGCTGAATCAGGAACAATGTACTAATCAAGTCTACGATATAAAGAGAGAGGCATAACACTAACACCGGCTCCAAGATCACATAAAGCAGTTTTAACATAGTTTCTTTTAGTGGAGCATGGTATAGTGGGTACTCCTGGATCTCCAAGTTTCTTTGGTATTCCACCCTTAAAAGTACAATTAGCAAGCATGGTGGAAATTTCAGCTTCCGGTATCTTTCTTTTATTATTAACAATGTTTTTCATATATATAGCATAAGGATTCATTTTAAGCATATTAGTTAATCGCATACGCAAAAACATAGGTCTAATCATTTCAGCAAAGCGGCTCAAAATCCTCATCATCCTTTTTCTTGGATGGTTTGGGAGGAAAAGGCATGGGTTTCTAAACCCATGGTTCTCTTTCTTTACCATGTTTCCTAGCATCAAAGTCTTTCTCAGGAAGTGTCCAATTATTTTCATTTGTCAACATATTATTCAATAGAATTTCAGCTTCATCCAGTGTTCTTTCCCTGAAAACAGAACCAGCACAACTATCCAGGCAATCTCTGGAAGCATCAGTTAGTCCATTATAAAAGATATCAAATATTTCATTTTTCTTAAGAGGATGATTAGGCAAAGCAACAAGTAATTGGAGAAGCCTCCCCCAAGCTTGTGGGAGACTCTCTTGTTCAATTTGCACAAAATTTTATATATCCCTTAGGGCAGCTTGTTTCTTATGAGCAGGGAAATATTTAGCAGAGAAGTAATAAATCATATCCTGGGGACTATGCACCCAACCAGGATCAAGAGAATTAAACCATATCTTAGCATCACCCTTTAATGAGAACGGAAATATTTTGAGGATATAAAAGTAGTGAGTTCTCTCGTCATTAGTGAACAGGGTGGCTATGTCATTTAATTTAGTAAGGTGTGCCACAACAGTTTCAGATTCATAGCCATGAAAAGGATCAGATTCAACCAAAGTAATTATATCAGGATCAATAGAGAATTCATAATCCTTATCAGTAACAAAGATAGGTGAAGTAGAAAAAGCAGGGTCAGGTTTCATTCTAGCATTAAGAGATTGTTGCTTCCATTTAGCAAATAGCCTCTTGAGTTCGTATCTATCTTTGCAAGCTAAAATAGCTAAAGTAGCTTCCTTTTCAAAAACATAACCCTCGTGAATAACAGGCGATTCATTTTCATTAGGGGGAGAGTCTTCATCATCACTTTCATAAATATTATTAGATTCAATATTTTCATTCTCTCTAACCCTAGCAAGTTGTTCATCAAGAAATTCACCAAGTGGCATAGTAGTATCAAGCATAGAAGTAGTTTCATCATATGTATCATGCATAGCAGAAGTGGCATCATCAATAACATGCGACATATCAGAACGAATAGCAGAAGCAGGTTTAGGTGTCGCAAGCTTACTCAAAACACAAGGTGAATCAAGTGCAGAGCTAGATGGCAGTTCCTTACCTCCCCTCGTAGTTGAGGGATAAATGTTGGTTTTTGGATCTCTCAAGTTCTTCATAATGATAAGAAGATATAAATCCCATGTGACTCAAAGAATAGAGCTATGCTCCCCGGCAACGACGCCAAAAAATAGTCTCGATAACCCACAAGTATAGGGGATCGCAACAGTTTTCGAGGTTAGAGTATTCAACCCAAATTTATTGATTCGACACAAGGGGAGCCAAAGAATATTCTCAAGTATTAGCAGCTGAGTTGTCAATTCAACCATACCTGGAAACTTAGTATCTACAGCAAAGTAATTAGTAGCAAAGTAATATGATAGTAGTGGTAACGGTAGCAAAAAGGTAACGATAGCAAAAGTAATGTTTTTGGTATTTTGTAGTGATTGTAACAGTAGCAACGGAAAAGTAAATAAGCAAAGAACAACATATGGAAAGCTCGTAGGCAATGGATCAGTGATAGAGAATTATGCCGGATGCTGTTCATCATGTAACAGTCATAACATAGGGTGACACAGAACTAGCTCCAATTCAACAATGTAATGTAGGCATGAAATCTGAATATAGTCATACGTGCTTATGGAACTTGCATGACATCTTTTGTCCTACCCTCCCGTGGCAGCGGGGTCATAGTGGAAACTAAGGGATATTAAGGCCTCCTTTTAATAGAGTACCTGACCAAAGCATTAACACATAGTGAATACATGAACTCCTCAAACTACGGTCATCACTGGTAAGTATCCCGATTATTGTCACTTCGGGGTTAACGGATCATAACACATAATAGGTGACTATAGACTTGCAGGATAGGATCAAGAACTCTCATATATTGATGAAAACATAATAGGTTCAGATCTGAAATCATGGAACTTGGGCCCTAGTGACAAGCATTAAGCATAGCAAAGTCATAACAACATCAATCTCAGAACATAGTGGATACTAGGGATCAAACACTAACAAAACTAACTCGATTACATGATAAATCCTATCCAACCCATCACCTTCCAGCAAGCCTACGATGGAATTACTCATGCACGGCGGTGAGCATCATGAATTTGGTGATGGAGGAAGGTTGATGATGACGATGGCGACGGATTCCCCTCTCCGGGCCCCCGAACGGACTCCAGATCAGCCCTCCCGACATGTTTTAGGGCTTGGCGGCGGCTCCGTATCGTAAAACAGATGAATCCTTTTGTCTGGTTTTTTCTCTTCGAAACCAAATATATAGAGTTGGAGTTGAGGTCAGAGGAGCTCCAGGGGGGCCCTGAGGTAGGGGGCGCCCAGGGGGGGCAGGCGCGCCCCCCACCCTCGTCGCTAGGGTGTGGGCCCCTGGTCTTCATCTTTTGCAAGGATTTTTAAATATTTCCGAAAAGATGTTCGTGAAGTTTCAGGTCATTCCGAGAACTTTTGTTTCTGCACATAAATAACACCGTGGCAATTCTGCTGAAAACAACATCAGTCTGGGTCAGTTCCATTCAAATCATGCAAGTTAGAGTCCAAAACAAGGGAAAAAGTATTTGGAAAAGTAGATACGACGGAGATGTATCATGGGACAACCGTGGACCGCGCTAGGAGTGGCGTGACAGGCCTCGTGAGGATCACTGGCAGTTTCATCCTCGCGAGGGCGCCTGGAGAGACCAGCCTCGTGAGGATCGTCCTCAAGGCAACATCGCTCTTCCCCAGCTGCCGCCACGACCAAGAAGGAATTACGACCACCATCAAGACGAGGAGGCTGGGGGTTTCCAGGAGCCGCGCGCAATCGCCTGCATCTTCGGCGGCGCACAGGCCCCAGCCTCCCACCGTAGCTTCAAACAGTTCGCTCGTGAGGTGAACACAGTCCTCCACAAGCTCGAGTCGACACACCTGCTTAGGTGGTCCCAGTGCGCCATCACCTTCAGCTCGGCAGATCAGCTCAAGTGCGCAGCCACCACTGGCGCCCTCCCGATGCTTTGTTCACCAGTCATCAGCAATGTGCAAGTTACCAAGACCGTCATCGATGGCGGTGCAGGGCTCAACGTCCTGTCTGTCGACACATTCGACAACCTCCAAGTGCCATATGAGCAGCTTCAACCTACCAAGCCTTTCTCAGGAGTGACCGACGGTTCCACCACGCCGATAGGGCAGATCCGCCTCCCTGTCACCTTTGGGGAACACAAGAACTACCGCATCGAGCTCATCGACTTTGACGTCGCGCACATTCGTCTGCCATACAATGCCATCCTCGGGTATCCAGCCCTGGACAAGTTCACGGTGGTGACACACCACGATTACAATGTCCTGAAGATGCTAGGAAGAGGTGGAATCATCACGGTGCCGTGCGAAGAGAGGATGCGGTGTGCTCCCTCGAGCGCGCTTCTCAAGCGTCCGCAATGGAAGACCCCGACAGTAAGAGCGAGGATCCTCCCAAGGCCATCCCCAAGAAGATGAAGCAGCCGCGCCGTGCCGGACCTCAGGAGGGTGGCGTCACAGTTGGAACCTCATCAGGATTAGTGCCCGCTCCAGGGGCGCCTCCCTCCGTCGCATAGGAAGGCGTGCCCAACGCCCTCCTGGGGCAGGGCTCGGGGGCTCTCTTTTGGAGGGCCTCGGACCTTGCCAACATCACGAGGGAGGCGCTCGGGCATCGCTTGGAGGCGTGCTTCACGACACGTTTCCCTCAGGAGGACACAGGGCAAGGAGCGCCCACCGCTCAGGAGTTCATCACCAAGACAACTCAGGAACTGCAAGACACAAGGGCCATGTGCGGCGACCCCGCTGCTCACGAGGTGCAGCTCCCCATCTAGGCGAGGATGTCGGGCTGCGCGTGTGCGTCAATGTACCAGGGCTCAATAGGGTCGCGTCTCGGGAGCTTTTCTGGCCTTCGCACTGGGCCGTTGCGAGGGTCCACCACACAGCTACATTCGCATGCCCTTCGGCTTGCCAGTGTGTCGTCAGCCTATCAGCGCAACCTACAGCGTGTCCTGGCGGCTTAGGAGGCCAGGCACCACGTCGTCTTGGCAGAGATGGAGACGGTCCACAGGGAACCACCTGAGCCCCCAGAGCCTCCTGAGGCTCAGGGCCCCGGTGGCTCGTGAGGAACGACCCCTTCGCCGCGTGCCTTCAGCTGCACTAACTCTCCTTCCTTGATGGAAGCAGGTGACATTTTCCAAGTTCGTTTAGCTGGGAGCGCCCGTCGGGCTACATTATTCCTAGGCCGCGTGGGTCCCTCCCTGTGGTATGTACCTCTTTTTCTTATGCCTTCAGTTTACCCTCTTGGGGGCGCCCCCGGGCTGCATCATCCCCAAGCCACTCAGGCTTGACCCAGGGGCATGTATCTTTCTTCATTTACCCAAGCTGATTTGCCTTCCATGCTTAACCTACCTATGGCTATCACTTGCTTGATTGTTGCCCTCTACGGGGGCTGCGCGCCAGCACCCTTCTTCAGGGCCCCTTTTTTGCGTTGTCTGACCATCTCGTAGGACCAAGGCAATAAACAAGGGCCGAGACCAGGCGCCACCCGCCTTGAGGAAGGACCTCATGAGTCCCGCGCTGGCTGATGAGTGCCTAGGAACACCTTGCTAAACCGTACCGTGCCAGCCACATGTCAGGGTGGGGCTGTACACGCCCCGGGAGCTCTCCACAGTAGGGAGTCCCCTCGCCCGCTCCAGAAGCAAACCAGCGGTCAGGCGCCCTTCATTGCGTTAACTTGCAGGGGCTCCCTAAGGATCGTGGCAGGCGGTACTATGGACACACCTTCTTCACTCGTGCGATTCGCTTGAGCATTAAAAGGGGGCTCCTGAGCATCGCGTCTCAGGAGCTCTTACTGGCTCTCCAGCCCTCATCCCCTGGCCTTGACCACGGCATCGCGACCTGGCATACCAGCGGCGGCTGAGCTCGCTCGAGGGCTAGGACTTGAGGATGCAGAGCACCAAGAAGAGCACGAACGGGAGGGGGAAACCCGCACGGGCCTGGCATGGCAACGCTACAGCGACCAACGCACGAGCCCGGGCGTGCCACGAGGAGTAGACTCCAGACAAACCAGATAAGTTCACACACGGAACCCGCCCATCGCCACGACACGAGACCTTCGCAGCAGCTCCGTTGTGGCAATGTTGCCTCCCTTTCTTGCCTCTTCACAGTTGCTTGGGCGCTAAAGGGTACCTCCTGAGCATCGTGCCTCAGGAGCTCTTACTAGACCTCGGGCCGCTCATCTCCTGGCCTTGACCACGGCATCGCGACCTAGCATACTAGCGATGGATGCAGCTTGCCTGGGGACCGGGACCTATCAGCGTAGAGCATCAAGCCGTCATGTGGAAAGAAAGGGGAGACTGAGCCGAAGCGGGCCTTACTCCTTCCATTGCCTTGCTGTGGCGATACTCTCTTCCTTTCCCATTCTAAGGCAGCCGCTTGAGCGCTAAAGGGGACTGTCGTTGTCAAAACCGGCGGATCTCCGATAGGGGGTCCCGAACTGTGCATCTAAGGCGGATGGTAACAAGAGGCAGGGGACATGATGTTTTACCCAGGTTCGGGCCCTCTTGATGGAGGTAAAACCCTACGTCATGCTTGATTATTCTTGATAGTATGAGTAGTACAAGAGTTGATCTACCACAAGATCATAGAGGCTAAACCCTAGAAGCTAGCTTATGGTATGATTGTATGTTGTCCTACGGACTAAAACCCTCAGGTTTATATTGACACCGGCGGGGGCTAGGGATACACAGAGTCGGTTACAAGGAAGGAGATCTACATATCCGTATTGCCAAGCTTGCTTTCCACGCCAAGGAGAGTCCGATCCGGACACGGGACAAATTCTTCAATCTTGCATCTTCATAGTCCAATAGTCCGGACAAAGGATATAATCTGGCTGTCCGGATACCCCCTAATCCAGGACTCCCTCAGTAGCCCCTGAACTAGGCTTCAATGACGATAAGTCCGGCGCGCAGATTGTCTTCGGCATTGCAAGGCGGGTTCCTCCTCCGAATACTTCATAGAAGATCTTGAACACGAGGATCGTGTCTGGCTCTACAAAATAAGTTCCACATACCACCGTAGAGGGAATAATATTTACAAAAATCTAATATGTTGACGTACCCCGTAGTGTGACATCACACCACAACCAGATCTTTATTTGAGTCGTTTTTCATAACCTATCTCAGCATGTTTCGCGAGGCGGTTTCCTTGGCACGTCTTGTCGAAGTAGAGATCGTGTCCCCTTATTATGGGATCCCCATTAATACGAACGTGTGTAACCCAACCGCGCCTATTAGTAGGACTCCTAAATCTTAGGCAAGTCCCAAACGGCCATGAGGAGGACGCTTGATATTCACCCTCTTTATAAAGGGGACAAGGCCTTTTCCTCTCGATCTTAATCGAATCCGCCTCTCGCATCGAGTTTCAATACCCGAAGCTCAGGTTTAGGCACTTCGGACCTTCATCTATGTCCGGATCCAACCTTCAAGGTCGGTGGATGCCTTCCTCCATCACAGAGGAGGACATCAAGAAGTTGAAAGAGGCCAGATATCTGACCGCCGAAATTTCGCATCGGCTGCCTGCCGGAGGGCAGGTCGTCCCTACTCCCGAACCCAACGAGAGCATCTTGTTCGTCTCCCACTTCCTTCGAGGACTAGGCCTCGCTTTGGATCCCTTTGTTAGGGGTCTTATGTTCTATTACGGGCTAGATTTTCACGATCTGGCCCCGGATTCCCTTCTTCACATCTCGACATTTATTGTCGTATGTGAGGCCTTCCTCCGCATTACCCCTCACTTCGGCATGTGGCTCAAGATCTACGATGTGAAGCCGACGATGATCGAGGGGCAGCACGCAGCGTGCGGAGGCGCTTCAATAAGCAAAATTGCTGACGCTCCATGGCCTGAGGGTTACTTCCCAGAGGTGTCCGGATTGTGGCAGCGGGAGTGGTTCTACATCATAGCTCCCCGAAGTGCCAAGTGGGTAGCTTCCCCCGCCTTCCGCTCAGCCCCCCACCACAACTGATGTCATGGATCAGCAGGGGGCTGAGCTGGGGTCCAGCCAAGGATGTGCCAATACTGCAAAGCTATATCCGAGATCTCCTCGAGAGAGATGTCAGTCTGGTTATGGTAGTGCAAGTTATGCCAGTCCGTCAAGTCCAGCCTTGCAAACACCGGCCCCTTCGCATGTGGGAATTCAACCCGGAAGGACCGCGAGCTATCCAACATTTCCTCGGCATGACGCACAAAGAGATGTACAAATTGTTCTTCGAACCACAAATAATGTGTCCAGACATCACTAAGGATGCATGTCTGAGCTTCAATCACCCGGATACCCAAGTAAGTAGCCCCGCATCCGAACACACTGTTCGTTTTATTTATATCAACGTTGCCCTAAAAAAGAAAAACCGCTCTTGGTCCAGGATTGGATAGCGAAGGCAAAGTTGGTCAGGTGTCCGCCCCCCCCCCTCCCTGAGACCTCACCAAATCTCGTGCTAACCAGGATGCTGGAGATCGCGACTTATCAAGCGCCCTTTGTTAGAAGATAAAGGGGGGAACAAGGAGGTTAGCGCCTGCACGAAGGAGGTTAGCCGGGGAGGAGAGACTGAAACTTCCTCTCCCCAGGGAAGGAAGAGGACTGCCTCTGAGGACCCGAAGACAATGGTCTCCAGACGGGGGAAGAAATCTTCGCCGGAGGGTCCTGCCTCGGGGGCTACCCTGGCCGCACTATGCCCATAAGGGGATCAGCCCTCCACCGAGCTATAAGTAAAAGGGTACTTAGTAATGAAAATATCTCGCTTTACTTCTGAGGAAAATAACCGAAGCATTTATCTTGCAGTTTGGATCTTAGCCCTTCTCAGCAGAGCTCGTCTTCAGGGGATCTTCTTCTAGAAATGATGGAGAGCGAAACGCCTCCCCCTACCACACCGCCTCATGAGGCGGGCGACCCCGAGGTGTCGTCGCAGAGGGTTTCTCCTGATCCGTCGAGGCCAGAAGGTAATCCTATGGCCACCCGAAGTCCTCAGTATCCGGCTCTTGAAGAGAGCAATCAAAAGAGTTCGGCACCGTCTGGTGTGCGGTCGGACGTACTGAGGGATCTGCTAGAGCAAGTGGCTATCTTAGAAGAGCACCGCACGTTGATGGGTACGGTGATTGAAAGGATTTCGTCCACCGAAAGAGGGTTGCATGAAGCCTTTATGAGTCTACTGATGGGTTTTGAGGTACATGAAATGATCTACATTTTTAACAGTACCGCACATTTTTAGATGTGCCCTGTGTAGATAGTAGCCCCTGAGACTCTGGTTGTCGTCGAAAACAGTGGCAAACAGAGGATCATAGTCCCAGGTAATAACTAGACTGCCTTTGTGTGCAGGTGGTTGAAGCTCCGGTGGCTATCCGGACTGATGGGTTTGCTGAACTAAGGTGGCAGCTGGATGCGGCAGATGCCGACATCGTGCTTGTCAACAAGCGGCTTGACGAGGGACAGGGTCAGTGATCGTCACATAGTAAGAGCAGCATGATGCCAGTATCTTTAATATGTTGTGACTGCAGATGGAGCTGCCGCCGTGGAGACCCTTTGGGCGGAACTTACCCAAGCCAAGGAGCACGCAAGGTGTAGCAAATGCGGCCGCTTTAAAGGCGGTCGAGGGTTTAAAGGCCGAACAGGCCACACATTGCGAGAGCAAAGAAAAAATTGCCAAGATGGTCGTATTGTTAAAAGATGATGCTGACCGTTACCGGCTTCTTGAAGAGGAAAGCCGGGCGAAGGCGATGGACCTAGAGAAGGCCCGGGTGGCTGCCAAGGAAGCCCGCTCCAAAATTAGAGAGATAGAGGAGGAGCTGAATCAAGCTACGGATATCGTTTCTAGGAAGCCCTTCTTGTTACGGACTAAGTTCGGAGATCCAAAATATGCTCCTCTAGACCAGCTATGGAGTTCTGCGGACGAGTACATGGATTTGGCTGCAAGTGTTGCTGATGCAGCCGAGTACTTCAAGGATCAGAAGGGTCCAGAAGAGGAGAAGTTGTTCTGGTCACAGGTTCACGCTCCAGTCCGTCCGTTGTTGCTGAATGAGCGATTGACCGGTTGGGCTGAGCTCCATAGATTATCCGGACTTGCCATGAGGTCCGTAGTGGATCGTCTGTGACCAGGAGGGCCAAGGCCAAATAGCTACTTTAGCTTGGTGCAACAATTCCATGGTGATGTACCACGCATCGATGATGTAAAGAGGTCGGCGTGCATAGAGGGCTCGTGGATGGCCCTTGCCCGTGTCAAAACATACTGGCGGATATGGATGGCATCATTGTTGCGGCTCAGGGTTTGGCCATAGTCCGAGTGGCTGCCGAGCACTACTTTGAAGAAGTTCTTGAAGGCGCTCGTTTGATAGAGGCTCAGTGCTTTAAGAATATTATGCCCGAAAGTGCTATGATGCCTCCTGTGCTGCCGTTTATGTATATATGTATATAACCTAACAGATGGCAGTTGTCGGCTTCAGCCTCCACGCATATAATGCGGGGGTGTTTGCAGAAGACGCATGTTCACACTTGATCCAACGTCTTGGTCCATTAAGGAGGTGATACCATAGAGAACTAGGCAATCGGACTATAGTACTTTAACACTTTCACTTAGCCAGAGGAGTTTGAAAGTGGGGCTACTATATAGCCCCTGGAGGCTCCGCGCTCATCCAGATTTGGGGCGCGTACATGCCTGGCCGGGAAACGGCCCTTCGTTAAAGCGGAGGTATCCTGAAGATTCCGCTAGTTCATCGAGTGGTTGACCAGTCTCACCCTATATCATGACAGTCAGTTTTCGGCTTTCTCTACTGAGGTGCTCGTCCGGATGAACCAGGGCACAATCGCAGTAGTTCTCCTGGTGCCGCCTTAGCCGATAGAGCGGAACGTAAGGCAGCAAAACACAGGAGCCGGGCAAACCCAACATTTGACGAAAGACATGATTTGGAGCTGATGCATATAAGGCCAAACTCGCGACGCCGAACACTTCCTAGGGTATTCGGTCTTTATGATGTAAACTAGGTCGAAACAGTTCCCTTTGTAATAAGCCCCTGGTGTCCAGGTACCTGCAGTATTCTGATGTGCCACATGCCAATACGTCATCATCCTTCTCAATTGTACTGAGAATCCGAGGGATGTGTATCAACAAGAGACAGTAAAAAAGGTTTATGCAGGGTCTTAATCTAAAAAGAATCCTTGGAACGGGTCCTTGCTGCACGTCTGCGCCTGTGTCTCCGTTGTACCGTATTCTGGACGGGTGTAGCACGATGGTCAGACTGAGCGTGCCAACGCTAATGTCCTAAGGGGCCTCAAGACCAGGACCTTCAAGAAGAAGCTGGAGGCCTATGGCAGGGGCTGGCACGATGAGGTCCAGTCCGTGCTGTGGTCCATCCGCACCACCGATACCAAGCCGACGGGCGAGACTCCGTTCTTCCTCGTCTATGGAGCTGAAACAGTCCTCCCTCACGAGGTCAAGCATCACTCCGCGCGGATCCTGGCGTTCGGCGAAACGCAGCAGGACGCCGTGCGGGGGATGGATCTCGTGCTGGGGGAGGAACGTCGTTGCGAAGCTGCATTAAGGGCGGCAAGGTACCAGCAAGCGCTGCGGCGCTACCACAGCTGCAACATTCGCTCCAGGATGCTCGAGACGGGTGACCTAGTCCTAAGGCGGGTCCTCTCCAGGGATGGGTTGCACAAGCTTTCACCCATGTGGGAGGGACTGTTCAGGGTCGTCCACATTTCCAGGCCTGGCGCCGTGCGCTTGGAGACACAAGAGGGGACACCTATCCAAAACGCCGGGAACATTCAGCACCTCCGGAAGATCTATCAATGAAGCAAGGCCCAGAGCCTGTGAAGCAAGGCCCAGAGCCTATGAACCTAGGCCCAGTGCCTGTGAAGCAAGGCCCAGAGCCTGTGAAGCAAGGCCCAGTGCCTGTGAAGAAAGCCTCAGAGCCTGTGATGCAAGGCCCAGAGCCTATGAAGAAAGGCCCAGATCCTGTGAAGCAAGGCCCGGTGCCTGTGAAGAATCGCCGCCTGTGACACTCTCACGTAATAGTGAGTTGGGGTTGTACACGCCCCGAAGTCTCACGAGCACCGGCCTCAGGCCCTGGGGCTCCCTCCCACGCCTAGTGGACAACACTTAGCTCCACGCTGGTGAGAAGACTTGAAGACTAGATTAGGTGCCGGACGCGGCTTTTCATTTGCTTTCCGTAGTTGGCTTGCTTCTCCTTAATCGAGTTTGCCTTTCGCGTTCCTTGCTGATTTGGTTCCTTCGCCTTTTACTGCATTTTCCAGCTCTGGTTTCCTCGTGATCTCTCTCTCGCATACCTCGCGAGGGGGCTAGGCAGGTGCCCTCGCGAGCATTTTTCTTCTCTCTGCCTTATCGCGCGTCACCCTCATTCGAGCCTGGAAGCTGGCGCATCTCTCCTAATCCGTGCCCCTCGGGTACCGGGATGCAAAGCGCCAAGTCAAGGTGAACGGCAAATCCTCTAGCGCACCCCTAACAAATTTTTTGAAGTTCCTGAGAAAACGCGGACATTTCGTGAAGGAAAGGGTGTCCCAAACGTGCCAGGTTAGGTTATCTTTGCGCAAAATAACAACACGGCATGGGAATAGCACGCACGTTGCATTAACCAAGAACCACAGTTCGATACGCGCCCCTTTGGGCCCATACTAGTTTCATTTTCTGATGTAGGAAAAGGAAAAAGCTAAACAAAGCGGCGTTTCGGCAATCCGCTGGGGTGGGCCCTTAGCAACGCCCGAGCCTAGCCAGACCCCTCCTCGCACTTCACTGAGGTGTGGCGATGAGATGACCCTCTGCCTCCTTCGAAGCGGGTGCGGTGGCGCGGCGGCTGGTTGTAGCCGTCGCCACTGGAGCTGTCACTAGAGGAAGAGCAGCTGTAGCTGGAAGAGATGCGGTCGCCGCTGAGGGCAGGCTCGCCCTCACCCTCGTCGCGACCATCAGCAAGGCCGAGCACCTCCTCACCGTCGTTCGTCTCAGGGTAGCACCCGGCGTGGCGACCATCTTCCCCGAACACCCTCACGTAGAAGGTCGACCCACCGTCATACTTGAAGTGGAGCATGCACCGCCTGCCCAGGCCGCGCGCGCAGGCGAATGTCTGCCAGCCGCGGGCCAGGGCTATGTTCCCCGCGGCAGATGTCTCGACCGCGACCCAGGAGGCCTTGCTGCAGCAACCATCCGCCTGCAACCAGAGCCCTCCTGGACCAAAGGCCGGCAGTTCATCGACAAGGAAGCACGGAAGCTGGAGCCAGTTGTCGGTCGGGTTCTCCGACCAGACAACGAACTCCGGCGACGCCTCCACTGAATGGAAGCGCGGGCGGGGAGGCCTCGCCACCATCGCGCGCCTCCCCACATCAGCTGGACCGCCATGGTCGGGACAGTCCCCTCCGCGTGCCGCGGTGCCGCATCGACGGTGGGCCACGGCGGGGGTCGCAGCGTGCTTGCGCGGACGGCCACGACCGCGCTTGGGCGCCGAGGAACCGAGGCCCTTGCGAGGAGCCTTCCCCTTCTCGGCGGCAGAGAACTTCCTTCGTGGCGCCATCAGAGGCGCTGCAAGCAATGAAGCAAATTAGAAGCGAGCAAGCAAGGAAGAGATTGGCAATGGGGGCTCCGCCCCTCCCCATTTATAGCAATAGAAGGCCAACCGGCCTCTCCCTCGATCGCAGGTAATGATGGTTTCCCTTGCATGTCGCAGGGACTTGTCAAGTTGTGCAGTCGTCGAGGCAGCATGGGGAAGCGGAGACGCCCATGTCTAATCAACCGACACGCGTCAACCGAGGGCGCATGCTTTTGGGGCCCGCGGCGCTTCGAGCTTGGCCCTTGGCTTCGCCGCGAAGCCAAGCCCGCACACACCTTGCGCCCGGGGGCTACTGTCGGCATTCTGGGAACGGGGGTCCCAGCCTGCCTGCGGCCCGCTGCGTGGCTGAGCTAGCAGGCTGTACGGCCCGTATTCACCAACAAAGCATCCAAGACCCTCGCGAGGCGGACGACGCAAGACCTCCTCTGGAGTGGCCTAGCTAGGTAGGCTCACGAGGAGCGGAGATATCAAGGCAAGGCAAACCTCACGAGGCTCTTGTGACGTGAGCCATGACGATCGGCACCAGGCGGGCGCCAGGCGGGCACCAGCGCGCGTAGCGTCCTTGTTTCCTCTTTGGTGGAAAGGGGGCATGCGCAGCCGTGGAGTACCAATGCATCAGGAAAAGGTTGACATTCCGGTGCAACAAGACCAAGACCATGGACTGCAAGACGGAGGTCATCGTGGAGCCCAAAGCGGCGTCACCACCAGAGCTTGTGCAGGCAAAGACTACTTTTGTCAGGATAGCTTGTACTAGCTGTCCCCCTTCAAATTAGCCGGCCATTGTTGGTTCCCTTCCCGCTCGATATTTGGGAACAGGACCAGGGCCTCTATAAATAGGACTAGCCACCAACAATGGAGAGGGGATCAGCTCATCTTAGCTAGAGGAGATCATCAGAGATCGAGAGACACACCACAAGCTCACATGCGCAAGAACACATTAACCTCAGGAGGTTGTTCTCTCCTTGTATTGTTCATCATCAGTATAAACCCCGTGTCTTTATGTGTTGTGAGTTCGTCGAGTTCGTCCGCAAGATCTTAGTGAGCTCGATTGTAGATCGGTAGGAGGGGAAGACTTCGTGCGCACCCCAGTGTTCGAACCTTAAGGGTTTGCCGGAGTCCCACATCCGACAGACCACCTGAGCATCGCACCTCAGGAGCTCTTACTGGTCCTCTGGCTGCTCACCCTCCTGGCCTTGACCATGGCATCGCGACCTCGCATACCAGCGACGGTTGTAGCCTGCCTGGGAACCGGGACCTTTCAACATAGAGCACCAAGCCGCCGCAAGATTGGAAAGGGGTGGTCAAGCCTCGGCAGGATATGCACCCACGCAATTACATAACAAGGACCAAATATACACTAAAGACATTACGGACCCTTTACACGCCCCCACGGGGTACTTCATGATTCCTCATAGGGAACCAGAACGAGACCTAAGAGGAATCCTATCTACACCCTCCCGTGGCGGACGCCATCATCAATAGTGGGCCATGGGAGGCCGGCGCCGACCCCATCCAGATCAGCAGTGGCGACAGCTGGATGCTGCTGCCCTGCTCTGGGCTCGGCGGGAGCTTGGCGGCACGTAGTTGTCATCGCTCGTCTCCGGAGGCGTCAAGGGCTCTGGAGAATCGCTGGACCACCACGAGACGTTGTTGTCACTGGAGGAGCTGCAGGTAAGACCAGTGGAGGGCACTGCGCCCGCCGCGACATCGTCCTGGTGACCTCCTTCAGGGCAGCACTCCAGGCGGCGGCCTTCCTCGTCGAAGACCTTGCAGAACAACACGGAGGCGCCATTGTACTCGAAGTGGATCGCGAGTGCGCCCTCCGCACGGCAGACCCGAGCAAACTCACCCCAACCTCAGTTCATGAAGATCTTCCCGGAGGCGACGGTTCCGACCTCTGCTCCGGTTGCTGGGGCATTGCAGTCAGCATGCTGCAGCCAAAGTTCGCGAATACCCCTTGACGGCAAAGAACGGTGGGAAGCGTATCCAGGTGCTTCGAGGCATCGCCGGCCACAGCACGAACTCACGCGACGAATCCGCGGCATGGATCCCTGGGGTGACAGCATGCATCGCCATGGCATAGAGAGCACGGCGCGGGCGGCGCCGCTCGTCGCTCTGCCCTCCTGAGCCCTCGGCTCGGGCGTACAAGGGTAGCGGACACCCTAGAGGATGTCGCTCGCACCAAGGCCTCATCACCACCTGCATCGCCGCTTCGTCGCGATGGTGAAACGACCTCTTCTTCGGCAGAAGTGGATCTGGATCATCGCGGGGGGCCTTTCCTTTCTCTTCGGCGGAAAACCTTCGGATGGGCGCCATTGCTGCAAGCGGTGGAGCAAGGAGGTAGAAGCAGGGACTTGTCAAGTCGGGCAGTTGCCGAGGCGGCGTGGGGAAGTGGAGACGCCCATGACCAATCAACCTCCACGCGTCAACCGAGGCCGCGGGCCTTTGGGGGCCCGCGGCGCTCCGCGCTTCATCCTTTGGCTTCGCCTCGAAGAGAAGCCCGAGCGCGCCTTGGGCCCCGGGGTACTGTCGGCGTTCTGGGAATGGGGGTCCCCAGACTTGCCTGCCTGCGGCCCATGGCGTGGCTGTGCTGGCAGGTCTGTACGGCCCATCATCACCAACAAGGCATTCAAGACCCTTGCGAGGGGCCAAGCCTCGCAAGGCGGACGATGCAAGACCTCCTCAGGAGTGGCCTCACCTAGCTGCCTCGCGAGGAGTGGAGATATCAAGGCGGGGCGAACCTCGCGAGGCTCTCGTTACGTGAGTCATGACAATCGACACCAGGCGGGCGCCAGCGTGCGCAGCATCCTTGTTTCCTCTTTGGTGCTAAGGAGGCAAGCACAAGCACGGAGTACCGAGGCATCAAGAAAAGGTTTCCATATCGGTGGAACAAGACCAACACCAAAAGGACGGCAGGATGGAGGTCACCATGGAGCCCAGGACGGCGTCACCGCCAGAACCTTTGGTAGGCGAAGACCACCTTTTGTCAGGATAGCTTGTACTAGCTGTCCCCTTTCAAATTGGCCGCCGTTGTTGGCTCCCTTCCCGCTCAATATTTGGGGAGAGGACCATGGTCAATATAAGTAGAACTATCCACCCCCAAGAGGGGGGGAGATAGAGAGAGGAGAGAGATCGAGGGAGAGATAGAGAGATAAAAGGAGATAGGATCTGATAGAAGGCCAACCCTTAGCACACCAAGCACAAGAACACCTCAACCTCAGGAGGATGTTCTTCCCCTTGTACTGTTCATCATTAGCCCAAGAGGCAATCCACCACCACCTCACTGGAGTAGGGTGTTACACCACATCGGTGGCCTGAACCAGTATAAACCTGGCATCTTTTGTGTTGCGAGTGTGTCGAGTTTGTCCGCGAGACCATAGCGAGCTAGGGCATAGATCGGTAGGAGGGAAAGAACTTCGCGCGCACCCCAGAGTTCAAACCTCAAGGGTCTGCCGGAACCCGTGATCCGACAATTACCTATAATGTAATGTTATCACTCACAGTTCGGACATGCATTTTAATGCATGCACACCCAGGGAAAGGAACCCCTAACGGAACTATTCTCCCTGGAAGATGTTTCTTACAATCATAATGTAATATAACATAACTAGCCGGATACACATTGCCTGTTCAAGAAACTATGACCCCTACGTCTGGTTCCCATGCATACCGCGGTCTATTTTACCGCTAAGGTATTCGGAAACACTCCGCACCTTCGAGTCCCGAGGTCGAAGCGAAAAGGTCTGCCATGACAATTGTTCTTACCATTCAACTAGAGTCGCATGTGTCAAGGAAAGTACATAGTCACTAGGACACAGGAATTTCCTCCTCTATGCCATCCAGCAGGCGGTCTAACATACAATCCTGCTGGGAATACTTGGCGGCTACTTCTACTTGGTCATATACCAAATTAACGGGAACTTCTTTACCATCTGACCCCAAAGGTCCGACCCGAGCCATATGATTCGGATCAAGCTTGGTATACTGTGTTTTCACCATGGCCCAGGCTTCCCGTGCACCTTCCCGATAGGCTGATATCTTCCACAGTCGAAAGCGCCACCGCGCTCCCTTGAATAGTTGTATAAGCTCCTCCATCTTTCCCGGAGGGGAGGCGGATGGCCATAGGGCCTTGGCAATAGTTCGCGTCGCCTGCCAAGCTTTCTCGTGCACCTGCGACAGCTCTTGTAGCAGATTGCTCGAAGATCCGGACATCTCCTCTTCGGGACGACCAGTCAGCATACCTGCAGACATAACTCTATCAGCCCCTTCTGCCTACGAATTATTGGAAAGTAAGTTCGACCATATACTTAATACGCTGCCTCGCAGCCTTTTATTCTCCTTACAAAGTCTGCCAGCTGGGCCCGTACATCTTTTAGTTCCTCGCCCAGTTGGGTATTCGAATCCTGGAGCTTGTTTTTCTCCACGATGACTTTTGTTAGCACACGCTCGCCCGCGGGTAGCAGTTTTCTGCCTGCTCGCTCTCATCTTTGAGCGGCTTCCAGTTGTTCTTGCAGTTGACCTAATGATCCCATTGAGAGGTATCAACCATGTTAGCATTATTGGTATACCATTATGTTTTCTCGATGGAGGGAAAAATTACCAGGAGATGCCTTCTTGGATTTCTCTAGTTCGGCATTGGCAGTAGTTAGCTGGGTCCGACACTTTTCTAGTTCCTGAGATAACAGGTTGTTCTTCTCTATAAGCACGTACTTATACATTGATCATTAAATCAGCTATATCAACTACTTTAAGTCTAGAGGGCTACTGGTGTATGATTATTAAATCAACGCTTACCCGCATATCTTTCAGATGCTGGTCTGTGGCTCTGACAAGCCCATCCCCGAGCAGCTTGGATGTACGCATCGGCTGATTTGAAGGCATCAAATGCCTCTTTTGAAAAAACAGGGTTACGAAGAACGGCCCTCCAACGATGATGATTCATAGCACTCTCCACTCCAGAGTTCGTGACAGACATGTCGTCCAAATCCTATGTGGAAGGACAATTCGGCGTCACTCCCATGTCAGCCCCCGTCCTTTGGTCAGGGTCCAAAACCTGACTAGTGGAGGCGCGTCCGGCCGGATCCCCGGACACAGTTCGGCGAATACTTTTCCTGATAGAATGCAGTGAATGGCATTACAATTTGATGTGATGATCAGAAAGGGTATTCTTGAAAAGACAAGCCTTACCTCTTTGACGAGGGCTCTGCCATGTTATCATTTGCCTTCCTCTTCGAAGATGTGCTAGGCGCGGGCGCTGCTCTCCTCGAAGATGCTTCTGGTGCATGTTGTGGTGCCGAGCACCTCCCCTTTGGAACACAGAATAGTTTGGTGGGTGAGGCATAGTAAGGGAACTCCTTCAAAGAAAGTACCTTTTAAATTACTTACATGCGAAGCAAGAAGGAGGCCGGGATAATCCGCAATGATAGGTACATCCGTACCATCATAGCTCGTCTGATAGAATATTCCATCGTCGAGCTCCACAAATATGTCCGGATCTTCTTCATATCCGGGGTCAAGATCCCGGTTGTGATTCTCCGGCTGAGGGGCAGGGTCATGGATCCCCTCAACAACCTTTCGCCAGTCCTGTTATGAGTGGATAGGATACTGCCTATCAAAGATAATTCAGGGAGAGGAGTAAAATAGTGGAGTCAGAGCTTACCCATCTAGGAGGATTGTACATGGAAAATATGTCTCAATATTGGAGATGCGTGAACTCCTCCTTCTCCCCTTTATATAGTTCGGCCAATATTTTGGCCAGAGCGGCAGGGTTCTTTGGGCCCTTCCGACAGCAGCATGAGGCGTCATCTTCCCCATTGTAGTGCCACATGGGTAGCCCTCTGTATTAGGGTGGTTGGACCCCCCATGATATGGAGATCGCCATTACCTCGACTATTGACAATCCGGACTAGGCGAGCATCTTAATCTTGCCTAGTAGCTGACTGGCCTCTGCGTTATGCTCTTCCCCGAGGCTCCGACAATGACAACTATGGTGTATATTCAATGGAGAAGCTGAAAATTCAAGGAGGCCCATCCGGACTAGGTCGGGAAGAGCGACGTCATTGATATAGAACCATTCGGAAGGCCACTCTTCGGAAGCCTTCTTCGCCGTGTCAGACAAGTATCCGGTTCCGGTGATATGCCACACTTCGGCTCCCCCACTTCAAATATTGACCCTCCTTGATTACGAAGGATGAGGCAGAACAGTCTTCTCCATAAATAGAAATGGGCCCCCCAGCCCAGGAATAGCTCGCATAGAGCGACATAATCTGCAATATGCAGGATGGAGGCGGGAGTAAGACTGTGCAGTTGGAGGCCATAATACTCCAGCAGACCTCGGAGGAAGGGATGGATTGGGAATCTGACACCTCTTAACAAGAAGGGGACGAAGCATACTCGTTCCCCCCTAGAAGGATTGGGGAACTTCTCCGCTTGGGGCCCACCATTGAAGGACGTTATCCCTGCTAGTACGGGGACCAAATCTGCGGGAGGAAGAAAGCCCTGTGTTTGCAGCTTCACCAGCTGACTGTGAGATACAGACCATCTCTCCCAATCGCCCGTTTCGGAGTTGTGGGGACAAGAGGAAGAGCTGGGAGCGCTAGCCATGTTGGGGTGGTTCTGCTCCGCAAGCTCTGAGAATTTTTTCCGTGGGATTTGGAATGGATCTGAGATCTATTCTCTTTAAATAGGCACCTTTCTGGTACGATCAGGGTGGTATATGTAAAATTACCCCGACCTCTTGTATTCACTCGACACGAGGAAGCTGAAGTCAGGAAGGCGCGGAAGCCGAGGGGTACGACATTAAATGGAAAGCCGAATACATCACTTTAAAGTCATAGGAGGAGGAACCCGCCTTGCAATGTCGAAGACTATCTACACGCCGGACACCTTGTCATTGAAGTATGGTTCGGGGGCTAATGAGGGAGTCCTGGACTAAGGGGTCCTCAGGCATCCAACCTATTGGATATGTGTCAGACTGATGGGCCATGAAGATACGAAGACCGAAGAATCTACCCGTGTCCGGAGGGGACTCTTCCTGGCGTGGAAGGCAAGCTTGGCGACCAAATATCAAGATTCATTTCTCTATAACTGACCTTATGTAACCCTAGATCCCCCCGGTGTTTATATAAACTGGAGGGCTAGGTTCGTAGATATACATCCTCATAATCATAGCCAGGCTAGACTTTTAGGGGTTAGCCATCACGATCTCGTGGTAGATCAACTCTTTTAATACTCATATTCGTCAAGATCAATCGAGCAGGAAGTAGGGTATTACCTCCATAGAGAGGGGCCGAACCTGGGTAAACATTGTTTCCCCCGTCTCCTATTACCATCGATCCTAGATGCACAGTTCGGGACCCCCTACCCGAGATCCACCAGTTTTGACCCCGACGGGGGGCGCGCGCAGACGGTGGGGTAGTAGCTTTCCTGGTGGATAAATGGATTCATGCACAATAATATGGGGGCCCAATTAGATGTGATGTCTACTCGACGCCCAATTAAATGGCTTTTGATGTCATGTCAAGTGTCGGGAAAATTACAAGTGATACGAAGCTTTCCATTCTCCCATGATATGGGCTTCCGAGAGCACATGGATCTAAGATCAAACGGTTGCATGGCGTGATTCTAGACCTATGGGGGAATATCCTATCCTAGAGGGTTATTTTGCAAATTTTCAGCAACTTAGCACGCTACTGTTCCATCTCAGATCCAAGGGTTGCCAGCAGCCCATATCATGGTCGGGCCTACCACGACCATCACCTCGCTCGTGCAGTCGTGCCCTTGGAGATTTAACACGATGCGTTAGGATATCTGATGTTGGCATGTCATACATAGTCATCACTTAGTCACTCATACAACAAGGTTAGCTATAAGGTTGGCTATAAGAGTATTTTTGTTTACTTTTCTCTATCTCTTTCTTCGTAGTATTTATTGCATTTGCCAAGGAGTGACCTCTTCCAATGAAATGATGCTTAGATGAGGTGCTATGGGCATTAAATGGCTTGGCAACTCAAGTCCCCAATGCATAGGTTCTTAGTTTTTTGTTGCTAAGTTTGCTTCATCTAGGTACACGTGCTTAGCAACGTTTCTTCCTGGGGTCACCAAACTAGCATCTCTCTTCTTAATTAACTTGCCACATCAGACTTTATGCCTATATTGTAGGCTTAGCACCTGTAGGATCAAGGACAATAGTGGGCTATAATCCCTCTTTACATGGCATTTTTGCATATGTGGGGGAAAAAGGCAAGGCAAAAGTGGAGGAGTGGGCTCTCAAGCAACAGCCAGCCTCTACATGCTGGAGCATCGGGAGAGGCACCTGTATGGAGGTGGTCAGGAATCGGGAGACTCACGCCGGTCGTAGCGCCGTAGTTAAAATGATAATGGCAAGTCAAATCACCAGGCCCCACCTGTCCAGCAGTAACTCGTTGTCAAGTAACACAACCCTATGTTTGCAGCAGCCTACTCCCTCATCTTCTCGCGTCTCTGTCGAACCGACTAGGCGGAACTGCCATGCCTACCGCGCAGGAAAAGCCTCTCCCTCGACTTTTAAATAGTACAGTATACTAATTTTGTATCCATGGGTTGCGCCATGGAGCAAAGCCTCAAGAAAATGGTTGTACACATTTACGAAGTACAGTATACAACACGCCCGTCGCGTTCGCGTCGCACCCCAGACGGTCGGTCGGTCTGGCACACCGCTCTCCGAATAGAACGCGCGTAATATTGCGTTTGCACACACATGTGGGACCACAATTAAGAACCTACCATAGGCACACTCCCCGTCATCGCAAGTTGAGTGAGTTAATAGAAGAGAGAGACAAGCGATAGTACTAGAGAAGTGTTGTACAAACATTGGTGGAGGCCTCGACGTTGGTGCCTGGATGATCCCTGCATGACACGGAAGATCAATTCATCCATGCATGTGACCAGACATAGAAGACACGCCTGGATTGGCTATCATCTACATATGGTGCAGGCTGTGTTGTACAGGGCTGTAGTTCTGGTGAGAAATCTAAAAAAAGGTTTCTTGCCATCTCACAAAATTAGGTTCCATGTGCTTCGGATCACTGTGAGGGTTAAACAACGACAATTGAGTTCCTCCAAGGCGCTAGTCATGGGGGCCACATGCACGAAGACTACTCGGCTGCCATCTATGTCAAGCCGACTATGTTAATTAGGGAATCTATCGATGGACCCCTTTTCTATGTTAATTAGGGCATCCTCGTCTAGTTTGTCCGTCGGGATTCAAGTTGTCTCCTTTGGGCTGTGAGGTTATGGTTTCTTGTCATGTTATAATCCGGTGCTTCAGATCAAAATGAGGACAACTGCGCCTCCGGGGAACATCCATGAACACAGTCATTGACGAGGTCAAGCCCTCTCTTCACACTGTCTTGTCCTGTCTAGATCTAAACATGACAATGGTGGCCACACACTCTCTCTCTCTCTCTACTCACCGCTGGTGACAGATCTAGCCGGATCCTCTCCACTGGGGAAGGTGAGAAGGTGAAATGTTCACGCGGTCGTCCTCGGCGACGACTCTTACCCACTGCCGACGCGTCCCGATCAGCGTGCCTTGCCGTTCTCTCCCAAGCACCGCTGGCTAGGGAGGGCCTTCGACCCCTTCTTCCTCACTGTCGTAGTGTGGGCAGATCCGGCCTTCCGCCGCCCACCTAGTGACATCCTGCCCCAGGTATAAGTTCCTTCGAAACCGGCCTTTTTCTACTTCCCGAGCTCCAGACGTCGCTGCATTTGTATCTTTTACTATTTCCCTGGCCCCCTCGGAGATGGAGTAGGACCGGTCGACTGTTCGAAAGCCACCTAAATATTTACTGTTAAGAGGTAAAACTTGTTCATGCACTCGAATCTAGTACTACTTTGTTCAAACAAGGAAGAAAGGGGGGTGGGGGGTTGGGGAATATTTGTTACCTGAATCTAGGACTTGGTCGAAAGAGGAAATAATGGAGGCGAAAAGTAGAATAGACTGGCTATCCAACTGCTCTCTAGGTCTAATATGGAAATAAAGGGAAACGCAGTACAAAATCAATATAAACCAGATCTATTGGTTGAAATATGAAACAAAGTGGGGACTGGGGGACAAGTCAACAGAGTAAGTCCAGCACTAGATTTGCTAGTGTCACACAGTATAAGGTGGCTATACCGAACAAAAATGTGACCAACCCAGATATCATGTTCTGATGTTTGTTGCCCTGAGCCACTCTTATGTAATGCCACTGGTAAAATGTAGCAGTCACAGTGCTAAAAGCAAGGACCCGTTAAACCAATGATCACTACTGGAATCAGCTACTTTGCCATCTGCCAGCTCTTTGTCGTCCGCTAGCAGACGACAAAGAAGCTCTTTGCCATCAGCTACCCAAAAGCAGATGGCAAAGAACTAGCTGATGGCAAAGACCTTCTTTGCCCTCTGCCAGTTATTTTCCGTCCGCTAGCAGACGACAAAGATTCTTTGCCGTCAGCTGGCAGATGGCAAAGAGGGAGGCGGCCCACACTAACGAGATGATTAGGGAAAACCTAACGGGGCCCCTCTTTGTCATCCGTTAGCAGACGACAAAGAGTAATAAAGCGGACGGCAAAGTGGGGCAGACGACAAACGTTTAGGTTACTAACGGCCGAGCCCCACCCCGCCCATCTCTCTTTGTTTCGATCTGTACCTCTCCTCCCCAACGACCACCGCCACCCGCCGCCGCTCCCGCCACCTTTCCCCACCTCCCCTCACCCCGTCGCCCCACTGTCCCAACCACCCG
>NC_041386.1:204338911-204412483 GCF_002162155.2 Triticum dicoccoides | reverse complement strand
CCAACCCCGACACGCCACCCCGACCCCGACACGTGAAATATAGAGATGAAGGGAAGGCGAGGAAAGAGGAGGACTTTAACCTGAGCCAGGGTCCCATTGATCCAGAGCTAGTGATGATATCTGGTGGCGGGAGGTCCCATGGCTCCATAGCCATAGGAGATGGACTTATCTGTTGTCCTAGCACTCTCCCGAAGATCAAGGTGCGCCTGTCGAGCTCCGCTCCTGAGATAAGGCCTCGTGAATGGCCAGTCCAACTCGCCATCAAGGTTAGTTATACGTACTCAGCTATCTTTCTCCATTACATTGTGTGCGCTTCCATCAATGATTACAAATGATCATGTGAGTGGTGTTGCAGGCTGCTATACAGAGTGAGAGAGATAGAACGGAGAAACTTCTGGCGGAGACGGCGGAGAGGCAGCGGGAGTTGGAGGAGAAGACGACAAAGATGTTGGAGGAGGAGAGGGCACGGAATGACATGCAGGCAAGGGCCATGTACGAGCTCCTTGTGGTAAGTTTCTTCTGCAGATTACTTGCTAGTCATAACATTTGAGACTCATTACTAACTAGTATGACTCTGTTGTGAAAACCAAATGTGCAGTCTGTGTGCGAGAAGTCCGGTCAGACCGCTCCGTCGATGCCAGTGATTGGTCCTGGGAGCACATTGAGTTTAATTTGAATGGACATTACTTGCTAGTCTTAACATTTGAGTGTCATAATGGTAACGAGACATTGGAAATGATCTTTGGTGCAGCTTAACTCCAGACACGCATCGCACGATCCTTCTTCAGCTACCGGCACGAGCCAGCCCGCTCCTACACCTCCCTGATCACGGTAAGTTTCTCTAGTGTTTTGCTTAACAAATGCATAAAGACCTAGACTTAGCTTTATTTCCTCCAATATGCTTACCATAATGACCTAGAGTTAGCTTATTTTCCTCCAAAATGACTTAATAAGCTTACTGACCTCATAAACCATCCATTTTACCTAAGTTAGCTCTAAAACGATCTGTACTTAGCTTACTTATGTCAAAAATTGCATAATTAGCTTAGTTAGCTCATAAACGATCCATTTTACCTAAGTTGGCTCTAAGATGACCCATTTTACCTTAGTTAGCTTATAAGTGATCCAATTTATCCAAGTTAGCTCTAAGATGACCGATTTTACCTAGATTAGCTCCTAAATGATCCATTTTACCTATGTTAGCTTTAAAATGACCCATTTCACCTAGGTTAGCTCCAAAATGACCCATTTCACCTAGGTTAGCTCCAAAATGACCCATCTTACCTAGGTTAGCTTATAAATGATCCAGTTCATCCAAGTTAGCTCTAAAATGACCCAATTTACCTAGAGTAGCTCCTAAACGATCCATTTCAACTAAGTTAGCTAAAAACAATCCATTTCACCTAAATTAGCTCTTAAATGATCCATTTCACTTAAGTTAACTCAAAAACGATCCATTTCACCTTAGTTAGCTAAAAAACGATCTGTTTCACCTTAGTTAGCTCATAAACGACCCATTTCAACTAAGTTAGCTCATAAATGATCCATTTTGCCTAAGTTAGCTAAAAAACGATCCATTTCACCTTAGTTAGCTCAAAAATGATCCATTTCACCTTAGTTAGCTCATAACGACCCATTTCAACTAAGTTATCTCATAAATGATCCATTTCACCTAAGTTAGCTCATAAATGATCCATTTCACCTAAGTTAGCTCATAAATGATCCATTTCACCTAAGTTAGCTGAAAAACGATCCATTTCACCGTAGTTAGCTCAAAAACGATACATTTCACCTTAGTTAGCTGAAAAACGATGCCCTTCACCTTAGTTAGCTCATAAACGACCCATTTCAACTAAGTTAGCTCATAAATGATCCATTTCAACTAAGTTAGCTCATAAACGACCCATTTCAACTTAGTTAGCTCATATATGATCCATTTTACCTAAGTTAGCTCATAAATGACATATACTTCTTGTTCTAGTCTTCTTCTTCTAGTCACCTATTTCTAACTTTCTTATTTGCCATTTTGCAGATTTCATTCACTTCATGGAAGCTAGCTTGCTATGATGGAGTGCTTGCTTTTTCTTTGACGAAACTTTGCATTGTATCTAGCTTGCTATGATGGAACTTGCTATGTTGATGAAACTTTGCATTGTAATATGTATATGGATGGAACAATGTGTATCGATGGAACTTGCTTTTGTATGAATGGATGAAACTTATGTGTTGGATATGTGATATGATTGCTGTTAAATAGCCTTGTGAAATATATCTATATATGTCATATATATTTGCCGTGAAAATTGTTGAATTAAAAAAACAGAAAAAAGAGACAATATGCAGGCTCTTTGCCGTCTGCCACCGATGGCAAAGGGCTCTTTGCCATCAGCAGCGGACGGCAAAGAGGCCACATGGCAGGCAACTGTGCTTCCTGGGAGGCTGACCAATTTGGTCAGTTTGCCTAGAGTGGCTGACGACAAAGAGCCTACAGCGGCAGACGGCAGAGGCCTGCTGTGTAGTGACGTCCAGCTGACATCATTCGGCAGACGGCAAAGGCCTGCCAAAATTTGCCGTCAGCGGCGGACAACAAAGGCCTGCCGTTAACCACCTAACAGAGTAACAGCGCATTCATTGTCGTCTGCGTTCTTTGCCGTCAGCCGCCCGAAGCAGACGGCAAAGTACCTCTTTGCCAGACCTTACTTTGCCGTGGCCTTTTGCCGTCCGCCATCCATGCCTTTGCCGTCTGTCATGGCAGATGGAAAAGTAGCTGATTCCTGTAGTGGATGATGGTAAAATGAAGCAATGGCACCATTAAAGTAATGTCGTATTTAACGGTTGTCATAGTTAATCCTACTGCCCACACTAATATCTAGCAATGTTGCTACTTTAGAAATTTCTACTGTCCTTGTAGGATTGCCATTCGGATAAGGAACATGCTTCTTTTCATTTGACGTATGTTTCATCACTTGTTTGTCACCCTCCTTTCCACCTTTTTTGTGCAAACAGAGACATACATTTCACGCTTGATCTTAGTTCAACTGGACAAATGATATCCAAATTATAGTTGAACATTCAAGGAGCTTCACAACCAACCTTGATGTTGCTCAATTTTATTGCAACTAATGAAGAAGAAGCTTTGTGGGTTTTGTTTTCTGATGGAAATGGAACCGGGGCTGGAGCCCTTTTCTTAAAAAAAGAAGAAGCTGCTAGCTCATGGGACATTGCTTCATTTTAGGTGAACTTCACCAAAAGGTCCCATGAATTGAATCATCCATGTTGGTGACTGGTGTCATCCCTTCTACGATGGTGTTGACTGCAGACGTGGTCCCCATCACGAGGTATGTTCCTTTTTGGTGCTAATGTTTTGGCACTGCCATGATAAAGCAGTAATGTCATTATTTTGCACCATAATCTAGGGGCACTATTAATTTGAGGCAATGTTTTGGCACCGCTAGTGGCACTAATTTTTTATATATATTGAAAGAGGGGGTTTCCTCCGATTTCATTAAAGAAATCCAACCATAGAGAACCATTATCCGACAACATCTCAGTGTAAACGGGCAGTTATGCAACTACTACTAGAACGAACTGAGTACTAGCATGAGACAAGTTCGCCACATAAGCTACGCAGGTAGGGGGACGAAGCACCAGCTCGACCAAGTATGGATTACAACCCAAATGCTACCACAGAAACATCAGAGGGGAAGATAAGGACTAAAGGAGCCAGCTTCTGCATCCTAGTCTAAGAACCCCCGGCCTCCATCCTTGTGACGCACGGTACACCTTGTTTGCCACCTGCTTGACCCTTGTGCCACTGATAAAATGAAGTAATAATACAGTTAAAATAGAGTGAGTGTCCTCTCTATCATTTCAGTTCCAATGTAGATAAAGAATGTGCTTCTCTTTATTAGTATATGTTTCATCAACTAGTCCCATTGTTAATGTTTAAGCGTTTATGCAAACTGGGGTGCTTAATTTTAGATGATCTGCACAAAAAAAGAGATTGGAATGTCTCAAGGCCCCTCCTTGTACTACCGCTATACACTGATGTTCATCACTGGCAGAAGGTGTATCAGGGAGACTGGGGTCGATTTCCAGGATGAGGCGTTCCATATGAGGCATCACAGGGCCCATCTCGCCCTCGCAGCATGGCATACTATGATACTATCGCTATATTTTCTTCTATTTATTAGTGTATGTTTCATCAACTATTTCCACTATAATGTAATCACACCTTTTCATTATCTATGCAAACAGGGTTATTCAGCTGCATTTTGGTGGAACTGCACAAATGTATGGATGAAATTGGCATATATGCAGAGTGCGAGGTGCCAACTAAAAATTACTGACACCAACCCTACTCCATCTAAGCATTGGCATCCACCACCATCAGTGGGATGTGTGGCACTCACTGTGGGCGAATCTTTCTTGGTAGAAAATCCTCTAACCAAATACTAGTAGCTTAGACTTAAAAAAAAATACTAGTAGCTTATATTGGCAGTTTTCTAGGGTGTACTCTTTTCTGAAAGAAGCACCAATCTATTTTTCTTTATTTGTACATAGTGTCACTACTTTGACCCAAAAGTCCACAGCTATTTTAGGGTGATTGGCGCAGTACTTGGAGACTGATTGTAAGCATGATTTTTGTTAGCTGTCACATTGATTTTAAGCATGAGCAGATGGAAGATTAGGTTAGTGAGAAGCTTGCCTTATAACCTACCAACGCCAATGAAACAAGGAGAGCATCGAGGGAACCATGGAGAACAGCGGGGAAGCAACGTCACGCCATCCGGCCTCCTCTTGCGGTGGGAGAACAAATACTCATGTCGCTCCAGTTGGCTCTGCACCCTCACGAACGGCACACCGTACTTGATCGATTCGTTATAATCTGGGTGCTCGACCTTCGACCTGTACGCCCACCACCTCCGCCTGACTTTCGCCTCGGACGAATCTGTCTGCTCCATCGCCCAGAGGAGATACTCGATGAACTCGAAGGACTTTGGCGTGACTACTGCCGAGGAGTACATCGTCGCCCTCATCGCCGCCGTCTCGCTCTTTCGCATACATTTCCACATGGCCCTCACCGTCCTCTAAAACTCCCACTCATTGTCAAACCATGTAAGGATCTCCTTCAACCTGGCTAACTTTGCCTGGTCGTCGTCGGCGGTCTGCCTGATTCGCTGCTGCATCCTCTCCATAGATGTCCTTCTGAGTCGTCCAGTGCTAGCTTTGGAAGATGGGAGGAGAAATGGTGGTCTTTCAATAGAGAAGAGGGAGATGCGAGAGGGTGGTTTTGGAATGGATATGATGGAGAGGAGAGGGGTGGTTTTTAAATGGAGAAGAGGGAGAGGCGAGACAGTGGTTTGGAATGGATATGATGGAGAGGAGAGGTTTCCCTGCCTTTCGGTCGCTGACAGGTTGGCCCGGCAGGATGGGCTACGTCAGGGGATCCTCGTCCGAGCAGAGAGAAGGTGGTTTTTCAATGGAGAAGAGGGAGAGGAGCGTGCGGCAGCGATTTTGGTTTGGACGAGAGGGCCAGCGCGTTGTGACTGGATCAAAATCAAAATCAATTTACCCTTCAATTAAAAAAGTGACCCCACATTAACTAGTCTCCCTTTTATTCTGGGTCATAATTGACCATGATTTTCAAAAATAAAATATATGTTATATGTTGCAAAAATAATATAATTTGAAAGTACATTCTAATACGAACCAAACGATACCATTTTTGGTGACATGCATTCACATTTTGCTTGTCAAATACAGTATGTGGTCAAACTTTGACCCAAAATACGCAAAACAAAAAAATACTTCCAAGACCAGCGCCGCTCCTCTCCTCTTAAACCACAGCCGCTCCTCTCCTGTTCCAATATAAATCCAGCGCCGCTCCTCTCCTCTTCCATTTCAAAACCACCGCCCCTCCTCTCCTGTTCCAATCCAAAACCAGCGTCGCTCCTCTCCAGTTCTAATACAAAACCAGTGCTGCTCCTCTCCTCTTCCATTCGAAAACTATCGCCTGTGAGTGAAGGTGCTATGGAGAAGTAGATTGATGGAGGAGCATAACCGATACGTGAGGATCACAGATGGCGACCCTGTGAAGCTAGCTAGGATGTTGGAGATAAAGTCTTGGTTTGACAACAAGGACCAACTAGCGGTCGGCGACATCCATGGCCAAATATCTGCAACAGAGCGAAAAGGTGACGATACTACCAAAGGGAGTCGCGCGGGAGTACATAGAGCTGCTCCTCTGGGCCATGGAGCAAACAGATTCACCGAATCCGATCGTGAGGGAGCGGTGGTGGGAGTGTCGATCCCAGATGGAGCATCCACCAGAGATTGAAAGATCGAGCATCTACAGGGTGCCGTTTGTGAGGGTGTCATGCCATAGCAAGCCAGTGGAGTCTTCGTCGACCAAACCCAACTGCAAGAGGAGAAAAGCAGTTGGCCCGACGACGCTTCCCCGCCATCCTCTCCCTCGCCGTTCACATCTTCTCACGGGGCGGATGTCTGCTGCCGAGGAATAGGAGGGGACTGCCCCCAACCCAATAGTTGGGCAGGTTGTGAATTGTCAGGCGGAGCTTAGGGTTGTCAGTATTTGCAGATTGTGAATTGTGTTTTATGTTGTGTATTTTGATATTACTTTTAGATATGAATGTCTTTTGAATTTCAGATTTGTAGTATTGAGCATACGAAGTATTTAATGAATTCTAGAGATCTATTTTGGCACTTAAAAAATGTAGTTTCATAGGAGTATAAAAGTGTAGACAATGTGATTCTCAGAGAAGAAACTGCAAGTTCAGTTTCAGATAAGAAACTGCAAGTTCAGTTTCAGATAAGAAACTGCAACTTTCAGAGGCAGAGCATTTATATTAACACGGCCTTTTAAAACAGGGTTAACATCATGTTGATCAACATTCATGCATAGCACATCTTCATATGATGCACAGTCAAAAAGATATGCTATTTTTCAAATACCCACACAATGTCGAGTGTGCGAAAACAGAGAAAATAAGGGACGAAGTTTTGGAAAGTGTTGGACGTGGTGTGCTTAGATGACAATGGGGACCCACATGTCAATAATGGCAGAGGGAAAAAATTTGGAGATATTTTCCCTACATTAGCTAGAATCGAACCCGGGCGGAACAACTGTCGGGTAGTGTCACTTGGCCACTGGGCTGGTTCCGTACTTCCGTTACAAACAAGGCACTTCCTTGGGTGGTCCGATCACCTCCTACACCTTTGTGCGCTCGTTGTGGTGCCGCTTGATGACCCACAAGTGTAGGGGATCTATCGTAACCTTTTCAATAAGTAAGAGTGTCGAACCCAACGAGGAGCAGAAGGAAATGATAAGCGGTTTTCAGCGAGGTATTTTCTGCAAGCACTGAAATTATTGGTAACAGCTAGTTTTGTGATAAGGTAATTTGTAACGGGTAACAAGTAATGCAAGTAAATAAGGTCCAGCAAGATGGCCCAATCCTTTTTGTAGCAAAGGACAAGCCTGGACAAACTCTTATATAAAGGAAAGGGCTCCCGAGGACACATGGGAATTATCGTCAAGCTAGTTTTCATCACGTTCATATGATTCGCGTTCGGTACTTTGATAATTTGATATGTGGGTGGACCTGTGCTTGGGTACTGTCCTTACTCGAACGAGCATCCCACTTATGACTAACCCCTATTGCAAGCATCCGCAACTACAAAAGAAGTATTAAGGTAAACCTAACCATAGCATGAAACATATGGATCCAAATCAACCCCTTACGAAGCAACGCATAAACTAGGGTTTAAGCTTCTGTCACTCTAGCAACCCATCATCTACTTATTACTTCCCAATGCCTCCCTCTAGGCCTAAACAATGGTGAAGTGTCATGTAGTCGATGTTCACATGACACCACTAGCGGGATGACAACATACATCTCATCAAAATATCGAACGAATACCAAATTCACATGACTACTTATAGCAAGACTTCTCCCATGTCCTCAGGAACAAACGTACCTACTCACAAAGCATATTCATGTTCATAATAATAGGGGTATTAATATGCATAATGGATCTAAACATATGATCTTCCACCAAGTAAACCAACTAGCATCAACTCCAAGGAGTAATCAACACTACTAGCAGCCCACATGTACCAATCCGAGGTTTGGATACAAAGATTGGATAAAAGAGATGCACTAGGGTTTGCGATGAGATGGTGATGATGAAGATGTTGATGGAGATTGACCCCCGCCCATTGAGAGGATCGTTGGTGATGATGATGATGATGATTTCCCCCTCCCTGAGGGAAGTTTCCCTGGCAGAACAGCTCCGCCAGAGCCCTAGATTGGTTCTGCCATGGTTCCGCCTCGTGGCGTGGGAGTTTCATCCCGTGAGCTTGCTTATGATTTTTTCCTCGACGAAAGACTCCATATAGCCAAATATGGGCATCGGAGGGCCACCAGGGGGCCCATGAGGCAGGGGGCGCGCCTAGGGGGTAGGGCGCGCACCCCACCCTCGTGGACGGTGGGTGGCCCCCTCTGGTACTTCTTTCTCCCAATATTTTTTATATATTATGAAAATAATTCCCGTGGAGTTTTAGGATTTTGGGAGATGTGCAGAATAGGTCTCTAATATTTGCTCCTTTTCCAATCCAGAATTCCTACTTCCGGCATTTCCCCTCTTCATGTAAACCTTGTAAAATAAGAGAGAATATGCATAAGTATTGTGACATAATGTGTAATAACAGCCCATAATGCAATAAATATCGATATAAAACCATGATGCAAAATGGACGTACCAACTCCCCCAAGCTTAGACCTCGCTTGTCCTCAAGCGAAAGCCGAAATCAAAAAATATGTCCACAAGTTTAGAGATAGAGGTGTCGATTAAAATAAAATACGGACATGAGGGCATCATGATCATTCTTAGAACATCAGCATATATATATATATAGTCATATGATCTCTTGTGCTAAAGTAACAATTCATTCACATACTCTAGTATGACTCAGAAACTTCATTGAAAACTAACAAACTATATTCTCAGTCATTGAAGCAATTGCAATTTATCATAACATCGGAAAGAGTCAATAAGAACTTTTCAGCAAGTGCGCATACTCAACCATCATTTAGTCTTTCACAATTGCTAACACTCACGCAATATTTATGGTTATGAAGTTTAAATCGGACACAGAGAAAGACAAGGGCTTATAGTTTTGCCTCCCAACTTTTTACCTCAAGGGTAATGTCAACAATAATAGTTCATGAAAACTCACATCCAATTAGTTATATATACCTAGATCTTTCCAATACATTGTGCTTGCCAAAGGATAAAATGTAAAAAGGAAAGGTGAATATCACCATGACTCTTTGCATGAAGTATAGACAAGAATAAAAGATAGGCCCTTCGCAGAGGGAAGCAGAGGTTGTCATGTGCTTTTATGGTTGGATGCACAAAATCTTAATGCGAAAGAACGTCACTTTATATTTCCACTTGTGACATGGAACTTTATTATGCAGTCCATTGCTTTTATTTCTTCCACATCACAAGATCGTATAAAGCTTATTTTCTCCACACAAATAAATCATACATATTTAGGGAGCAATTTTTATTGCTTGCAACGATGACAACATACTTGAATGATCTTACTCAATCCATAGGTAGATATGGTGGACTCTCATGAAAAAACTGGGTTTAAGGATATTTGGAAGCACAAGTAGTATCTCTACTTGGTGCAAAGAAATTGGCTAGCAAGAGAGGGAAAGGCAAGCTCAACATGTTGGATGATCCATGACAATACAATTTATCTTTGATTCAAGAAAACATAACCCATTATGTTGTCTTCCTTGTCCAACGTCAACTCTTTAGCATGTCATACTTTAATGAGTGCTCATAATCATAAAAGATGTCCAAGATAGTATATTTATATGTGAAAACCTCTGTTTCTTTATCACTTCCTATTAATTGCAACAATGACCAAAACTATGTTTGTCAACTCTCAACAACTTTTATTCATCATATTCTTTATATGTGAAGTCATTACTCTCCATAAGATCCATATGATCTCTTTATTTCTATTTATTCTTTCTCTTTTATTTTATTCCCTCAAGATCGTAGCAAAATAATCAAGCCCTTGACTCAACACTAATCTTTATTATATATAGCTCACAGACTTGATTACATAGAAGGATCATAAAGCAAAACTCACAACTAGATCATACTAAAACTTTATTCTACTAGATCATGATATTACCAAAAGGTTCGAACTAAGAAAAACGGTAAAGATAAAAGTGATGGTGATACGATACCGGGGCACTCCCCCAAGCTTGGCAGTTGCCAAGGGGAGTGCCCATACCCATGTGTTTATGTTTCGTTCCTCAGAGGTGGTGATGATGGAGTTGTTGGCAATGATGCCCCTCAGGATACGATTCTCTTCCTTGAGCTTATTTACTTGCTGCTTGTGGTCCATTATTTCCTTACGGAGCATGCCCATGACTGCTAAAGCTCCTTTCACCCAAGGATGTTGCATAGCTACGGGAGAACAAGTAGCACTCTTTTTCATTTTTTCATAAGAAAGAAATCTAACATTGGAAGGGATGACCGAGTTTGGAATGGCTGAGCTCTGTAGTTCCCCCATCGTGAATCCATCTCGGAAATGAGAAGTGACTTCTTCATTGTCCTCCATGGCATATATCCTTTTCAAGTCAGCCTCCTTCTCTTCCTCAGTTGATGGCCCAAAGTGGTCAATATTGCTATTTGCTCTTGGCCCCGGTGTCGGATGAGACACCCGACTCACCCCGACTGACTCTTGAGAAGACATCTTGCTCTAAATCTGCAACAGAAACAGCTCGAAACAAAAACCGGAGATATTTGCATGGTACGGTGGTCAAAACCTTCGGGAGATTATATAATAAATTTTTACCGACCAAAAGAAGTATCATGCAAGAAAACAGAGTCCGGAGGGCACACAAGGTGCCCACGAGGCAGGGGGCGCACCCTCCACCCTCGTGGACGCCTCGTGTCCTTCTCGGACTACTTCTTATTTTCCTATTTTCTCAAATATTCGAAAACAGAGAAAAATTGCCATTATAACTGTTTTGGAGTCGGTTTACTTACCGTACCACGTACCTATTACTTTTCGGAGTCTGAAACATTCTGGAAAGTGTCCCTTATGTATTCCTTCGGGGTTAAAGTTTTAATAACATTAGTTTCAACATTTATGGGATTACCTGAGATATAATGTTTGATTCTTTGACCATTCACCACCCTCGGATTTGTGCCTTCGAACTTTTCGATTTTTATAGCACCAGAACGGTAGACCTCCTCGATGATGTAAGGACCTTCCCATTTAGAGAGGAGTTTGCCTGCAAAAAATCTTAAACGAGAGTTTTATAACAATACATAATCACCTACCTTAAACTCAAGTTTTTGTATCCATTTATCATGCCATCTTTTAACTTTTTCTTTGAACAGTTTGGCATTCTCGTAGGCCTGGGTTCTCCATTCATCAAGTGAGCTAATGTCAAAAAGCCTCTTTTCACCAGCATGTTTGAAGTCATAGTTGAGCTCTTTAATATCCCAATATGCCTTATGTTCTAATTCAAGAGGTAAGTGACATGATTTACCATAAACCATTTTATATGGAGATATACCCATAGGATTTTTATATGCAGTTCTATAGGCCCATAATGCATCATCAAGTTTCTTGGACCAATTCTTTCTAGATCTATTAACATTATTTTCCAAATTAATTTAAGCTCTCTATTACTCGATTCTACTTGAACACTAGACTATAGATGATAAGGAGATGCAATTATATGATTAACGTCATACTTAGCAAGCATTTTACGAAAGGCACCATGAATAAAATGTGAACCACCATCAGTCATTAAGTATCTAGGGACTCCAGACCTCGGAAAAATAACTTCTTTAAGCACCTTAATATAGGTGTTATGATCAACACTACTAGTTGGAATAGCTTCTACCCACTTAGTAATGTAATCAACAACAACTAAAATATGAGTATACCCATTAGATAAAGGAAATGGTCCCATATAATCAAAGCCCCAAACCTCAAATGGTTCAATAACAAGTGAATAATTCATAGGCATTTCTTAACATCTACTAATATTACAAATTCTTTGACATTCATCACAAGACAAAACAAACTTACGGGCAACCTTGAAGAGAGTAGGCCAATAAAAACCGGATTGCAATACCTTATGTGTAGTTCTATCTCCAGCATGGTGTCCTCCATAAGCCTCAGAAAGGCACTTGCATAGGATCTGATCCTGTTCATGCTCGGGTACACAATGTCTAATAACACCATCTAGTCCTTCTTTATAAAGATGTGGGTCATCCCAGGAGTAATGTCTTAAATCATAGAAGAACTTTTTCTTTTGCTGGTATGTGAAACTAGGTGGTATAAACTGAGCAACAATATAATTAGCATAATCAACATACCATGGAGCAGTATAAGAAGCATTTATCACAGCCAATTGTTCATCAGGAAAGCTATCATCAATAGGTAGTGGGTCATCACGAACATTTTCTAACCTAGACAAGTTGTCTGCAACGGGGTTCTCAGCTCCCTTTCTATCAATAATACGCAAATCAAATTTTTGTAGTAAGAGAACCCATCTATAAGTCTAGGTTTAGCATCTTTCTTTTCCATAAGATATTTAATAGCATCATGATCAGTGTGAACAGTTACTTTAGAATCAACAATATAAGGTTTGAACATATCACAAGCAAAGACAACTGCTAAAAATTCTTTTTCAGTAGTGGCATAATTGCTTTGAGCACTGTCTAGAGTTTTACAAGCATATTGGATAACATTTAATTTCTTATCAACTATTTGTCCAAGAACAGCCCCTACAGCATAATCACTAGCATCACACATAATTTCAAATGGTAAATTCCAATCAGGATGCTGAACAATAGGTGCAGAAATCAAAGCGTTCTTAAGTATTTCAAATGCTTCTACACAATCATCATCAAATACAAAAGGGACATATTTTTTTAATAGATTAGTCAGAGGCCGAGAAATTTTAGAAAAGTCCTTAATGAACCTCCTATAAAAACCGGCATGGCCAAGGAAACTTCTTATACCTTTAATGTCCTTAGGACAGAGCATCTTTTCAATAACATCAACCTTAGCTTTATCAACTTCAATACCTCTTTCAGAAATTTTATGCCCCAAGACTATACCTTCATTAACCATAAAGTGGCACTTCTCCGAATTCAAGAGAAGATTAGTTTCTTCACATCTCTGCAAAACTCGATCAAGGTTGCTTAAGTAATCATCAAAAGAAGTTCCATAAACAGAGAAATCATCCGTGAATACCTCAACAATCTTTTCACAAAAAGTCAGAGAATATATCAGTAATACATCTTTGAAAGGTAGTAGGTGCATTACATAAACCAAAAGGCATACGTCTATAAGAAAAGGTATCGAAAGGGCAAGTAAAAGTTGTCTTTTCTTGATCATCTTTTGATACAGGAATTTGAGAGAAACCAGATTAACCATCTAGAAAGCAAAAATGTGTATGTTTGGATAATCTTTCTAGCATTTGATCAATACAAGCTAAAGGGTAATGATCCTTTTTAGTAGCTTTATTTAATTTGTGCAAATCAATTACCATTCTATAACCTGTAACAATTCTTTGTGGGATCAAATTCATCTTTATCATTAGGAACAACAGTAATACCTCCCTTCTTAGAGACACAATGGACAGGACTTACCCACTGACTATCAGCAACGGGATAAATTATACCTGCCTCCACAAGCTTTAGTATTTCTTTTCTTAACACTTCTTTCATCTTAGGATTTAACCGTCATTGGTGATCAATGACCGGTTTAGCATCCTTCTCCCATTTTATTTCATGCTGGCATAAAGTGGGACTAATGCCCTTAAGATCATCAAGAGTATATCCAATAGCAACATGGTGCTTCTTCTGAGTTTTGAACAATTTCTTTTCTTCATGCTCTGAAAGGTTAGCACTAATAATAACATGATATATCTCTTTCTCATCAAGATAAGCATATTTAAGAGTATCAGGTAAAGGTTTAAGCTTGAACACGGGATCACCCTTGGGTGGAGGAGGATCCCCTAGAATTTCAATAGGCAAGTTGTGCTTCAAAATAGGTCCATGTTTAAAGAATACTTCATCTATTTCCCTTCATTCATTCATAAATATATCATTTTCATGGTCTAGCAAATATTGTTCTAAAGGATCACTAGGAGGCACGGCAATAGAAGCAAGACCAATAATTTCATCTTTGCTAGGCAATTCTTTATCAAGGGGTTGTCTACGGAATTTAGCAAAATTAAACTCATGAGACATGCCCCCTAAGCCCACAGAAACAATATCCTTATTGCAGTCTGTCTTAGCATTAACAGTATTCAAGAATGGTCTACCAAATATAATGGAACAAAAGTCATCTTCTGGGGAACCGAGAACAACAAAATCAGCAGGGTATTTAACTTTCCCACACAAGACTTCAACATCTGTAACAATCCCAACTAGTGAAACAATATCTCTATTGGCGAGCTTAATTGTAACATCAATCTCTTCTATCTCAGCAGGTGCAGTGTCATGCATAATTTCTTTGTATAAGGAATGAGGTATTGCACTTGCACTAGCACCCATATCACATAAGCCATGATAACAATGATCTCCTATTTTAACAGAAATAACAGGCATGCCTACAACATGTCTATGTTTATTTTAGTATCAGGTCTAGCAATTCTAGAAGATTCATTGCAGAAGTAAATGACATGCCCATCAATATTATCAGCCAAGAGATCTTTAACCATAGCAACACTAGGTTGAACTTTAATTTTCTCAGGGGGTTTGGGTGTCTTAATATTACTTTTGTTGACCATAGTTGAAGCTTTAGCATGATCATTTATTCTAACAGGGAAAGGTGGTTTCTCAATATAAGCAGTAGGAACAATAGGATCATTATAAGTGATAATATTTTCTTCAACTTTAGTAGGTGCAACTACTTTTACTTCAATGGGAGGATTATATTTAAAGCACTTCTCCTTAGGGAGATCAACATGAGTAGCAAAGGATTCACAGAAAGAAGCTACTATCTCAGAGTCATGTCCATATTTAGTGCTAAATTCACAGAAAGTATCGGTATCCATAAAAGATTTAACATAATCAAACTTAGGTGTTATACCTAACTCCTTACCTTCGTCGAGGTCCCAATCTTGAGAATTGCGTTTAATTCTTTCCAATATATCCCATTTGAATTCAATAGTCTTCATCATAAAAGATCCAGTACAAGAAGTATCGAGCATGGAGTGATTACTGAGGGAAAGCCGAGCATAAAAGTTTTGAATAATCATTTCTTTTGAGAGATCATGATTGGGTCATGGATATAACATTGACTTAAGCCTCCCCCAAGCTTGAGCGATGCTTTCTCCTTCGCGAGGCCAAAAATTATATATATAATTACGATCACGATGAACCAGATGCATAGGATAAAACTTCTAATGAAATTCCAATTTCAATCATGGGTAGTTCCATGATCCAATATCATCACATAGCCTAAGCCACGTCAATGCATCTCCCTTCAAAGATAAACGGAAGACCTTCTTCTTGATAACATCCTCGGGCATACCTGCAAGCTTAAATAATCCACAAACTTCATTCACATAGATTAAGTGCAAATCGGGATGTAATGTTCCATCACCTGTGAAAGGATTAGCTAGCAGTTTCTCTATCATACCCGAAGGAATTTCAAAGTAACATTTTCAGTAGGTTCAGTAGGTTGAGGAGAAACTCTTTGCTCTACTGGTCGGGTTGAAGATACCCCGAACAAGCCCCTCAAAGGATTATGTTCCATAGTAACAAGTGACAGTAAATTTCAGCACACTATATAAATTTGTCCTTACCAAATTCCACCTACCAAAGGCGCTTCACTCCCCGTAAATGGCGCTAGAAAAGAGTCTTGATGACCCACAAGTGTAGGGGATCTATCATAGCCTTTTCGATATGTAAGAGTGTCGAAGCCAACGAGGAGCAGAAGGAAATGATAAGCGGTTTTCAGCAAGGTATTTTCTGCGACACTGAAATTATCGGTAACATATAGTTTTGAGATAAGGTAATTTGTAACGGGTAACAACTAACGCAAGTAAATAAGGTGCAGTAAGATGGCCCAATCCTTTTTGTAGCAAAGGACAAGCCTGGACAAACTCTTATATAAAGGAAAGCGCTCCCGAGGACACATGGGAATTATCGTCAAGCTAGTTTTCATCACGTTCATATGATTCACGTTCGGTACTTTGATAATTTGATTTGTGGGTGGACCGCTGCTTGGGTACTGACCTTACTTGGACAAGCATCCCACCTATGATTAACCCTATTGCAAGCATCCACAACTACAACAGAAGTATTAAGGTAAACCTAACCATAGCATGAAACATATGGATCCAAATCAGCCCCTTACGAAGCAACTCATAACTAGGGTTTAAGCTTCTATCCCTCTAGCGACCCATCATCTACTTATTACTTCACAATGCCTCCCTCTAGGCCAAACAATGGTGAAGTGTGATGTAGTCGACATTGACATGACACCACTAGCGGGATGACAACATACATCTCATCAAAATATCGAACGAATACCAAATTCACATGACTACTTATAGCAAGACTTCTCCCATGTCCTCAGGAACGAACGTAACTACTCACAAAGCATATTCATGTTCATAATCAGAGGGGTATTAATATGCTTAATGGATCTGAACATATGATCTTCCACCAAGTAAACCAACTAGCATCAACTACAAGGAGTAATCAACACTACTAGCAACCCACAGGTACCAATCTGAGGTTTGGATACAAAGATTGGATACAAGAGATGAACTAGGGTTTGGGATGAGATGGTGTTGGTGAAGATGTTGATGGAGATTGCCCCCTCCCGATGAGAGGATCGTTGGTGATGATTTCCCCCTCCCGATGGGAAGTTTCCCTCGTAGAACAGCTCCGTCGGAGCCCTAGATTGGTTCCGCCAAGGTTCCGCCACGTGGATGTGGAGTTTCGTCCCGTGCGCCTGCTTATGATTTTTTTCCTCGACGAAAGACTCCATATAGCCAAAGATGGCCATCGGAGGGCCATCAGGGGGGCCATGAGGCAGGGGGCGTGCCCCCACCCTCATGGACGGTGGGTGGCCCCCCTCTGGTACTTCTTTCGCCCAATATTTTTTATATGTTCTGAAAATAATTCCCGTCCAGTTTCAGGACTTTTGGAGATATGCAGAATAGGTCTCTAATATTTGCTCCTTTTCTAGCCCAGAATTCTAGCTAACGGCATTGCCCCTCTTCATGTAAACCTTATAAAATACGAGAGAATAGGCATAAGTATTGTGACATAATGTGTAATAAAATCCCATAATGCTATAAATATCGATATAAAAGCATGATGCAAAATGGACGTATCACCGTTGTCTGCCGTTGTGAACATGCTGAACAAAAGAGAGGAATCTGGAGAGGACTGTACGTGGAGAGGCGGACGGTCAGGACCCACTAGGTCTATGGCCGTACGCAAGAAAGTGCCTCATCGGAAAAAACTTCTTCCTAATGCTATACTGACGTTGGGGCCCATGGGTTTGTCAACATAGTTGCATTTTTTTAGGTGCTTCAACGTAGGAGATAAATTCACAACGAAGCTATGGAGCTGGCGTGTAGTATCATTTATTATGACTAGGGCAGCAAGTATCCGATGGGTTTTGGGCTGCCCCGTCTAGGCTTTCTTTTTTAACATGCGCAGCCCATGACATGTCGGTTTGTATTTTTTTTGAGGGTCGGCATGTATCGACCGGCCTATGGACCTCCCATCCGAGGTTTTATTTCTCCTGAAACATCGGTAGCCCAATTTATGTATTTTTTTGAAGAAAACGCAGAGGTCTGTTCTATTTTTCTATATTAGAATAGGAACGCCTGGTCAAACTTTTGTTTCCCTTCTAACTATAGTATATATATTTAAATTATTTTATATGTTATTATATATTATTTTTATTGTCATCATATATTTAATAGATACTTACATATGTAAGAAAAAAATATCCCACATCTTATTAACTTATAAAAAAAATTCTTAACAATAAAATACTGGATTTTTTTGGCAACAAAAATCCTGGTGATTGTGTACAAAAGCTTGGTAAGATTTAAGGACCAATGTAATAATAAATCACTTATTATTTAAATATATTTATAACAAAATGCTTAGCCGCTCTTTATTTATTGATAACATTGCTGCGCCCAACCCAACATTATAATTAGAATCAGCCCTCCAAAATGATGTATTTTGAGAAAGTGCAAATGGCCTATAATTTTTTAGGAGAAAAATAAATGGGCCGCATGGACGCTACATTATTTGTTCACTCAGCCCAGTAAATGGACTGTAATTCTAAAAAAAAGAGATCCAGTTGACTGTAAATTCTGAAAAAAATGAGTTGAATATGTGCCACATTTATGGAGGCTGAAATGTGGGCCAATAGGTCGAAGCCAACGCAACATGTTGTCAACTGAGTCAACAAATGATTCTGACATCGTTAGCCGTTGGATTTACATCCAGTGACCGGCATCCATCTTCAATCTCTCGTCTTCTTCCCCCGGCACCTTCGGGACCACCTGCTCCCGCCTCCTGCTGGTAGCAGCTCTACTTAGCACGCTTCACTGTGAAAGCGCTACCCCACCGTTGGCCAGGCCATCCCTCCACCCCTTCACACCTCCTATTCTACTCCACCGACTGCCGAACCACACCGCACCAAAACTAGTTAACCCTTGTACGCCTCTCCGTCTGTGACTCTACTCCCGCGTCTTCCCATCTCCTGCTCGTTGCTGTCCGGGGCGTCACCGTCGTCCACCAACTTGGATACGCTCGGTGTGGAGTAGTCAACGTGGTCAGCGAACGACATCCATCGAAAGTAGACTGTGTGTGGAGAGGCTAACAGTTGGGTCCACGGCCGCACGTAAGGAAATGCCTCCTTATTATGCGGAAAATAATGATTCCTCCACCTGACAGCTGGGACCCACCGGAAGGGCCTCTGTATTTCGTGAAAAAACGTTCCCCCCGCTGACACGTCGGACCCACCAGCTATATCTTAGCACGCAAGGAAGTGCCTCCTTATTACACACAAAAAGATGAATACCCCCTGCTAGTTGGGACCCACCATAGTGGGAGGCTGACTTGTGGGCCTACTAAGTTGACGGGGATGGAGGGGTTTGTCAACTTAGTCAATATGAAAGATTCTAGCTCAAGTGACTGTATGATGTCCATCCAACGGTGGCAGTGCTTCTTCAACCTCTGGTCTTGTTGCTCCAGCCACACACACCAGCGCTAGTCGTGCCGTGTGCTCCTACTTCCCGTAGCCCGCTGTGATGACGCGGAGGCCTCATCGACCCCTACTACTCCCACCGCAGGCCAGGCCCTGCGGCGATGGCAGCCTCACACCGCAGCTGAACAAGTGAAACCTCGTACTCCTCTCCGGGTGGGCATCCACTGTCGCGTCTTCCCCGACTTCGCGTCGTCCCCTTCCTAGGCCTCGCCGTCGTCCACCGCCCTGGTGCTCTCGCCGCGGCATAGTCAACGTGGTCAAGGAACTACTTCCATCGGAAGAGTACTATACATGGAGAGGCTGACAGCTGGGTCCACGGCCGCAGCAAGGAAGTGCCTCCTTATTTCGCGGAAAATAATGATTCCTCCACCTGACAGCAGGGACCCACCGGACGGGCCACCGTTTTTCGCGAAAAACGTTTCACCCCTGACTGCTGGGACCCACCAGCTACATCTTCGCACGCATGGAAGTGCCTGATATTTGGGACCTACCCGGTCGAAGCACATGAAGCGTTGTCATTTTGGTTGTGAATGTGTACGTACATACTGGTCGATGTAGAGGCGCGCACGTGTGGTAGTAGAGGCGTGCACGTAGTATGTACATGTACGTACAATGGCCAGGGTGCAAGAAAGTAAATACGGCCACGTACGTACATATGGGTGGGGTCTCGAACGCCTACTCATGCATACGTACGGCCAGGGCTCGTGTACATGGCTGTGGCTGGGTTGGAACAGAGAAGTTGCGTCGTCATCGTGTTCATGGGGAGGCAACAAAATGCGTCGTGTTCATCAGGAGGCAACGGAATGCGTGTTGTTTATCAGGAGCCAACCAGCTTGGATGGAACAGGAATGGAAATGAGGCCTGGCGTACCGCATAACGGAGGAAACGGCCTTGTGTTCGACCGGCCACGGTCGAAACGGGATCCTGTTCATCGGGAGGATTCTGGCGTATCGCAAAATGGAGGAAACAGACTTCTGTTGGACCTCCTATGGTCGAAACGGGGTCCTATTGACCGGGAGTGGTGTGGCGTACCGCAAAACGGAGGAAACGGACTTGTGTTGGAGTGCTACAGTTGAAACATGGTCCTATTCATCAGGAGGGGTCTGGCGTACCGCAAAACGGGACTCCACGGGATACTGTTCATCTCCACCATCGACCTCCTCCAGCCTCCACATGCGACTGTTCATCCACCGGCTATTGTTAATCCAGCCTCCACCGACTACTGTTCAACCAACCATCTCCACGAGGTCCTGTTCGACCACCCATCCACGGGCTACTGTTCATTCAGCCCTCCACCAGCTACTTTTCAACCAGCCCTCCACCAGCTACTGTTCAACCAGCCCTCCACGGGATCCTGTTCATCCATCCCTCCATGGAGTCTTGTTCATCCACCGGCTCGATCGATCGGGGTACTGTTCATCCAGTGGCAACGGCCTCTACTACCACGGGTTCTTGTTCATCCAACCCCACCGGGAACTGTTCATCCAAACCCCCCAACAACGCTCACTATTCATCCAGAGGCAGCATCGATCGGCTTTAGTTAGTAGCAGTAGCAAAGGAATCGCTTGATCGGGTTCAGTTAACAGCCATCGGTCGATCGCTCGGGTTCAGTAACGCATAGCCTGCAGTGCAATCGCTCGGGTTCAGTTAGAGCCCAACGCCTCGCTCGGGTTCAGTTAGAGCACAACTCCTCGCACACACGCGCGTACGTACAAGAGAAATGCGCATCGCTCGGCCCTAGACCAGCCACCGTAACCGGGAACTCCTTGATATTTTCCTCGCCCTCACTTCTACCACGGTTTATCTGTCATGGACGGCCCAAAGAATGTCATGCAGCTGCGTCTCCGGCCCGCCCAAGACGAAAAGCCCATTTTCTGTCATGATTTTTTGTCATAGAAGTAGGACCCCACCACATCTATGATGATACTGGGTTTAGTCACAATTATCGTCATAGAAGTGTCATAAGTATGACAAAATGTTTTTTCGTTTGTCCCAAAATGTTAGGGATGTGTCTTTTTTTGTAGTGCTTGCAAGATTGGGTCTAGAACATGGATATAATGGTGAATTCACAAACTGTTCAGATCTGAAATCATGGCACCCTGGCCCAAAGTGACAAGCATTAGCCATAGCAAAGTCATAGAAACATCAATCTAAGAACATAGTAGATACTAGGGATGAGGCCCTAACAAAACTAACTCGATTACATGATGAATCTCATCCAACTCCTCACTGACCAGCGAGCCTACGAAGGAATTACTCACTCTCGATGGGGAGCGTCATGGAATTAGCGATGGAGAAGGGTTGGTGATGATGAAGAACGACGATCCCCCTATCTGGAGCCCCAAACGGACTCCAGATCTGCCCTCGCAAGGAAGAACAAGGCTTGGCGGCGGCTCCTTCTCGTGGATTGTGATAATTCTTTCTCCCTTATTTTTTCTGGAAATATGTGATTTTATAGTCTCGGGGGGGGGGGCAGTCATCTGCGGGGAAACCAGGTGGGTACAACCCACCTGGGCACACCCGCCCAGGTGGGTTGTACCCACCTAGGGGGCCCTCTCTGGTGGGTCTTGGCTCCAGACATTCTTATTATTAATATAAAAATCCTCATAAAGTTTCGTTCCATTCAGAGAACTTTTATTTCTGCACAAAAATAACACCATGGTAGTTCTGCTGAAAACAGCGTCAGTCTGGGGTTAGTTTCATTCAAATCATGCAAATTAGAGTCCAAAACAATAGGAAAAGCGTGAGAAAAAGTAGATACGTTGGAGACGTATCAGCGGCGGTCGGAGCTCGGGCCAACACGGGCGCGGGGCTTCGCTTGGCTAGCGAGAGAGCTGAGAGGCTGGATGGGCTCCTAGGAGCTCCACGAGCTCGAGGTCGTGCTCAGACACAAGGTCGGTGACATACAACGATGATGTCGACAGGCACGGCGGCAACAAGCTCACCGGACATCGGGGAAAACTAGCTAGGCTTTGCGTGCGATGACGGCTTAAGGGGGAAAACGCTCGGGTGGTCACATCGTTGCCATAGGGATGGCGAGCGTGCTCGGGGAATCTCTAACGACGGCAGGTCAAGGGTGGAGATCTGTGGCAGCTGATAGTGAAGGAGACGACAGTGGCGGGGATGGGGGCCTTCGGTGGTTCATTCCCGTCGGTGAGGAGTTGAAGCAGAGGATGTTGAAGCTGATGGACCGCTAGGGGAGTTGAGGAGACGACGGTGTTCACATTGGTATGATGAGGTGCTCTTGGACGCGTACGGGGACGAGTAGGAGAGAGGCAGAGGAGAAGATGAGCTCGAGGGAGAGGTCGAGGGCATTAAGGGGGTGTCGTGGCGCCATCTAAGTGCATCCGGGAGGATCCAGGTAGGCAGGAGGTGCTGGCGCGGCTCGTCTACATGTCGGGCACACACGTGCTTCTCCTCCTGGCAGGAGGAAGAAGACAATGCTGCCCCTGGGTGACCAGGCTGGCTTTGCCCAGTTGGGCTACTACAATGGTGGGCTGGCAGGTAGGTTCTCTGTTCCTCTCTCTTTCTATTTTAGTTTCTATTTTTCTATTTATCTTAACTCTATTTTGATTTAGTTTCTACACTAAATCATTTTAGATACTTTTTAAAACTTTTGTGTGGACTAGATGGACTATTCCATAGTCCCTCACAGTTTTTCCAGAATTATTGGAGTTATCAAAGAATTTATAGAAATTCATAACTCCAATTCAAATATGTTATGGAATAATCGAAAAATCCAGATATGTCCTAGAATCATGTGCATCATTTTTTGGCAGAGGTTTTCACCTTTATGAAAAATCATGAACTTTTCTAAAGGCATTCTGGGTTCATTGAAAATATTTTTATTTGAACCTATTTGAAATCATTTGTTTCTAGGGTTTGAACATCCCCAATTTAAATTCATTTGAATTTTAACATGATGCATGGATGCTTTAATGCAACTTGTTACAAGAAATTCTAGGGCTTTGACAACTCACCCCCACTAAACAAGAATCTCGTCCCATGAGGTAAGAAGACAGAGGAGACATGGAGCTGACACAGTCATCATGATCCATTGCATTCTCGAGGACATTGATACATTGCATCACCTTAATCTTGATGTCTTTGCCTTTGACATCTTCACCAAAGGAACGGGAAACTCTACAAGAATTGATCTTCTCAAAGATCGAGCTACTCACGGCCAACTCATGGAATGAGACGTTGAAACAACTATTGAGCTGAGACACAAAACACACATCGTGAGCAATTGAAAAAGCAGATGACAAGGGTTTAATTTAGCAAGCAACAATTCCACACTTGAGAGAGATGGTGCATGGTTTCAAAGTAGTGAGGTGATAATTTCCATAACTTCATAATGGGGCACCTTAGAGTAGGTGGCTCGTTTAATTATTCCCTTAAGTGTCAAAAAGAATTACTTTTGATACAAAGATCATTGAAACTCTTCATGCCAAGCTAAGGCAATTCAAAAATGATCATTGGAAGGAGTTCGGAGTAATGGCATACTCAAAATGAAATGGAAACTATGGTTATAGAACAATCGTCAAACGGAAGGCACATTCCAGTTGATGCCGATGATATAACCTAGTGTCTAAGTGTGCTTTCTAGAGCTTGAGCATTTCCATGTTCATTAGGGTTTTACCAACATTTCTGCCAAGATCTTGGCAACACTTCATACTACCATGATGAATAAACATGGAGAATGCAGATGCAAAGGAAGACAACACTTACTCAGATTTTGCCTTAGCAATGCCAAGGAACAAAATCTGGATGATTGTCTGAGAGACATTTAGCACTTGGCTTCTCATGTTCTCCTTGGTGTACTAGCATAACCATTAGTAGATACTATTTGGTATCTAGAACAACAAGTAAGGCTGGACTTCGAAAACACACAAAATCCGTAAAGATCAACTTCTAGAATAAGTCATAAGAAATCCTCATGGAGTGGTGGCTAAATTGCTGAATCAAGGTACTGCAATAATTGGCCTTCTCGCTAGGTGGGGTAGCCACAACATACACTTTACCGGTTTATAAGACCAATATAATAGTTCTTGTGATGTGTTCCAACATTAATATCTGCCTGAGATTCAGATCTGGTTGGTGACAAGATGCTTCAGGTTTAGCATGTCTGAAAAATAAAGTTTGCAACACAAATCGGCGGGATGATGTTGTGAGATTCTCAGGACATGAACTATGGCAGTAAGCTCCAAAACATAAGCTGGTTCTGCTACACACATGTGAACACGCTGTCCCAGACAAGCATGACTACATAGTAGTCTTACAATGAAACACTACCGAGTTCTAATTGGGAACCATCAATGTGGAGAGCGAAGTCCTTGATAAGTCATTTGATAGCTCTTATGAAGGAACTTATTCTCTTTGAACAAATCAATCAGTGGCTTGGTGTGCTAGGTAATACATGTGGTATGGAAGTTGCAAATCTCCAAACCATAGTATACTTCGCAAATGAATGACTGAGTTGGGATGATTCCAGAGGAGGCAAAAACAAGCTTTCACAAATTCACGGCGACAACTTCCATCAGATACACATGAATTAGAGGAAGTCACTTCTTACACCAAACATATGCTTCATGAACTAGCATGAAGAAATGCTTTCAAAAGTTTCCAACACTAGTTGTAGTGTTCAACATAAATCATGGAAAAGATAAAGATGTTGCCGATGGGCTCAACAACAATTCATCAAGATTTCCTTGAAGATGGAATTCCATAATTATGTGCACAAGGTAATAGCCTTGGTGAGACCCAAAGATATAATGATGTACGCTGGAGGAAACAACCATGAGTAAAACAACATTACGGACATCGTTTGTTCTGATTTGATTTGACGATAGCCCATACTCAAACCGAAGATTTGATAAGGCAACAACTCCAACAATTGATCATGAGGATCAATCGATGAAGATATCATCTTTCTTCAGCACGCACAAATATATCCTACACTAATGAACTAAGTTAGACAAGGCTTTTATCTTCCAACTCTCTGAGTTGTTATTTAGCTTAACTAACTAGTTAAGGGTATCCAACACAGATTCTTGGAGAAGGGGTGGTTTATAAGAAAACCAACTTGATCATGAACTCAACATAACGGTCAGGGGACAACCTGGTAATAATTCCGAGAAGATATTCGGAAAATCATGAACAACCGATATGTTATTAAGCTCAAGAACTATCTTGCTTTTCAGTGCAAGATGATATGATCAAATAAGCAAGGGATTGACACAATCCTAACTCATTGATCGAAGAGGGCACCAGGAAAAATGGACTAGGTAGCACGATAAATCTTAGGATGATAATTCAATAACCAAGATGCTAAGAATGATAATATTTCCCATTAACTACCAAGCAATGGGGTTGTTAGGAGTATTAATTCACATTTCGCATTTTATTTGTCGGCATTCGGGCTACAATAACACGGAGTCCAAGAAATGAATGATGGTGGGAAGTATCACTGGATCAGGAATTCATAATAGGTTGTGAAGTTCCCTTGACATTCTTGACAAAAGACGGTAATACTCCAAGGTAGAATAGATTAGAAGTTGGAATAGCATTCTGCTCCGTGGAATACAACTACTTTACCCCAATCCTAGAAATGGATAAGGCACTGGTGTTTGTTTCTCCTAGTCATTCTTAAGTAGAATCACTTGACGTACCACAAGAGTGAAAGGCACTGATGAACACGAATGCACAACTACTCCTGACTATCAACTGATAGACGAGGGTTGGAATACAGCTACAGTGGGAACAACTCAAAGGAACACATGATTTTCTGAGTTTTGAATGCATGGATTGGCATGTCAAACAAGTTCAACATATTTGTTCCGAATAATCCATGCCTAAGAGGAAGGACTGACCGATTCACAATGTAGAATGGAGAAGTCATCTAGAGCGCTCTGGTTGTGATCTTTTGGTTCAGAAGAACTTGTGCCATGACGGTTCATGGTATTGGAAGAATGATATACGACGGAACTCAAGGACTATCACAAAGGTTACTAATATCCTAAAGGAACAAGCAAACACTATCAACAGGAACGGACGGAATGAATCATCCGTTAAAGGACCCAGGAATGCAATACCTACTAACTAAATAACATCACAAGATGCTCTCGAGAATGGTGGCCAGAATCATCATAGTGGGAACACAACACAAGGTTGGATTACGAGTGGTTATCTATGATATCCTAGCGTTCTGATATCTTTAGCATATATGTTGAGGCAACAGAGTACCTCAACTCGGTGATTAGTGTGGTTATTCTAGCCCAAAAGTACATCACCAACAGAGAGGAAAGATTTGCAAATGCATCGGATTGTTTAGAAACCATGGATAATTCGGACAACATAACGATTGTAAATGCTCAATAAGAGATTTGAGACATCCTGCAAAATGGTGGCATAACCACTCAACATCACAAAAAACTAAACTATGGGGTGTAAGCCATGTAGTCTTCCAGGTAAAAAAACCACTCAACATCACAAAATCAAGGTTCTGAGACCAACTATTAACACACGGAAGTACTAGAAACTGAACTAAGACTTGAATCCATCATTCCTATAAGTCTATGGATTAGTAACACGTGATCCTGATAGAAAAATAAGAAGCCTAGTTCTTAATCCTCGTAGGAAAGATGAGGGTGACTGAGATCAGAAGGACATAAGGTAAGGAGTAAAAAGAGGCTTACATTCCCTTCCATAATCAATTCCCTTATATAACTAAAGCATTTCTAGACACGACTTCGACCAGTTTGGCTTGGTAATCCTATAGGCAGTTAGGCTCTGCAACCAAAGATGTTAGGACCCCAATCCTAAGTAACACCGATCTAGCATGTAACACATCATATCACTTTGTGGCCTCACGCATGGTATTCCTACGACTGTAGCCTTACCTTGGCTGGGACCATTTGTGCCTTTTAGCTCATGTATATGATTGCGTCGCTAGCATCCATATGATAGAGAACTCGGGCCGACATGACTAGTCATAAACCCAAGGTGGCACGAACTTACAGGGACATGTATATGTGACCCAATAGTGCACGTGTAGGTCCGTAGGGAGTGTAACTGGGCTGTAGCAAGCTATCAGGACTTCGGGAAACACCTTGTGACATTTCCCTATAGGGACAGACGCATGAGCAAAGAAGGACACATGCCGATCAATCCATGTGTTCTGGTGGAAGAACTAGAGACATTTCCTCATAAGGAAGGCTACCAAGAATAAATAACTAGGTGTCGGATCCCACATATACCAAAGCATTTCAACAACATACACACAATATGCTCGATATGTGCAGATACAACATGGCATCACAACATAACTCTACGACTCAAAGTATTTAATAAAGGCTCCAAGGAGACATACATAGCATGATATTACAAACACGGGTATCATGACCCAACATACAAAGTCATACAGGCAACAAGCACAAGCGGAAGCAAATCCTGTCTGAGTACAGACAGCTGAAAGGAAAGAAGGCTAGGAAGCCTTTCTATCTAGAAGACCTCTATCTTGGATTCCCAAACTAATCGTTGAAGACCACGTTGAACTACTAGTGAGACTAAAGTCTCCTCTGCAAAAACATAAATTAAGAAAATGTGAGTACAAACGTACTCAGCAAGACTTACATCAGAACTAGCTACATATGCATCAGAATCAACAAAGGGGGTTGTGGAGTTTAACTGTAGCAAGCTAGCTTTGACTCAGTGGTTATCCTGTACTACGTCTACAACATTTCTTTTGAGGTGAGAAAGTGCACACGAGTCAACATATTCACCATATCAATACACCACTATGGATCCTCTCCCATCTCCCTATGAGAACGCCATACATATCACTCACGCTTATCTTGCGCACTTTAAAGTATCCACTTCCAGTTATCTATGAACAATGTAAGCTTTCCTAGTAGTCCATATCCGAGGGTGTGGCTGTTTGAATAGATCATTCATAACCCTGCAGGGATGTACTTCTTCACACACGCTCTCACCACTTATCGCCGTTTCACGACATGTACTCGGCAACCTTCAAGCGGAAGCCCAGCGAGGGTGTCAGCCACGACCTGACTAACCACATGAGACTCTAGTCACGTTTTATCGCCTATTCAAGTTTCATTCGCAAAGGAAGTTCGGCCGAGGTTTCCACTATGGAACCAAACAATGTGAGCAGGGTTCCCAAGCCCACCATCTGGGTGCCACTTCGTACACCATGTCACTGTGCTTAGTCTATCCCAAGCCCACACTGGTGTAGAGACCTGATATACAAATGGTTTTTAACCCCTTTTCGTGATGGCATTTGGAACCTTCGCCAAGTGAGTATGGGCGATAGGGGTGTCCTTCCCACACGTCCCAGAAACCGTCGCTGATAGGCCCTCCTAGCACACAGGTCGGGGCAAAATGAGCTCGTGTGTGATCTGGCAAGGCATCGAAACCCAATCGTTTCTGTTCGTATGTACATCCCACGCGGCGAATGCCAGAAAAACATTTCCGTTCGTATGTATATCACAAACAGTTTCTTGTGTGGAAACATTTGTGCAAGGTGGCCTAACGCAAACAGGTCTCTACCGGAAGCTGTGTGTGATTGTTAGTTGATCGAACACGCCTACTTTCTAGAAACTGTGTGGGTTCTTTGCGTTCATCGCCCAAGGTGTTGTCTGAGTAACCGTCTGTAATAGAAAACCCCAATAAGCAGGGTAATTAGCCTATTGTTGATAATCCATGTACTAATCAAATAGATATTTCCTATGGAACACACCAGACATTTCATATCCGAATAACGGCAACCAGGATTTCATAATCGAATTACATCGGATAGCTTTGGCACTCAGTTACGCCATTACACAAGAGCACCAAGTTTCACATGCAACATCAAAAACCTTTGGAAAGTAGCATCATACACGGTAAATAGACAGATGAATCTTATCTGGGAAACGACAGAAGTGGAAGGCAAATATTGAGCCTTCAATGATTTTGAATGTCCTTGCAACTTTAGGCCAGTGGCTATGGATAATTGCCCGCCCAACCTTCATCCTCTTCGGGAAGACTTCAATATTGTACCATGGGTGTTGAATGAATACCTTCGTCACCTATTGACCATACAGGTGGTTCGAGAGGTAATCATCGGTGAACTGCTTTGAAAAGTACTGAAAACAAAGATATGCGTAAATCGCTGTTATAAATTTTGAAATGGTGCAAGGGGTAAAAACAAGGTAGAAGAGTTAGTACCATCATATAGTTGACTGATGTCCTCTTCATTCTGCAAATGAAGATCTTGATGTTATTGGTTGCAAGTTTCTTCATCCTAACAATCTTTTTGAGTTTCTTGACATGACTAATATTCATGGACATCTCATTTCCCCATATGCAAAATGGGTCGAACAATGGGTCCAAGCCTCTGATAGTAGGACCTACATGTGCAAGACCAAATTGTAAGAAACCTAAATATTAGAATGATTCCTCAACTGCACAATAATGTGCTATTGGCGAAAGGACCATGCATGTGCAAACCGCGATGGTAAACTGTAGTGTCTCACATTGTTTCCTTGCAACACACATAAGGAATATCTTGATCAGGTTAACTGAGAGCTACCATACTATTAGTGGAATATGTATTGAGTACAGCCAAATTCAATTTTTTTTTCACATACATAACAATACAAAATTGTACCCACAGCAAATGAAAATCAAATTGCAGAATTGAACTAAATAGTTAAATGGACAATAGACCAAATGAACCAAAATAGTGAACTGAGCATGACATTACAGAATAGAAACATGTACTAGAAGATAAGATAGTTAACAAAACAAAGAATGCTTGAGAACAATACTACGAAATGTAGCCATTCTTGGACCAAATAGTTAACTAAACATTACATTTCAGAGGACCAAACTTTTAACTGAACATTACATTTCAGAGGACCAAACTGTTAACTAAACATCAGATTGCACATTAACATTACATAGGACAAATCAATAGAAGTCACTATCTGTGGCCTTGAGAAAATAGCGCGAACTGTATTTTAAAGTAGACAACCGCGTGGCGGTGTCGATGGTGGCCTTGAAGACGAGGTGCACCTCTAAGATATGGTAGTCAGCACACATGGCAGCCATAGCTTCTCCGCTGCCAGATGCTACTGAGCTCCACATTATACTGCGTGCAAAATGGCTGTGGGCGGGGCTTAATTGGAGGAGGGGGACAGTAATTTCGACGGAAGGTATCACGCCATCGGCCAGGTCATGTGGGACGAGGAAGGAGGAGGACAGTGTGGGTGAGGTGTGGATTACCTGACCATATCGATGAGGCTGCATAGCAAGAAGAAGGGACGGCGGCGAGGAGGCCGCACAGCAAGAAGAAGGGTCACCGGCGACGAGGCGGCGCTGCAAGAAGAAGATTCACCGGCGAGGAGGCGGCGCTGCAAGAAGAAGGATAGCCAGCGAGGAGGCGGCGCTGCAAGAAGAAGGGTCGCCAGCGAGGAGGCTAAGCTGCCAATAAGCAGCAGTGAAGGTTTGAACTTGGAAAGCAAGGAGGAACAATGGAAATGTGGCTTTTCATGGGAGGGAGGAGGCGGGGAGATAGATATTTCCGCGGTGGCAGAAATTTTTCGCTCGGTACCACGAGAAACTGGCTCGCAAGTGTGGTTCAAGAAGGGGCGGTGAACTGTAGACGATGAAGCTTTCTGCGTATGCCAGACAAGACGGTGCGCCAAGATATTTTATATCGCATCCCACACGATTCTTTCTAGTAAACTGTTTGTGGTATACCTGATTTTTTCATTATGTTTTGAAAGACAAAATGGTGTCATGTAGGGAAAGGATGGTGTTTTAATTGCTAGAACATTTATGTACAGTGAACATGCAACTACATGAGTGTCGTGTTTCAATTTGGAATTATTCCGAGTTTGTTTGACATTTTTATGCATTAATTTTGTTTCTAGGCATTTAATGTGCATAATTAGAATTTTAACTACAAGCACATTCTCTATTGCTCCAAAGTTTGTTGAAAAATCACATGTGTGACTTTGGGTGTCCCATGCAAGAAATGAGAATGAAATTCAAACATATGGGCGTCGTGGCTCGGCCGGGAACATTGAGAAACTTGGTTTTTAAATTCCTAGAAATTCAAAAGTCGACTGAAAATCATGAAACTTGGCATGGTGTCATTTCATGGCACCAACATGCTGTCGTAAAAAAATTGGCCACATTTGGACAAGTTTTTGGTATAAGCTTCTTGCAAACCGAAGCTTCTCTCAAGAAGACTCGTGGTTCCCAAAGGGGGGATGCGTCACTTTTGTGTGCGAAACGATATACGCGGCCTCCCCCCTTGATTTTTTATAGAGGCAACAGAGAACTATATGAGTGTCGTGTTAAAATTTCGAATTATTCCAGGTTCATTTGGACTTTCTTATACATTAATTGAATTTCTGGTCATTTAATGTGCATAATTCAAATTTGAACTACAAGCACATGCTCCAGTGCACCAAAGTTAGTCAAAAAAATCACATGTGTGTCCTTGGGTGAATTTTTAGGTCCCATGCAAGAAATGGGAATGAAATTCAAACATCTGGGCGTCGTGGCTCGTCCAGAAAGATTGAGAAACTTTGTTTTTTAATTCATGTAAATCCAAAACATGCTTGAAAATCATGAAACTAAGCATGGTGTCATGACATGGCACCAACATGCTGTGGTAAATTTTTTGGCCGAATTGGGACAAGCTTTGGTACAAGCTTCTTGCAAACTGGAGCTTCTCTCAAGATGGCTCATGGTTCCGAGAGGGAACGTGTCACCTGCGTGTGCGAAATGACATACGTACACTGCCTTCTCCCAACTTAATTTTTTTACACAGGTAGATTAGACCAAATAGAAGTATCATGCTAAATTTTGGAATTATTTTGGGTTCGTTTGGCCTTTTTTATAAAGTAATTGAATTTCTGGCATTTAATGTGCATAATTCTAATTTTAACTACAAGCACATGCTCCAATGCATCAAAGTTGGATGAAAAATCACATGTGTGTCCTTGGGTGAATTTCTAGGTCCCATGCAAGAAATGGGAATGAAATTCAAACATCTAGGCATCGTTGGTCGGCCGGAAATATTAAGAAACTTGGTTTTTTTAATCCTATAAATCCAAAACACGCATGATAATCATGAAACTTGGCATGGTGTCATGACATGGCACCAACATGTTGTGGTAATTTTTTTGGCCAAATTGGGACATGCTTTTGTATAAGCTTCTTGCAAACCGGAGCTTCTCTCAAGAAGGCTCACAGTTTCGAGAGGGAATGTGTCACCTCCGTGTGCGTAATAACATACACTGCCTTCTCCCACCTTGATTTATTTACACAGGCACCTTAGACCAAATAGGAGTTTCATGCTAAAATTTGGAATTATTTCGGGTTCGTTTGGCCTTTTATACATTAATTCATTTGCCAGGTATTTAATGCACGTAATTCAAATTTGAAGTACAAGTGCATGCTCCAGAGCACAAATGTTAGTTGGAAAATCATTTATGTGTACTTGCGTGAACTTGTAGGTCCTGTGGAATAAGTGGGAATTCAAACATCTGGGCGTCTTGGCTCGGCTGGAAACATCGAGAAACTTGGTTTTAAAAATCCCGTAAATCCAAAACTCACCTGAAAATCATTGAAACCGTGGGCATTCTACTTACCAATTATGTGCCGCCACGCGTCCCCTTTTTTATTGGCTAGGAGGTGTCGTGCTGGGTAGCTATTTGTGTACGAGAGGCCTGTGATAAGCCCCCTGCACGTGCTCGTCGGGAGGAGAGCCCTTTGACCTCTATCTGCCGCGCACCTCCCTCCCAATGTATACATTAATGGCGCACGAGCCCCTGTTTCACGGCATGGCTATGTCTCACTGGACAGAGATTTAAGAGAGAAAAAATAAAGTCTGAAAAGAAAGTTTTACACGGATCTTGATGTAAGATCCGACGAACCTATATGGTATCGACTACGACCTAGAGCAAGACTGATGAATATAAGGACGATGACAGTGGATAATAATTGTCTTATATATTTAGGAACATAACAAAAAAAGCCACATGAGGTAATGCCCGAAATACACAAGGGAAAAAGAAGAAGAAACACAACGATTTGGCTCGCTGATATCTACTTTCTTGATGCATTGCGGCAGGTTGCGGGAACTAGTCTCCCCGCCAAGCGACGATGAGCTCTTTCTTGTCCTTGAGATGCTGTTTGAGTGCATCCACGGATTCCTCCACTAGCCTTTTGCGCTTGATGCGCAACATGCATTCTCGTCCGCAAGTTTCTCGACGATAACTCCGGTCCTCTTCAACAAGGCAGTGGTCTCCTCGTGCTGCTCCGCACTTCCGGCGAACTTCACATTGCACTCGGCCTGAAGCTTCGCATTGTTCTCATGTAGTTGCCGGATGATGCTGGTAGCCTGTTTAAACAAGGCTTTCATGTCGTCCTGCATCCTCGCCCAGACGGATATTTGATCCATCTAGCTATGGACAATTGCATGCATGCGCCTGTAAAAGTCCTCTCCTACCCGTGAGACATTTTCCCAGGCCGCTGCGGCACGGGAGGACATCTCTACTGCATTCGCGACACGACGGGACATCTCTGCTGCTTCCGCAGTGCAGCCAGGCCAGTCTGCTTCAGCGACGGTGCGGCTGGACCTCCATGCTGCTTTGGCGGCGCTGTGGGACCTCTGTGCCGCTATGGCCGCGCGGTGGGACATGTCGGCTGCTTTCACGGTGAGGCGGAACATCCTTCGTGCTTTCGCTTCCATGCTCGCCTCTCCCTGGTGGCAATCTCTCGACCCAGAACTCACGCTGGCCATGGCAGATGCAAGGGAACGATGATGAATGACTTGTTTGTTTTTGTGGATGAGGTGTTGAGGAGGAATGTGCAGTCATCTTGGAGTAGTAGTGTTTATAACCAAGTACTAATATGCTCCTAAGTGGGAAACTGTTTAGGTTTTGATCGATGTGGATAGGTTTGCAATTAAATATAGCGTCGTAGTAATTTGGAATGTGACGGGACGCAGGCTCAAAATTTATTGACAGTTCTATAATTTCTAAGTGTGGCACTATTCCCGAGCAGCGTAACGTGGGCACGCTTTCTCGGTCGCGTACGTGGCGTTTGCACCATAGGGTGCACTGCAATAGGCAATGTCAGCACATGTCTTGTTCCAACAACCGTTCGCACTTGTTATTGCCATCACACACGCTTCTTTTAATTAGAATGTGTGCCCGTCTAGTGCAGACACGTTGATCTTTCTAGCTGTTTCTGTTTGTTGTGGCTAATCGCAAACAATTCATCCGTGTGAAGTGTATGCCAGCAATCACAGACACTTTGATCTAGCTGACCATTTCTATTATGTTGCCTAATCGCAAACAGTTTATTCTTCTGAAGCATATGCCCTCAATTGCACACAACTTTATTTAGCTGCCCATTTCTGTAGTTCCTCCAAATCACAAACAGTTAATCCAAGTGAAGCGTATGCTGCATATCGCACACGCCTTCATCTGGCTGCCCATTTTTGTTCTTCTTCCTCATCCCAAACAGTTCATTGAACTGAAATGTATACCCTGCATCGCACACGCAACTAATCGGAACCATGTTTGATGCATCTGTCATCGCAAACGTTTTGCACATTTTTTGACGGTTTTTTACACCACCATTCACGATTATTGCATCGCACACTATTTCGTCAAAGGGTCTCTGATCGTAGTGTCGCGTTAGCAGCATCCTGCGGTAGTGCCACCTGTACCGGGTGCCACTAGGTAGACTACTAGCGCCACCTACAAACACTAGAAACTAGTTGCAACTCATGGATAGAGATCGAGCCGATTAATAAGTCGAGAGAGCTCGGAATGCCCAGAACCCAATGTGTGGTAGTAACTGTCTTGGAGAGACAACCCACCATGTACTCCTACTTGGCCTCTCATCGCTATCTTCACCAAATCGTGTTCACGCGCTTAGCTCTCAACAGTAGGACATGTTCACCACATCCCAACTAATCCCCGATGAATCGGACCTGACACAACTCTAAGCAATAGCAGGCATAACAAAGAGCATGAATGAGTAGGCGTATCATGGTTCAAACAACTCCTACTCATTCTAGTGGGTTTCAACTATTTACTGTGGCAAAGACAGGTCATGCAGAGGAATGGGTTCAACTACCGCAACATGTAATAGTTGAATCGTTGTTGTCCTAATGAAGTAAAAGAGAGGAGGAGCGAGAGAGTGGGATTGTAACGGAATGCTCAAAGGTGGTTTTCATTCCTGGCACTTCTGAAGATTGAAAAGTTCTTCATTGGTGTCATCAAACTCATTGTTGGAACAATGTCTACTGAGAGGGGACAAACACCGGTAACACAAAAGGAACATAATAAATGCAATGAAGCAATATGATGCATGATCATGACATGGCAATATGATGTTGGTTGAGCTAATGCAACTAGCAACCAGATTAAATGAATCTTGTTTGAACAAAAGGTTCAAATTCAAACTCCATATGTTATTATTCAAATGCCATTTAATTTATTTGACCTAATGAACACGTATAACTTGCTTTAACATGCATGAAATTTTTCTGATCATTTTTCATATACAAATTATTTCATTTGGTGTTACGGTTGAATTTGTGTCAATTTTTGAAGTTTAAACAATTTTCTGGAATTTTTTGGATTATTTTTAATCCAGGAAATGATTTACTGTGTCAGCCTGACGTCAGTGTGACATCAGCTGTCAACAGGCGCTGTCCAGGTCAAACCTAACATGTGAGAGCTGGGAGTGCGGCGCATCCAGTAGGGAAAACGCTGGAGCCTGGGATGGCTTATGCTGGCGACTGCAATGGCGGAGGCGGCAGTCGGAGCTCGGGCCAGCATGGGCGCGGGGCTACGCTTGGCTAGCAAGAGAGCTGGGAGGCTGCGCGGACTCCTGGGAGCTCCATGAGCTTGAGACCATGCTCAGACACAAGGTCAGTGACCTACAACGACGGCAACGACAGGTATGATGGCAGCAAGCTCACGGGACGACGGGGAAAACAAGCTACGCTTCGCGCGCGACGATTGGGTAGGGTTTAAATGCTTGGGAGCTCACAACGTAGCCGTAGGGATGGCCAGCGTGCTTCGGGATGCTCGGACGACGGTATATCGATGGTGGAGATCCGCGGTGGCCAATAGTGAAGATGATGACGGTGGCAGCGATGGGGCCCTCCGGGCTCATTTTCGTTGATTCAGAGTTGTAGCAAAGGACGTCGAAGCTACTAGACAGCTTGGGGAGGCGGGGAGACGGTGGTGGGCACGTTGGTACACGACAGCGCTCTCGGACGCATACAGGGACAAGTGGGGAGAGAGGCAGAGGAGAGGGCGAGCTCGAGGGAGAGGTCGAGGGCATCGAGGGGATGTCGTGGCGCCGTCTAAGTGCATTGGGGAGGAGCTAGGAAGGCAGGAGGAGCTGGCGCAACTCGTCTACATGCTGGGCTTGGAGGTGCTTCTCCTCCTGGCAGAAGGAAGAAGATAACGCTGCCCCTGGTGGTCTGAGCTAGCTTTGCCCAGTTAGGCTACTACAATGGTGAGCTAGCATGTAGGTTCTCTGTCCCTCTTTCTTTCTATTTTATTTTATGTTTTTCTATTTATTTTAACTTTGTTTTGATTTTTTCTGCATTAAATCAGTTAAGATACTTTAGAAAACTCTTGTGTGGACTAGATCGACTATTCCACAGTCCCTCATAATTTTTCCAAAATTATTGGAGTTACAATTTATAGAAATTCATAACTCCAATTCAAATACATTAAGGATTAATTCAAAAATCCAGAAATGTCCTAGAATCATGTGCATCATTTTTGGCAAAGGTTTTCACATTTATTAAAAATCATGAACTTTTCTAAAGTCATTTTGGGTTCATTGAATTTTTTTATTTGAACCTAGTTGAAATCATTTGGTGCTAGGGTTTGAACATCTCCAATTCAAATTCATTTGAGTTTTAACATGATGCATGGATACTTTAATGCAACTAGTTACAAGCAATTCTAGGGCTATGACAATCTTCTTCTTAACTTCATCTCTGGGTAAACCTGCAAGCTGAAATAATCCACAAATTTCATCCACATATATCAAATGCATATCAGGATGTTTCGTTCCTGATACGTGTCCAACGTATCTATAATTTTTGATTGTACCATGTAGTTATATTGTCATTCTTGGATTTTTTATAATCATTTTGTAGTCATTTTATATCATTCTTTAGTACTAACCTATTGACATAGTGCCAAGTGCCAGTTGTTGTTTTTTGCATATTTTTTAAATCACAGGTAATCAATATCAAACGAAATCCAAATGCAGCGAAACTTTTTGTGAATTTTTTGGACCAGAAGACATCCAATGGGCCGGAGAAGCACATTGGGGATGCTCCAAGGGGAGCACAACCCACAAGGGCACGCCTGGAGGCCCAGGCGCACCCTGGTGGGTTGTGCCCACCTCGGGTGCCCCCCAGACCGCCACTTTACTCTATAAATACCCCAATATTCTAGACACCCTAGGGGAGTCGATGAAAATCAATTCCAGCTGCCGCAAGTTCCAGAAACACCAAATCCAATATAGACACCATCATAGAGAGGTTCATCATGTCCATTGATGCCTCCCTGATGATGCGTGAGTAGTCTTTTGTAGACCTTTGGGTCCGTAGTTAGTAGCTAGATGGCTTCCTCTCTCTCGTTTGATTCTCAATACAATGGTCTCTTGGAGATCCATTTGATGTAATTCTTTTGTGGTGTGTTTGTTGGGATCCGATGAACTTTGAGTTTATGATGAGATCTATCTTCTTATCCATGAAAGTTATTTGAGTCTTCTTTGATCTCTTATATGCATAATTGATTATAGCCTCGTATTTCTTCTCTGATATTTGGGTTTTGTTTAGCCAACTTGATCTATTTATCTTGCAATGGAAAGAGTCACTTTGTTATGGCACTAGTAGAAAAAGGGTCAAACGTGAAGAACATTAGTGCCGATTTGTAAAAAAACCGGCACTAATATGATCAATAGTACCGGTTCGTGGCGGCGATCAATAGTACCGGTTTGTAATGAACCTTTAGTACCGGTTCGTGCCACGAACTGATACTAAAGGGGTGGTGGCAGGCTGGCGTCAGGCCAGGGCCCCATGAGCCCCTTTAGTGACGGTTAGTGACACAAACCGGTACTAAAGGTCTAACCTATAGTACCGGTTCGTGCCACGAACCCACACTAAAGGGGGCAATTTTCAAACTCTACCCCCCCCCCCCGTTGTATCGCCATTTCAGTTTTGAAAAAATCAAAAGAAAATGATAAAAACTTCAAAAAAATAAAAATCCTTCGAGAGGTAGTTATATTACTACATCTAATAGTTAGGAAAATTTGAAAACTTATAATATATCAAAAAACGGCTATAACGTTTGCATACGATGTCGGGAAAAAACGTATAATATATAAAAAAAATCAGCACGAAAATCCGCATCCGATGGAGACCGCCTATGGCCTGTTTGGAATTTTTTAGAATCCTCAAATTCCAAAAGGAAAAAAAGATATGGTCAAATTTCAGTTTTTTTTTAAAAATTTTGGTTAAATCTGGTCAAACTACTTATTCAAGAAGTATTAATGTTACTACATAATTATTCAAGAATATTAGTGTTACTAAATAATTATTTCAATTTTTTAAATTTTGGTCAAATCTGGTCAAACTGTGGTCAAACTTATTCAAGAAATATTAGCGTTACTAAATAATTACTTTTTTTCTAGAATAATAGTTTCAAACTCAAACGGTGAAATGTGTGACTTCATGCTCAAGCTAAACTCCTGAGGGTTAATAGGATTAACATCTTACTATTGTCAGGAAAACAACAAGTGTAGACTTGGATTCGAAGGAGAATAGAACCCGAAAGTTAAGCGTGCTCGGGCTGGAGTAGTGAGAGGGATGGGTGACCGGTCAGGAAGTTAGATGATTTGGAATGAGTGATCCACACTTGAGCAGTTAAGAGAGGTGATTAGAGACTAAATCATCAAATAATTCAGAAAAACTAAAAATCGAAAAAAATCAATTTTTTTCCAAAATTTTCAAAAAAAATTCAAAACAAAAACCTCCAACCGGTACTAAAGGTCCCCCATACCAGGGCGTGAGCTCACGCCACATGGTGGCACTTTAGCGTCGGTTCGTGCCGAACCTGTACTAAAGGGGGGGCCTTTAGTGCCCACACTTTAGTGTCGGTTCCATAACCGGCACTAAAGGCCGTTACAAACCAGTTTTAAAGCTCCGTTTTCTACTAGTGTGGGTTCGATCTTACGGTGTTTGATCCCAATGACAAGAGGGGAACCGACACGTATGTATCATTGCCATTAAGGATAACAAGATGGGATCTATTTCTACATAAATAGATCTTGTCTACATCATTCCATCATTCTTATTGCATTACTCCATTTTTCATGAACTTCATACACTAGATGCATGCTGGATAGCGGTCGATTTCTGGAGTAATAGTAGTAGATGCAGGCAGGAGTCGGTCTACTAATCTTGGACGTGATGCCCATATAATGATCATTTCCTGGATATCATCATGATTATTCGAAGTTCTATCAATTGCCCAACAATAATTTGTTCACCCACCATTTTCTATTTTTCTCGAGACAAGCCACTAGTGAAAAATACGACCCTCCGGTCTCTTCTTTAATATATTTGCCTTTGCGATCTATTTTTCTTTTGTTTTATTTTTGAAATCTATTAAACCAAAAATACAAAAATACCTTGCTGCAATTTATTTTATTCGAGATCTATTTATCCCATCTATCATATTTTTATCACGTCCGTTTGGCAATTTTTGGCACCGTTAACCAAAAGGGATTGACAACCCCTTTAACATGCCGGGTTGCGAGTATTTTTTATTTGTGTGCAGGTCTTGTTTACGTGGTGTTTCTTGGTTCTCCTACTGGTTCGATAACCTTGGTCTCATCACTGAGGGAAATACCTACTGCTGATGTGCTCCATCATCCCTTCCTCTTTGGGGAAATACCAACGTAGTTCTAGCAGACATCAAAAGGAATTTCTGGCGCCATTGCTGGGGAGACATCATCAACATCTACCAGGTTCCTAATCACAAATCTCATCTCCTTGCAATTTGCAATATTTGCCATTTGCTACCATTTTCCTCTACCCCACTTCACAAAAAGTTGCCATTTTATTCGCCCTATTTACTGTTCGTCGTTTTCTCATCAGATCTCATGTTTGCTTGTGTTGCCATGTGTCTTCTATTTTCTTGCATCTATGCTTGCTAAAAATCAATTGATATGGATCCTCATCCGCTTTCTAATATTTTCAAGAGATCCAATTATGATGAAGCCATTGCTAGTGAATTGAATTCACTAGATTATCTTTAAGAAGTATTGCTTGAGATTCATGAATCTGAAAATTGTGATGAAGTATTTAAAGAAGCAATTTAGAAAGTGATTCATGATAGCCCCTTAGATGGAAAGCATGATTGTAATGATGTTATTATAAATTCTATTAATGTCAATTATGCTAATAATACGCAAAATTCCAAGCTTGGGAATGTTGATTTTGCTATGTCTACTACTTGTTGCAATGATTATGATTGGGTTGATGATTTTTATGATCTTGAAAATTTATTTAAACTTCATGATGAATATGCTTGCTATAATATTAAAAGTGGGTTTGTAAGAGTTTCAACTTTAGCTAAAGTAAACCCTCTTATTCGGAGAGTGTTCAATATTATGAATTTTTTGATAAAAGTGGGCATGGAGAGGTCGTGACTTTATTTGATGATAATCCCACCACTGTGGAAGAGTGTCAACTTTGCATGCATGTGGATCATGAAGAGAATATTTTATGTGATAGTTACATTGTGGAATTTGATTATGAGCCTACATGTAATTATTATGAGAGAGGAAATATGGTTGTAGAATTTTTCATGTTATTAAATTATCTCTCGTTATGTTGAGATTGCTATTGTTTATTTCTTCTTCCTTGCATATGCTAGTTTTTGCTTATCCTGATAATTTCTTTGCTTATACAATTCCTATGGATAGTAAGTATATTAGAATTAAATGTGTTTTCATATGTTTCGTGATGATCTCCTTGTGTGTCAATTCTTATCTTTCGTGTGTACATCATTGAAATCTTATGCCTAGCTAGGGCGTAAAACTATAGCGCTTGTTGGGAGGCAACCCAATGAATACAATTTATTTTTTGCTTTTTTCTTCCTATTCTTGAGTGTTATACCAATTATGCTGCTTTTATGATTGTGTTTTGTGTGTTTTAGTTAGTGTTTGTGCCAAGTAAATACTTTAGGATCTTCTTGGGTGATAGTTGACTTGATCTTGCTGAAAAACAGAAAATTTTGCGCTCACGAAAATAATTTTAGTTTTTAACCAGAGCGCGATAAAACGCCAATTCTTTTTGCAGAAGATTAATATACAAATTTCTCAGGTCTTCCTAATTTTTAAGAATTTTAGGAGTTACAAAATTACTCAAAACACCCATATTTGCTAGAGACTGTTCCATTTTGACAAATTCTGTTTTCTTTGCGATGTTTGCTTGTTTTGATGATTCTATGGTTTTCTTTGAAGAGTTTTTTCCATTGAAAAGTTGGAATATAGTAGATATAATGCAAGAATAAAATATGAATAGGTTGAAACAGCACTTATAGTAGTGATTTGTTTTCTTATACTAACGGATCTCATGAAGGTTTTGTTGAGTTTTGTGTGCTTGAAGTTTTCAAATTTTGGGTGATGTACGATGGATGAAGGAATAAGGAGTAAGAAGAGCCTAAGCTTGGGTGTGCCCATGGAATCCCCAGCTATTATCCAAAGAGAAGCAAGCAACGAAGCTTTGGGATGCCCCGAGTGGCATCCCCTCTTTCTTCTAACGACCATCAGTATTTTACTCGAAACTATATTTTTATTCGTCACATGCTATGAGTTTTGCTTGGAGCGTCTTGTATGATATGAGTCTTTGCTTGTTTTGCTTTGTGTTTTAAGTCTTGAATACTTGATGGACACACCTATTTGAGAGAGCCAAAATTATGCCAAGACTTGTTAGAATTGCACTCTATGCTTCACTTAAATCTTCATGATCTATGGAATTGCTCTAGTGCTCCACTTATATCTTTTTGAGCACGGTGTGCTTTAATGTTTTCTGAAGAAATGCTCTCTTGCTTCACTTAGATTTTTTGAGAGTTAGTAATTTTTTAAGAAATTCTCTCTTGCTTCACTTAAATTAATTTGAGAGAAAGAAATATTATGCTCATGATATTCACTTATATTTGTTTGAGCTTATCAAAAGCAACACATAAAAATTAGTGCCAAAATGATAGATATCGAAGAAGGGTATAATAAAAACTTTCATGAAGATCATTGGACAAAATAAACTTGATTCCTTGTAATAGTTTTGAGATATGATAATGTTATATGTGAGTCATGTTCATGAGTAATTATGCTTTAGTAAGAATATTGGTACTAAGGTTTGTGATTCCCTATGCAACCACGAAAGTAAATAGTTGTGCAATGAAATTACATCCTACTTGTGGTGCATTATTCGGTGCTAATTATGCTTAATGTTGTCTTATGAGATTATTTGTTTCTTGGTTGGTCGCTTCTCAATCTTTTGCTAGCCTTCATTTTCCACTAAGTATGATCACTACATGTGCATCCAAAATCCTTTCAACCAGCTTTGCCATATGAGTCCACTATACCTACCTATATGCGGTATTATTTTGCTGTTCTAAGCTAATTTGTATGTGCCATCTCTAATTTTCAAAATAAATTTCTCTTTTGTGTGCTCGTACTTCTCGCGAGGTTGTGAGGGGTGGCTGATATTTTCCATGCTAGAGGTGTTATTCTCATGATGAGTGTTTATTCACTTGTCATTGCACGAGAGTAAGGCAAAGGTATTAGTGATGCCCAGTGCCGACCTGAAAAATGAATTTACTTTATGTTGTCAAATAATAGATTTCTTGGAAAGTGTTGGTATGGAAGGCACCCGTGGATACGGTTAGCCATGCAAAGTGAAAGTATGGTGGAAAATGGAATAAACTTTAATTTCTGTTTGGAAACCACCTATGATATATCTAGCATTGGAAGTGTGGGGAACTCTAAGTCATTTTCGTTGGTGGGAAAAGTATGCCTCTCAAAATGTGTTTTTCTCTCAATTTTGGCTCTGAGCTCTAGCACCTCTACAAATCCCTACTTCCCTCTGCGAAGGGCATTTCTTTTCGTTTATGCAATTTTTATTTTTATTTGAGTCTCCATCTTCTCTTATAAAGCACCAACCAGGGGGCACTATGATCGTACTTCAGCATTGGGTGTAGCTAATATGCGAGTGTGTTTCATGAATGGCAAGTTGAACCCGGCAGAATTCTTAGGCATCTATACGATCGCCATGCAAGCTGTCGGGGGAAGTGTAACTCCCACAATGCGGCTATATCTCCCATGTGTTGGGGCACGACTTAGAGGCATAGCCGCATGGTAGATTTGTCGCAAGAGGGGTAATCTTCACACAATCCCATGTACTGAATAGAAAGGGATAAAGAGTTGGCTTACAATTGCCACTTCTCACAATACATTAATAATACATACATCATCCAAATACACTCAAAGGTCCAACTACGGAACCAAAATAAAAGAAGACAACCCCAAATGCTAGATCCCGGATCGTCCCAACTGGGCTCCACTACTGATCAACCGGTAAAGACACAAAACAACGATCAACATCTTCATCAAGCTCCCACTTGAGCTGGGTTGCGTCACCTGCACTGGTATCATCGGCACCTGTTACTGTTTGGAAGTATCTGTGAGTCACGAGGACTCAGCAATTGCTACCTCTTTTAGCAGTGTGTTGGTTTTCCCCGAAGAGGAAGGGATGATGCAGCAAAGTAGCGTAAGTATTTCCCTCAGTTTTTGAGAACCAAGGTATCAATCCAGTAGGAGGCTACGCATGAGTCCCTCGCACCTGCACAAAACAAATAAATCCTCGCAACCAACACAAATAGGGGTTGTCAATCCCTATAGGGATACTTACGAGAGTGAGATATGATAGATATGATAAGATAATATTTTTGGTATTTTTATGATAAAGATGCAAAGTAAAATAAAGGAAAAGTAAATAGCAAAGTAAATAACTAAGTAGTAGGAGATTGATATGATTAAGATAGACCCGGGGGGCCATAGGTTTCACTAGTGGCTTCTCTCGAGAGCATAAGTATTCTACGGTGGGTAAACAAATTACTGTTGAGCAATTGACAGAATATCTAGGTATGATCATGTATATAGGCATCACATCCGAGACAAGTAGACCGAATCATGCCTACATCTACTACTATTACTCCACTCATCGACCGCTATCCAGCATGCATCTAGAGTATTAAGTTAAAAACAGAGTAACACCTTAAGCAAGATGACATGATGTAGAGGGATAGACTCATGCAATATGAAGAAAACCCCAGCTTGTTATCCTCGATGGCAACAATAAAATACGTGCCTTGTTGCCCTTACTATCACCGGGAAAGGACACCGCAAGATTGAACCCAAAGCTAAGAACTTCACCCATTGCAAGAAAGATCAATCTAGCAGGCCAAACCAAACAGATAATTCGAAGAGACTTGCAAAGATAACCAATCATACATAAAAGAATTCAAAGAAGATTCAAATATTATTCATAGATAGACTTGATCATAAACCCACAATTCATCGATCTCAACAAACACACCGCAAAAAGAAGATTACATCGAATAGATCTCCACAAGAGAGGGGGAGAACATGGTATTGAGATCCAAAAATAGAGAAGAAGCCATCTAGCTACTAACTATGGACCCGTAGGTCTGAGGTAAACTACTCACACTTCATCGGAGGGGCTATGGTGTTGATGAAGAAGCCCTCCGTGATCGATGCCCCCTCCGGCGGAGCTCCGAAATAGGCCCCAAGATGGGATCTCGTGGATACAAAAAGTTACAGCGGTGGAATTAGAGTTTTGGCTCCTGTTCTGATCATTTGGGGGTACGTGGGTATATATAGGAGGAAGAAGTATGTCGGTGGAGCAACAAGGGGCCCATGAGGGTGGAGGGCGCGCCTTGGGGGGGGGGGGGTAGGCGCGCCCCCTACCTCGTGGCCTCCTGTTACGTGTCTTGACGTAGGGTCCAAGTCTCCTGAGTTCTATTCAATGAGAAAATCACGTTCCTGAAGGTTTCATTCCGTTTGGACTCCGTTTGATATTCCTTTTCTTCGAAACCCTAAAACAGGCAAAAACAGCAATTCTGGGCTGGGCCTCCGGTTAATAGGTTAGTCCCAAAAATAATATAAAAGTGGATAAGAAATCCCAATAATGTCCAAAACAGTAGATAATATAGCATGGAGCAATCAAAAATTATAGATACATTGGAGACGTATCAGCAATCTCACACCCGCGAGATCAAGACTATTTAAGCTTAAGGGTAGGAAAGGGTAGTGAGGTGGAGCTGCAACAAGCACCAAGCATATATGGTGGCTAACATACGCAAATAAGAGCGAGAAGGGAAGCAACGCAACGGTCGTGAAGCTAGAAGTGATCAAGAAGTGATCCTAAAACTACTTACGTTCAAGCATCACACAAGACCATGTTCTCTTCCTGGACTCCGCCGAAAAGAGACCATCACGATTACACACGCAGTTGAAGCATCTTAATTAAGTCAAGTATCAAGTTCTCTACAACAGGACATTAACAAATTCCTATCTGCCAAATAACTGCGTGCACGACTCTCGAAAGTTTATACCCTGCAGGGGTGTTCCAACTTAGCCCATCACAAGCTCTCACGGTCAACGAAGGATATTCCTTCTCCCGGGAAGATCTCGAAATCCCGGTTATAAGACATTTTGACAATGGTAAAAGAAGACATGCAAAGCCGCCCGATGTGCCGACCAATACCGATAGGAGTCGCACGTATCTCGTTTTCAGGGCACACCAGATGGGCCAGACGTCGGGTTGGCATAAACCATGGTTTCCCAGGGGGCGCCGGACATCGCCCAGTTTGGACCAACACTCGGAGGAGCATTGTCCTGGGGGTTTAAAATAAAGATGACCCTTGAGGCTGCAGAACCCAAGGGAAAAAGGCTTAGGTGGCAAATGTTAAAAACAAGGTTGGGCCTTGCTGGAGGAGTTTTATTCAAAGCGAACTATCAAGGGGTTCCCATAACACCCAACCGTGTAACGAACGCAAAATCAAGGAACATAACACCGGTATGACTGAAAATAGGGCGGAAAGAGTGGAACAAAACACCAGGCATAAGGCCGAGCCTTCCAGCCTTTACCAAGTATATAGATGCATTAATTAAAATAAGAGATATTGTGATATCCCAACATATCCATGTTCCAACATGGAACAAACTTCAACTTCACCTGCAACAATATAAGCGGTAACATAGCCAAACAACGGTTTGCTAGGAAAAGGTGGGTTAGAGGCTTGACATGGCAATATGGGAGGCATGATATAACAAGTGGTAGGTAGCACGACATAGCGATAGAACGGACAACTAGCAGACAAAGATAGAAGTGATTTCGAGGGTATGCTATTCTTGCATGAGATCTTGCAAGGAAGAAGAACAAGTCCATGAAGAAGACAAACGAACGTAGTCGAACGGATCCTCACAACTCCAGAACAAAACCGAAGTTAACAAGAGAAGCAACCCGGAAAGAAGCAAGCAACATAGTAAACAACCATTACATAAACATGGCATGATGCACAATCAAGTACGATGCATGTCCGGTTTAAAGAAACATGGCATGGCAAAGTGCACAAACAATACTACAAATTAAGTGGAGCTCAATATGCAACGAGTTGCATATTGACGAAACACCACATGACTTATTTAGTTCACTCCTGGTTATGTACCCAACAATATTAAAAGTTGTTAAACATGGCAAGAGGTGAAGCATAATTAAACTAACTATTTAGGCAAGTTTAAATGGGACCAGAAACAATAAACAACAATTCCGATAAATCCTCATGTGCAAATTATGGATTTGGTACTGTTCTGCCCGATACACAATTTTAGAGTTGTTAAACATGCAAAGTACTGCCACCACGTTAACCTATGCATTTTTCTATCCCATTTACATATAAAGTTTATTTAAAAAGGAGCCACGGTTTATTAGTTATGAATTAAATCATTTTAATATGGCAATATGGAAATTAAACACAAACAACAATTTAAACATTTCAAGCATGCATGAAAGTTGGATATTACGAATCTAGATGAAATTCTAAGCATTTTACATATATTAATTATTTTAATATGATGCATGCTTGGTTAGTTATTAAATGCATGAACTAGAGGGATTATACTGTAAAACTACAGTCTCTGGATAATTAGCCAAAACGTCCAGAACGGAAAAAAAATACGGGCCGAATCTGGTCAGCCTAACAGTGCAGGGGGGCTCGGGTGCTACTCACCATGGGCCGAGGCCCAATCGGTGGAATAGGCAGGCCAGTCAAAGGAGCGGCTGGGCCGGCGTGGGAGCTGGGCGTAGCGCGCCTGGCAGGCCACGCAACTGGCCAAGGCGGTGGAGGACGGGGTCAACGCGACAGCTGGTTTCCTTGTTCGATGCAGGGGAAACAGGGCTATGGTGCTGCTAGTCAACGAGACAGAGGAAATCGAGCGAGACTTGGCACGGGAGTCATCTTCCTCCCGTGCTCGCATGCAGAAGCAGGAAGAGGCCGGTGATGGACTTGGCGGCGCTGGGACGACGCGAGACAGTAAGGAGAGGGCACAGGGCGTTCTCCGGCGAGGGGGCGCATGGGCGGAGCTGGAGGCCATGGCAGCGGCGTCCTGGTTTAGAGAGAGATATGTGAGAGGAGGGAGCAGAAGGGAGAGATGGAGGGCCGGGGCACCACGACCTGGTGCTGTTCGTCGGAGCAACGTCAGCGAGGAGTAAGACCTCGGGTGGCTCAAGGCAGCGTCGAGCGCGGGGAGATGCAGGAAGCACCAGCAGGCAAAGACGGCTTCAGGAACTTGACGGGGCGACGGAGCCATAGGTGAGGTCAGGGACGCGGCCGACGCTAGATCCAGGGCGGAGGGGCTCGTTCCCGGCGCCGACGGAGCTTAAGGACTTGGCGTCCTTGGCGGTGGAGTGCTCTGCTCAAGACAGAGAGAGATCGAGAAGTGAGAGAGAGAAAAGGAGGAAGAAAGAGAGAGCAAGGGAAGAAGAGGAGCGGGACGAGGCCGGTCCTGGTGGATTAGGCGAGGTGCAGGCGGCGACGAGGAGGTGTCCGAGGCAGGAGGCGCATGGCTGGAGGGTCCCGAGGTCAGCAGGGAGGCCTCGGGCATGAGATGGAGGGCATGGGTTATTCTGGTATTGAAAACGAGGGGGATTTTTGGATTGGGGAGGATCCCGAGGTGGGATACAGTGCGGCGGCGGCAACAGGGACAAATCCCCTGGATTTTAGGGTTGGCTTGATTTGGTAGGTGGTGGTCTTATATATGGAAATAGGATTGAGGTTGGACCCTCCGATCGATATCGTGCGGTCGAGAAAAATAGGCTAGGGAGTCCAATAAATAAAACGAAGATGTTTTATAGATGTTTGGGGCTGATCCGGACGCAACGGTAACGATAATCTGATTTCGGGTTCGGGAAAGTTTCGTACACGGGAGAGAGGGTTGATGCACTTTGCAAAGAGGGATTAGGTGGTATGACAAGAGGGAATCGAAAACCCAGTTTGTCTCGGAACGGTCAACAAAGGTGAGGGGTTTGATGGGCTCAGAAAAGAGAGAGAAGAGAGATGCCCGGCAGCAGTTTCAGAGACTGAAACGTCCGACGTTTGACCTGCTATATTGCCGCTATAGTTTAACTGTTGGGCTATCAAACGGACTCAGAATGCGATGAAACTTGTCACGCGATCTACTGACAACATAACAACACCGGACACCAACTTTCATCCCATTCCGAGAACATTTTCCGGACACTTATAAAATAATATTTTGGACGTGTCGCGGGCGCGTGAAAGTGTGTCTGGGCTCAGAACGGACAACGGAAGGAACGAGGAGAACCTGGATGGATGCAAGTTTTGAAAACATGCCGATGCAATGCGGATGATGACATGGCAAGATGCAACACGCAAGCGAATGACAAGGCAATAATAACGAATAACTAGAAGACACCTGGCGCATCGGTCTTGGGGCGTTATAGGAAGGGATGAAAATATCCTCGCCAACTACTTTCCATTGGTGCTCAAGCCCAATGTGAGGTCTTGGTTGATGAATTTTCTAGAGAAATCCATCTCCTCTTGGTTAGATCCATACAACGACTTCGTTGGTGTCTTTACTGGGGGCCAAAGGCACCCGAATGGCTTAGTGATCTGCAAGTGATCCCACATAGGGAAGGTGAGAATCAATGCAGGTATATACAGAGATTCAGTTGTGTGCACCATAATGTTCTAGATGTACAACTGGCCCATGTGATTGCCGTGTTTCACAGGAACTTACACAATCGAAAGATGTGGGAAAAGATGAATATCTGGTTGCCGAAGACAGTCAACAAGTTCTATATGTTGGCAGACAAGTGCAGACGTGCTGAGGAGGGGAGAAGGCTTCCCGGGGATCATGCTGGCGCCGAAGTTGATTAGGAGGATGTCGGCGCCGCCACCCTGAAAAACAAAGGCTGGAAGCGCAACAGAAAGCGCAAGGGCAATCCAGTTATGGTTGCGGAAGGATCCGTAACTCCTATCCCGCCAAGAAAACTAAAACAAAGAGCTTTGGCAAAGAAGTTGCTGCATGCGCTGATTGCCAGGAAGCCGTAGCTAGCGAGAAGACTGGCAAGTATGATAGGCCATATTGCAAGATCCATCACACCAAGGGCCACGACTTTGAATATTAACTACAGGATGCTGCTAACGCGACACTACGATCAGAGACCCTATGACGAAAACTGTGTGCGCTGCATAAATCGCAAATGGGGATGTAAAAACCCGTCAAAAGGATGCAAAACATTTTCGGTGGTCGATAAATCAAACACGGCTCAGATTTTAGCTACGTGTGCGATGCGGGCTATACAGTTCATCCATACGAACTGTTTGCCATTCGAGAACACAATAGAAAGGGGCAGCCATATAAATGTGTGTGCGATATACGGCATACAGTTCGCTCCGATGAAATGTTTGCTATGAGGGAATGGAAGATAAATGGCCAGCCAGATCAAGGTGTGTGTGATATATGGCATACGGTTCACTCGGACGAATTATTTTCAATTAAGGAAGATTACAGAAACGGTTCAACTAAACAAGATGTGTGTGATATGCGGAATACAGTTCACATAGATGAACTATTTGTGATGAGCCAAAATAACACAAATGATTCGTGTAAACAAGATGTATGTGATACACAGCAAACAACCCACTCGGATGAAATGTTTGCGATGAGAAATTATAAGACAGACGGTTACTATAGTTAGTTCTTGTGTGATTCTGTTTGTACAAAAACTTTGAAAAATGCAAACTAGTTGCTTGCGGTGGCTAGGAGTATCGCACATGATGCATCCATGAGTACTCGTGTGCGATGATTAGTAAGTTACACATATGTTTCCTTATGTTAACATGTGTGTGATAAATTACACATGTCACCACATACGGTATTCGCATTGTGTGTGTGCTCCACCTAGTCTTCCCGAACTCCACATGGGTGAATTGTAAAATCCATGCCTCTTCCCTCGTCGGCTTCCCGCCGCCAACTAATGGCTTACTGCATATAACACAGGCAGCAACGCACTGTTGCACACTACAAGAAATATGTCAACTTGCGACCATCACTATTCGTCACTGAAAGGTCATTGTTTTTCATTTGCGACCTTTTTGTGACCTAAAACAGAATGTCAAAAGCTGGCGGTCGTAAACTGAAATTAATGACCTTCTCACAGAGAAGGTCATGCAATTCCATGACCAAAACAAAAGGTCATTGATTCTATGTCCTTTTGTTTTGGTCGCTAGCTCTCTGCCCAGGCCACATTGGATCTGATGTGGCAATCTGACGTGGAAAAATTGCGACCAATTGAAAAGGTCATTGATAAGAATCATCCCGGTCCAATTTGGTGTAGTACGTGGGCCGAGCCCAACAATTCAGCCTTTCTATATTTTTTCCTGTTAATTTTTTGTTGACTTCATGGGCCAAGCCCAACATTGCAGCCTTTTTATTTTTGGGTCGTGGCCTTTTTGTCTCAGCAGTTTCATTTTTCGTTTTTTATAAAATGGGTCAGGTGGGTCCCTGTTGTCAGGTTCTGGTAACTAGGTCCCATTTGTCATGTTCTGGTTAGTAGGTCCCATATATTAGGCTCATAGTCTTCATATATCAACTAGTATTTAAATTGGCAGACACGGAAAACACACATGATACTTCCAATGAGAGCAACCAGATCCTTACAAGTGTAATACGATGGCAATCACAGTAATGACTACAAGTGTAATACAGTACTTTACAATCTTTACAAGATCCTTACAAGCAATCACAAAACTGGCACCTGCTCCCGTCATGAACATGCCAAACTCATTGGACTACCATAGTCAGATGAACAACCTTCCGAACTAGCTGGACAACCATAGTTAGGGCTGGGAACAAACAAAACGGCCTTCAAGAAAACAAACAACATGCCTTCCTCGGTTGCCCTGTTACATGAATCAGTAGAGAATAATCAAAAAAACTAGGGCAAATATATTATGAACTGACCATTCAAGAAAACGATAGTTATTTAGAATGATAACACAAATTGAGTTAGTATCATCCTTTTTGTTCTCCAGCTAGTTAAAATGAGATACTCTCATACAAGAAAATAGAGAAACAATATGAAAGCTAACACTAGGGATGCCATACTGAAAGAGCAAGCTATTTTGTATTAGAATATGAAGACTATGGGATCGAAAAACATTTAAATAGAGAAATAGGGATGCCATACTGAAAGAGCAAACATTTAGATAGAAACAAGGGCTTGAACTATATACATTAATTAGAATAGGATCGAAAAACACCAATGTAAGCGAGAATTGACAAGTACACTGTAGGATTCAATTCGTCTTCCCCGTATATAACAACCAACAAACATCTAACATCATTATTTTACCGCATAAGACTGGCCCACAACAATAGAACCACAAAATTTAAGCACGCAAGCACATTATAGCAGGTAGTAAAAGCACAAAATTTGAGCTTGCAAGCACATTATAGCATGTAGGGAAGTGGGAAGATGAACTAATTTAGATGCCAATTGATGACATACATCACACCTCATCCACAACAATACACTTGTAAGACAGTTGGACAATGACACACGAATTTCCACAAACAATTCATGTTGACGATTAAGTTGTGTAATACATAGGGCAATTAGACTAGTGCGAACAAGAAGATAATTTACAAGTTACAAACTATAATAGCGCATGGCCAAATGTTCCAACCAAGATCAACTAAAGCATGCAAGAGATGGAGAGATCCACCACAGACTAAAACAAATTACAACAGACTAGACGTGCGGGTGCATATGCTTCTGAGCAGGAAAATAATGGTACATTCACAACTTCAGTTCAGGTAAATATCACCACATGTATCAGTATACAGGTAGCAAGAGTATCATCGAGCACAGAGAAATAGCAGCTTGACCCATATGTCATAGCTCTTTAGAGAGAAAGATAGAGCAGGTTCAGCTAGCTATGTATTCATAGTTGAGAGCTAAGCAATTTGTTTGTTTATGCTATAATTGACAGACCTAGTACAAGAAACAAGCAAAGTGAAATAGTATTGACAAATTCGATGGCAATACAAGCTGATCTACTTAGCTAGTAGGTGACCATCAAATCCATGATGCAGCAGCAGGTGCAAATATGATACGATGTGAAGAAGAAGCTAGCTGGAGAGGTTGGGGATGAAACCAAAATTACAAACCATTGTCGGACCTCACATCACCACTGTTTTATCGTTTTATAAGCAACTAGAAACTATGCAGAGCAGAGTAGACCGGACAGTAAAAGAATTATCAAGCATGGCAAAACAGCAGCGTGGCCATCAACTCACAGCCCTGAAGAAAGAAAGAACCAATAGGGTCAGCTTCTTATTTATTCAGAATTGAGAGTTGAGCAATCATTAGAAAACTAAAGATACTGCTCAGCTAACTAAATAACACATGATTCAGTCACACGGTATAATTCTGACTATAATATAAGCAAGGAACTAAAGACACTACATACTTAGAACTCAAATGAAAGTGAGAATGATTTGTTTCTATGGAAACAATCTGACTTTATTTGTTTATATTAGTAAAAACAAGTCTATCAGGTAAGATCAAGAACACTAATACTAACACAGACATATCTTCCTTTATGTGAACAAGTGTGCTTACTTCATTAATTAGTGGTAGTAATTGTTCCATGCTAATACAAGCACACGCCCTGGCCTATCAAAGTCTGGATCTAATTAAATCGCAGTATGGACGTGTCATATCACCAAGGCAAGTACTAGAAAATCTTTGCATCATTTTTCAGATAGATAAAAATGTAGTTTTACTCATCCTAACTAGCGTTGCGTAGCAGCGCTAGAGGAAAGTCGGTTGCTAGTATACTACATGGCGTGTCAAAAATGTTTGAAAGGCTAGTACGGTAGCAAAAATGAACTCTTCCCTCCAAGCAAAAATCACAAGCAATATGTATAATTTCAGGCAATGGTGTTTCTGTAGACTTTCACTTGTCACTATATTGTTGAATGGGAATCAATAAGAATCCATTTTAGTAAACACAAATTTTAAGTTGTTGCATGATCATGGACAAGTTTAAGTAAACACAAGTTTAATTTGCTATATAATCATGGACAAGTCACACAAAATTTCAGTAAATTGTAGATGCTCAAAATTTCAGTAAACTTTGCATAATTTTGCATAAATATTACTATTGTTGGTCAGTGATTGTTTCTTAAAAGTGAAAAAGAAATATAATTTCATGGCAAACTGCTTGTAGTTTACACTATGCAAAAAATGACATTCAACATCCAATTCAAATTCAATGAAGTTTAACTGAATGTACAGTTTCACTATAGACCAGTTTATACAACCCCAAGGTCAGAAATTTACCTTAAATACAACCCCAAATGAACCAGTTCCAATAGTGACCTACCAGCATAAGAGTTGACAATAAGATTTCTCATTTCGAAATTTGCAAGGAGTACAAATTAAGTTCAATTTGCAAGGAAGAAAATTGAGTTCAGTTTGCTTGCTTGCAACCAAACTGTACAATTTCGGCGTACTACTTCTTGCAACCAAATTGTACAATTTTGGAGTACTACTTCTTACGAGCAAACATACTATACATGAGGTCAAGCAAGAATTTAAGTTGCAAGGAGTAGAGCACAGATTCTGTAAGCAACTAGAACAACAGGAAGGTACTGAGCACATACAACTGGCTCTAGTATACCGCCATACATGAGCACTTGTTAATATTTATATTCATCGCATCAACCTATAACCACCTATGCTTACAAATCAGAAAGAGCACATATACATTGAACAAAAGCAAGAGCCAAGGGCGGCCATTTCAAATTAAAAGAAATGGTGCATAAAAATCAGTGCATCTCACGGCCTCACAACATAAAGTGGAACAATATGTTATACATATATATATATTGCTTGATGTTTCATCATTGTTAATTGAGATAAAAATTCAAAAAGCACTGTCACCTAGTCTCTGAATCAGAACATCTTCAGTTCAGCAACAGGCTGTACGTATAGTATGAGCAACACAGGACAGTAAAAACAGTGAGCAAAAGCCAAATGAATTGCTTTATCTCCACCTAGTTCGTAACGAAGCATGGCACAAGAGATACATGTCATAATGCCTATATAAGATGCAAAAATATATGTGCATCTCATATCAGACTAAGAGCCAACGCTGCATAACAGTTCTGAACTTCTGCCAAAATTGAACACAACATGTACCAAGGAAAATAAACACTTGTAGATTCATATCACACTAACAGCCAACACTGCATAACAGTTCTGAACTACTGCCAGAATTGAACACAACATATACCAAGGAAAATCAACGCTTCTGAATTAATATCAGACTAACAGCTAGCAAACACCGCATAACAATTCTAAACTCCTGTCAAACTGAACAAAACATACACTGAAGGAAACAATCAGCAAACAAGATGAAAAGTGTAACAACCTGAGGTTCTGTCAACAGGATTACGTCTAACGCAAGTGCTCAGTCCTCTTCCATGCTTCGGAGCCATCGCTTGAACTGTATTGGTGCCCGATTCACCATCGGAAGCACCAACCCCATCACCATGACGATTCATAGCGGAATCACGCGGCTTGAAACACCTCGCCCACGGATCCCCTGGCAGGCCTCGTGCACCAACATCACGCGGGCGAGGCACGTTCTTATTAGACCCGAGGTTATTAGAGGCTCCCTCTTGGAGCACGTTGAGCCCATGGCCACTACCCACATGGATCATGCTCTTGTCGGAGTGGCGTGGTGGTGGTGCTGCTGCTGGCCACGGAGCTGCTGCATGAAGGACGCCTCCATGGAGCCGACGTAATGTTGTGGGTGTCGTTGGTCCATCCGGCCAAAACCGGCCCCCCAACCTGATCACCCTGCTGAAGAAGAAGGTAGAAATCAGTTTAAGTTTTACAGGCACAAAATCACATCAAACAGTTGTCCGACAGTAATACTAGACATCCAGATGTCCAAATGGTTATATATAGCATACACGATCTATTTGCTAGGCTTTGTGCTACTTTTCTAGCCGAATCATCTGCTATCCATGGCGATTTGCAAGCTAATCAATCGAAGATGCTTTTGCAAGGGAATCGAAATAACAGCAATTCACGTATGGATTAGAATAGATTATTACCTTGGCAACAGTGTCGGATGGGTGTTGAATCGTGGACACGTCCCCCATAGGATCGAATAGATGGACGGAACCCAAGCTCCCTCCTCCGCCCAGGAACTCCCGCCGCACGGCGACAGAGGTCAATCAAACAGTAGCAGAGGATATATAGCGTCGATTTTCTCAGGGGGGGAATGCAGATCCTGGTTGTCCTCGTCCTCGTCATCGTTGTCGATGTCATCCATGGAGGTTGCCTGCCAGTTCAAATCCAACCAAAAAAGGGTATCAGACAAGGAAGTAGAGAGAGGATCGGGGCCGGGGAAGGAGAAGGGGAAGTAGAGACAAGGAAGTCGGCGTCGCGCTCGGCGTCCTTGCTGGCCTTGAGGTAGCGCGTGATGTGGCCAACGAGGAACTGGAGCCCGGCCTTGGACGACCGTGACACCGGCTTGGTCGCCTTCGCCTTGCCGCGGCCGGCGACGCCTTCGGTGGAACTCATCGCCGATTCGCCTTTGGGGGAGGTCCGGACGCGGTTGGCGACGACGAAGGAGAAGACGGTGAAGACGCGGCAGGAGCGGCACCTCCAGCGCGATGACCGGCCGCTCCAAGAACCGCTCGCAGTTGGTGGCGGCGGTCCGGTGGCTCACCCAGATGCCACCGGGGGATGAAGGGGACGAGGGGGATCTGCATCGGGGGAGAGGGGGAGGGAAAGAAAGAAAGGAGGCGGGGGGTGGATGGAAAACGAGGGAGAACAGAGTTAGGGTTTCGCCTCACGTGGGGTTGGTGGGGGAGGTGAGGGGTGAGGGCTGCCGTTGGAACCGGGAGGATCCAACGTTGTTTCGTGCATGATCCGCGTGTCTGGTCCACGGACCAATCAGAACGCAATACAACATTATGACCAACTAAATTGGTCGCGATACTTTAAAAATAAGATAAATCATGTAAACTATTTTATGATCACAGAAAATCAATAAAATAAAAAACCTTATCATTGTGTCACCAATTGTGAACTAGCTTTCAGGAAAATAACAAACATGGAATGGCAAACAATGTTGCCTAAGGGAGTTTTATTTTCTTTGGACGAAAAAATTATTGTAAGCTATTTTATTTTCTTTGGACGAAAACAATGTTGCCTTGTAGTTTGCTCTTTATTTTTCCTAAAAATAATTTTAGGTACAAAAGTATATATTTAATCAGAAAAACACCAAAAGTTTTCCAAGATTTAACCACTAGCTAGGAACAGTCATGCCCGCCGTTTTGACCGCATTTTGAAACGGGCATGAAAAATTCAAAAAAAAACAAAAAAATGGAAAACCTTAGCATTGTGTCATTATATGTTGCCAAGTTACCAGGAAAAATAATAAACTTGTAATATGATAATTATTTGAAAAAAGTGTTCTCAGAAACAAGCTATCATGTGTGGAGATCAATGGCTTTCAAGCCAGACGATCAATCTTATGGCCACATTTATGGCATAGTTTGTTCAAATGATATCATATTATGCACAAGGGTGCATATTGGAATGACAAACAATGTTGCCTAAGGAAGTTTTCATTTTATTTGCACGAAAAAATCATTTTACATTTTCCGATTGCCCGAAATGAGTTTTTTTGTGAAGGACCTACCATATATTTGTTGCAAAATTGGACCAAATCAATTTTATAAAATACTAGGCCATATTTAATGCACAATTGATAAAATGGTTGGTTGCCAAAAGTTTTGATCCTCCTTTGGTGAAAACGACAAATTCCCGCCGATTCAGCAGGAACCGGGTCAAATTTGAACTGCAGCAGCCTCATCGTTTGCTCTTTATTTTTTCCAAAAATCATTTCTAGGTACATAAGTATCTATTTAATCAGAGAAACATAAAACATTTTCCAAGATTCAACCACTAGCTAGGAACAGTTAAGCGCGCCATTTTGACCGCATTTGGAAACGGGCATAAAAAATTCAAAAAAAATCAAAACATTGGAAAACCTTCGCATTGTGTCATTATATGTGACCAAGTTTAAAAAAGTATTCTCGGAAATGAGCTATCATCTCTGAAGATTCATGGCTTCCAAGCCAAATGGTCAATCTTATGGCCACATTCATGGCATAGTTTGTTCAAATGATCTCATATTGTGCACAAGGGTGGATATGGGAATGGAAAACAATGGGAGTTTTCATTTTCTTTGGATGAAAAATGAATTCCCATTTTTCGAGTGCCCAAAATGAGTTTTTTTTGTGAAGGACCTACCATATATTTGTTACAAAATTGTACCAAATCAGTTTTCTAAAATACTAGGCCATATTTAATGCACAATTGACCAAATGGTTGGGTGTTAAAAGTTCTTATCAATCTCTCATGAAAAAGACATATATCTGCCGACTCAGTAGGAAACAGGTCAAATTTGAACTGCGGCTGCCTCATAGTTTGCTATTTATTTTTTCAAAAAATCATTTCTAGGTACAAAAGTATCTATTTAATCAGAGAAACACCAAAAAAAATTCCAAGATTCAACCACTAGCTAGGAACGGTCATTCCCGACGTTTTGACAGGATTTTGAAACGGGCATAAAAATTAAAAAAAAATCAAAAATTGGAAAACCTTCGCATTGTGTCATTATATGTGACCAAGTTACCAGGAAAAATAATAAACTTGTAATACGACAATTATTTTAAAAAAAGTGTTCTCAGAAATGAGCTATCATCTCAGAAGTTTCATGGCTTTCAAGCCAAATAGTCAATCTTATGGCCATATTCATGGAATAATTTGTTCAAATGATCTCATATTATACACAAGGGTGTATATTGGAATGTCAAGCAATGTTGCCTAAGGGAGTTTTCATTTTCTTTGGACGAAAAATCAATTTTCCATTTTTCGAGTGCCCAAAATGAGTTTTTTGTGTGAAGGACCTACCATATATTTGTTGCAAAGTGGGACCAACTCATTTTTATAATATATTAGGCCATATTTAATGTACAATTTACAAAATGGTTGGTCGTCAAAAGTACCTATACACCTCTGGTGAAAAACACAAATTTCTGCCGATTCAACAGGAAGCGGGTCAAATTTGAACTGCAGCTGCCTCATAGTTTGCTCTTTATTTTTTCCAAAAATCATTTATAGGTACATGATTAGCTATTTAATCATAAATACATTGTTTGGTGGCGATACATTGAGGTTTGGATGGTGGCCCAGGGCCCCAACTCCAAAGCGCGTAGACTCGCATGCCCGCCGCGTGGTCACCGCATGACTGAGATGTTGCCACCCGTTCCTGGTGGCCTAGGCATGTCTAGTGGGTTGGGCACTCCCCTGATAGGTTTCAGGAAGGAGAAGGCAATAGACGAATCTCACGAGGAGACTAAACTGAGGTCAAACATGAAATAGCACCCAAGTGTTTGATTAGTGGTACGGGAAATGCGCATGGCCAATGGGCCTGAGTTTAGGCCGAGGATGATCATCTACAAAGGACACTATCTTGGAAAATTTGCAGCTCAAATGGAGAAGCCTAGCTGTCACTTTCTTTTCAATGTACCACACTGGACAGAAATATGAATGTTGAAGCCATGCTCACATGTATTGTTAGATGGGGCTCAAATTTTGTGGAGAGCTACGATTTGGGAATATAGAAGATGTGGCAAAAATTCAGCTCATTATGATATGCCTAGCTAGTACTTCCTTCACAACAGTTCGAGTTGAACAACAACTTTGGAAATTTGCTGAGGAAGATTTACCAAGCAAATGGAGTTGAATATTGTCATGAGGCAATGACTAGGATAGTAAAGAATGCTCAATTTTTTCTGGGAATTTTGGGAATGACAGAAAAATAGGTTGCTTCACAACCTAGGGCAAAAATTGACACATGGACATGACACATAGGCAAAACTGATGAGGTGGCGCCTAGTCATAGCAATCCACCGCAATTTACAAGGTTGTGTCCATCTATATTGGTTGTGATCAGCTAGAAATAAGGCAGCGGATCAGTGCTGTCTGCTTTATGACCATTTCGTGCAAGTAAATTACAACCTTTATGGCCAAAATGATCGGTATAGTTGAGGGTTTGGAGCCCCCCGAGCAGCTTTTGACCAATTGGTCTCAAATGGTCATAGATCTATGACCAATTCTTCCAGGGTCACTGACAGAAGGTCACTAGTTGACATATTTCTTGTAGTGGCGACACTCTGCGCAGATCTAGTCCTCATCCATCTACTATTAGTTATTCCAAGCATGCCAGGCAACGACGAAAGCTTCGACGCCGACCCCTACGTGTGTTACATCTTCGGCGAGGAGAACGAGCCAGAGCAGATCGGGGAGCAAGAGCTTCATCTTCTGGTGCAGGCACCATGGCCCATCGGCAACGATATCGGCATGACAGTCCTTGGACGCACAATCGACATATTGCAAAGGAAGTGTGATGAGCAGTGTGCCATCCACCGTGTAAAAGATCTAGAGCTGCTTGGTGGCATGATCGACGACCCACCCTAAGATCCGCCGTAACCAGTGCTCATCGAGAGCGTGATGCCCCACAAGGAATGGGGCAGAGGACCTTTGCGATTCAATCAAGACACAGCCAGCCCGTGGCTTCATCATTGCCCGTGGCGGCCGTGTAAACCTCGATCCCGATGATGTGGTGGCCAGGCTCGAGCGCATCCTTGGCAGAGTTGATGTCCGCGATGAAGTAGAACATCACCAACGTGATATCTTGAGGATGCAGGTGATGTACATAATTTGCTACTAGGCGAGAGACATGGAAATGGAGCGGTTGTGCGGAGATATCAAGCTCTTTTGGAAGAGGCCCAGCAGCCCCAAGAGCCTCCCAGCGCCAGTACATCCGTAGGCGGAGGCAAGTCGTAACACGTGGAATGAACATCCACAAGGGTGCTTTGCTGATCATGGAGTCCAAGAAGACCATTGTCGGAAGGCCGCCAACTCAGCCTTTTAGCCTATATGTTACTATAATTGTATGCATATGTAGGTCATGAGTGTTTTGGAAGTTGTCGCAAGTGGCACTTTAAATTGTCCTGAATATGTAAGACAATTATTAACCGTTGCCATTGTAAATTTGCCTCAACGGCGAGCAGAGCGCGCGCAGGGACACCAGAGCGGAGTGCGCCGCGGCCACCTCAATGGCGAGCAAAACGCGCGGACCGACGTGAGCAGAGCATGCTACGGCCGCCTCAACGGCGAGCAACCACGTGGTCAACCTTCTAGCACCCCGTGGGAGGTGCAACGGTGCATCCATCGGACACAATGGTGATATCTTGACCGTGTGTGATACTCGGCAGACACGTACATGTATATCCAAGAACGCGGGCCTACATTTTGGGCTCCCGATGTGTGGCATACGGTTGATCGATAAGAACTCTTTGTGATGAGATAGAACAACAGAAACAGGCTTTGTAGGCCTAGTACCATCTATAAATTTTGACCTTGTTTCTCGTCACATTGCTGACTACAATGCAGTAAGTAATTGCAAATCTGTTCATGCCGATCAAACTAATATGTGTTCACACTTAGCACTGGGCTATAAAAACTACCCACTAGAAAATTACTTCATAGTTCCTCTCCTCATCTCCCACAAAACTGGTCTTTCCTGTCAAGTGTTCCGCCATGACTGGTAGGAGGAGATTCGGGTGCACATATAACTAGGCAGCAAAGAACAAGGTCGCGGAAGCACTAGAGAGGTCCTGCCGCCAAGCAGAAGCCGCAACAGAGATGTCTCGACGTGACGCGGAGCCCTTGAACAAGCTCTCACGGGGACGCGAGGGCTCTCACAAGCGCACTCGCCGTGTCGGCGATCGTGACGAGCTCACATTGCTGAAGTCCTTGGCCGGTGAAGACGACATTCTCGCTGTCCTCATTAAGCAGTAGGAGCTGGTCGACGGCTTGATGAAGCTGCTCGAGTTCAGTGATGCCTCGGTTGAGAAGGCGACCGGCCTCATCGAGCAAATCAAGGGTGACAATGCGAAGCTTGTCAAGGTGCTCGTCGAGAAGGAGGAGGAGACCACCGACTGGGAGATGCTACATGAGCAGAGCAATGCCTCGGGGATGACGCTAACAGCGGTCGTCGAGGAACTGATGGGTGACTTGAGGAAGCTCTGGATAGAGCGCAAGCAGGAGCTAGAGGATGTCGTCGCCCAACGATCCATCGAGGAGTAGAGACAGTAGCGACCCAGATCGTTCTCTGCGATTTCCTTCTTCTCTTGCCCCCGGTCTTCCAGGCTTTGCTGCATCTGGCATTTTAAATTATCCGGAATATGTAATACAATTATTATCCGCGCCATTGTAAATTTGTCGTTGTATTATCCGTTGCCTTATGTGGCATTTTAAATTAGGTCGGAATACAACTTGAAAACACGAACAAAGCAAATGCTAATGTTGAGCGGGTTCATGGGATCTCAAGCAAACACCCTCCGTCCAGGTGCTTTAATGAACTGCGTGTTAAACAGTAGCTCGGCCGCCATTAATGAAGAAGTTGTGAGTGAGACGGGTGGCTGGTGGATAGAGGTTAAAGAGTTAGCTTCCGTAGGATCGAAAGTATGTCTAGAGGGGGGTAATTAGACTACTTGACCAAATAAAAATCTAGCCTTTTCCCAATTTTAAATCTTGGCAGATTTTAACAACTTAGCACAAGTCAAGTAATTAACCTACACATGAAACTCTAAGAGTATAGCAGCGGAATGTAAAACAATCGCATATGATGGTAAAGGGAGGAGTTTGAGGGAGCAAACGCAATGTAGACAAGGAGATTTTTGGCATGTGAGCGAGTCCTGGATTAGGGGTATCCGGACAGCCGGATTATATCCTTTGACCAGACTGTTGGACTATGAAGATACAAGATTGAAGACTTCGTCCCGTGTCCGGATGGGACTCTCCTTGGCGTGGAAGGTAAGCTTGGCAATACGGATATATAGATCTCCTTCCTTGTAACCGACTCTGTGTAACCCTAGCCCCCTCCGGTGTCTATATAAACCTAAGGGTTTAGTCCGTAGGACCAACAACAACAAGCATACCATAGGCTAGCTTCTAGGGTTTAGCCTCTTCGATCTCGTGGTAGATCAACTCTTGTAATACTCATATCATCAAGATCAATCAAGCAGGAGTAGGGTTTTACCTCCATCGAGAGGGCCCGAACCTAGCTAAAAACATCGTGTCCCCCGTATCCTGTTACCATCCGCCTAGACGCACAGTTCGGGACCCCCTACCCGAGATCCGCCGGTTTTGACACCGACATTGGTGCTTTCATTGAGAGTTCCTCTGTGTCCTCATCGTTACGCTTGATGGATCCTTCAATCATCGATAGCGATGCAGTCCAGGGTGAGACTTTTCTCCCCGGACAGATCTTTGTATTCGGAGGCTTCACACTGCGGGCCAACTTGCTCGGCCATATGGAGCGGATCGAGAGCTACGCCCCTGGCCATCAGGTCAGATTTGGAAACTTGAACTACACAGCCGACATCCACGGAGACTTGATCTTTGACAGATTCGAGCCCTTGCCGAGTGCGCCGCACGGTCACGATGAGCATGATTTAGCTCTACCATCGGATAGTGTTCGGGAGATCGCACCGGCGACCGCTCCGACCATCAATTCAGAGCCAGTTGCGCCATCCAAGGACAGGTGGATAGACCCCGCCATGGAGGATGCATCTTCAGCGGCGATCGAGCCAAATACCGACCTTACCCTTCACGGGAGCCGTGACGCCGAACTGCCGGATTCTTCCCCGGCAATGGACTCCGAACCGCCTGCGCCCGTGCCTATTGAATCCAACTGGGCGCCGATCATGGAGTTCACCTCTGCGAATATCCTTCAACACTCGCCCTTTGGAGACATACTGAACTCAATAAGGTCTCTCTCCTTGTCAGGAGAGTCCTGGCCGAACTATGGCCGGCCAGATCGGGATGCGGACAACGAAGAAATTCGCCGCCTACCCACCACCCACTTAGTAGCCACTATCGACGATTTGACCGACATGCTCGCCTTCGACTCCGAAGACACCGACTGTATGGACGACAATGTAGGAGACGAACAGGAGCCACTGCCCATAGGGCGCTGGATGCCCACTTCATCATATGATGTATACATGGTGGACACACCCAAAGAAAACAATGACGAGGAACGGAAAGACGCAGTGAAGGATCGTTCCCTCGAGAAGCAATCAAAGCGGCGGCGTAAGCGCCGCTCCAAATACCGCCTCGGCAGAAACAACGATCATATAGACCCAGTGATAGAGCAGGGTGAGCCAGCGGACGACAAACACAGCATTGAACCACCGTCCGACCACGGCAACATGGAGAATCATATCGAACAACCCGACTCCGGCGAAGATAACAATCCGGATGACATCACACCGGACAGGCACACAGAGCAATAGAATACCCATCAAAGGCTTGTTGCCACTGCGAGGAGTCTGAAAAAGCAGAAGCAAAGGCTCAGGGCTGCACAAGACACACTCAGAATTAGATGGAGTAAAGTACTCCACACTGCAGCAAAGTACGGCGATAGTCGCCACACAAAGAGCTACCCGAAGCGAAAGCTGCTACCTAAATTCGATGAGGAGGCTTTAGATCCCCCGCAATCAAAAAACAAAATAGCCATCCGGTCGGATAGACGACCTCATGCCAACATAGAGCGGCAAACAATGCCGCACACAGGCATCCACGTGAGGGCTCGAATCAAAAGGACGGCGCAACCATATCCATCTACGGGCCAAGCAAGCGCGCTCCAGCACGCAATGCAACACAACAAAAATCCAAACACCATGGTACACCCAAATACAGGGGTGCCGCACACCCCCTATGTTTCACCGATGAGGTGCTGGACCATGAATTTCCATAGGGATTGAAACCCGTAAACATAGAGGCATACGACGGAACGACAGACCCCGGGGTCTGGATTGAGGACTACATCCTTAATATCCACATGGCTTGAGGAGACGATCTCCACGCCATCAAGTACTTACCCCTCAAGCTCAAAGGGCCAGCTCGGCACTGGCTTAAAAGCCTCCCCGAAAACTCCATTGGAAGCTGGGATTTTCGGGCAAATTTTCAAGGGACCTATGTCCGACCACCGGATGCAGACGATTTAAGTCATATAACTCAACAGCCCGGAGAGTCAGCCCGAAAGCTTTGGAATAGGTTTCTCACTAAAAAGAACCACATACTCGACTGTCCAGACGCCGAAGCCTTAGCAGCTTTCAAGCACAGCGTTCAAGACGAATGGCTTGCCAGACACCTCGGCCAAGAAAAGCCAAGAATAATGGCAGCATTAACAAGCCTCATGACCCGCTTTTGCGCGGGCTAGGATAGATGGTTAGCCCGATGTAGCACCAGGGACCCAAGTACATCCAAAGTCAGGGACGGAAATGGGAAGCCACGACGCAGCAAAAACAAGCGCCGGAATAAAGAAGATAGCCCGAAGAGCACGGTGGTAAACACCGGATTCAGAAGCTCTCGGCCAGGTCAGCAAAAGCTGCCCTCCAAAGGCAACAGAGATGAACTGTCCAGCTTGAACAAGATTCTGGACAAACTATGTCAGATCCACAGCACCCCCGATAAACCTTCAAATCATACACATAGAGAATGTTGGGTCTTCAAGCAGTCCAGCAAACTCAACGCCGAACACAAGGGGCAAGATACACCAAGCGAAGACGAGGACGAGCCTCTCAAGCAAAGCACTGGGGAATAGAAGAAATTCCCACTAGAAGTCAAAACAGTAAATGTGTTACACGTGATGAAGGGGAGAAACATAGCGGCACTCCTAGAGACACATGCCCCAGGGCCTATCACCGCGGAGTTTTGCCACTAGTCGTCCAAACCGATCACCTTTGACCATCGGGATTACTCGGCAAGTATCCGACATGCAGGATGGGCTGCCTTGGTGTTAGACCCGATAATTGACGGATACCACTTCACACGAGTCCTGATGGACGGCGGCAGTAGTTTAAACCTGATATATCAGGACACAGTCCACAAAATGGGGATAGACCCAACAAAAATCAGCCATAGCAGTACTACCTTAAAAGGAGTAACGCCAGGCCCAGAAGCCCATTGTACGGGCTCCCTGCTACTAGAGGTTATATTCGGCTTTCTTGATAACTTCCGCAGCGAAAAGTTAACCTTCCACATCACTCCGTTCTAAAGTGGCTATCAAGCACTACTCGGACGCGAAGCTTTCGCTCGCTTTAACGCAATACCACATTACGCTTCTCTCATGCTTAAGATGCCCGGTCCATGTGGCATCATTACAGCAAATGGAAATATTGAGTGCTCCTTGCGCGCGGAAGACCGTGCGGCTGCCTTAGCAGCCGCACACTAGACGGCCTCACCAACTAGTGCATCTAACAGGTCGTTAAGACCACGGACACGGTTAGACGAGTCCAGTGTAGCTACATATAATTGATACAGGTTTGATGGATATACCCCTACAACAATACAAGGGGCCCAACACGTGTGAACAAGTGACAATTAGGCTCAACTTTACTTATCTGGAACTATACATGGTTTATTTAGTATAACCTACCTTTTGCACGACAACTTTTCAACTAAGTTCCTCTCTTTTTCAGATGACCATCGTGCTACACCCGTCCAGGATACGGCAGAACAGAGACACAGGCATAGACGTGCAGCAGGGACCCGTTCCAAGGATTCTTTTTAGATTAAGACCCTGCGTAAACCTTTTTACTGTCTCTTGTTGATACACATCCCCCAGATTCTTAGTACAACTGAGAAGGATGCTGACGTATTAGAATGTGGCCACGTCAGAATATTGCACGTACCTGGACACCAGGGGCTTATTACAAAGGGCACTGTTTAGCCCGGTTTACATCATAAAGACCGAATACCTTAGGGAGTGTTCGGCGTCGCGAGTTTGGCCTTATATGCATCAGCTCCGAATCATGTATTTGGTCAAATGTTGGATTTTCCCCGGTGTCGGTGTCAAAACCGGCGGATCTCGGGTAGGGGGTCCCGAACAGTGCGTCTAGGCTGGATGGTAACAGGAGGCAGGGGACACGATGTTTTACCCAGGTTCGGGCTCTCTTGATGGAGGTAAAACCCTACGTCCTGCTTGATTGATATTGATGATATGGGTAGTACAAGAGTAGATCTACCATGAGATCAGAGAGGCTAAACACTAGAAGCTAGCCTAAGGTATGATTGTATGTTGTGGTTGTTGTCCTACGGACTAAAACCCTTCGGTTTATAAAGACACCGGAGAGGGTTAGGGTTACACAAGGTCGGTTACAAAGGAGGAGATTGTGATGCCCCGAGACCGATGTGCTAGGTGTCCTCCGCTTATTTGCTGTTGTTGGCTTGTCATTTGCTTGCGTGTTGCATCTTGTCATGTCATCATTGCATTGCATCATCATGTTTTAAAACTTGCATCCGTCCCGGTCTCCTCATTCCGTACATTGTCCGTTCCGAGCCCAAACACACTTGCATGCGCCCGCGGCACGTCCGAATATTATTTTAGAAGTGGCCAGAAAATGTTCTCGGAATGGGATGAAAGTTGGCGTGCAGTGTTGTTTTGTTGTAGGTAGGCCGCCTGCCAAGTTTCATCGCATTCGGAGTTCGTTTGATAGCCCAACGGATAACTATAGCGACATTATAGTTGGTCTAACGTCGGACGTTTTCGGTCTCCGGAAACAGACGCCGGGCCCTCTCTCTCTCTTCTCCCCCTCGCAGTCTCGCCACAGCCCACCTAGCCCATCCTCCTTCCCCTCTTCACTTCAGGAGTTGTCCGATGCGACCGCATAGTCCGAAACCCTCTCTGCACAGTGCATCGAACCCCTCACGTGAGCGTCCGAAAGTTGTCCCGGACCCGACCCGAGCAGTCATCACCGTCGTGTCCGGATCATCCCCAAACGTCTACAAAACATCACCGTTTTCTTATTTGGACTCCCTAGCCTATTTTTCCCGACCGTCCGACTACGATCGGAGGGACGGATTAGCCCCTAAACTCCCCCTCTTTTCCTTATATATATATATATATATATATATATATATATATATATATATATATATATATATATATCCTCCCTAGTCTAAATATGGTCCAAACCCTAGACCAACTACCTAAAATCCCTCCACCCCGCCGCCAGACCAGATCCACCTCGGGATCCCCCTCCTTGTTTTTCCTCCACCCACCAACCAGCCACTCCCTCCTCCCGATCTGCCTCCGTGCCTCCTCTCCCTCCTCGGCACGATCCCGAATGGAAGACGAGCACCTTCGCGCGCACCCCCTGCATCGTCCTTGCCACCAAGCTCCGTGCATCGGCTTCCCTGTGCGCCGCAGGAGACCAGTGCCACCGCCAGGCCATTGCCCTCTCCCTGCTCCCCGTGCTCCCTCCTTTCTCTTCTTCCCCGTCCTCACTCCTCACCATATACTCCCTCTCACCTCTCTCTACAGGAAGCCACCAGGACGCCGCCGCCATGGATGGGTGAGGCCCGCGCCGAGCCACAAGCCCCTGCACCGCCCGGATCACCTGCGACCTTGGGACTCCCCTGCTTCGTCCTCGCCGCCGTTGGTGCTCCGGTCGCCGCCGCCATGGCCTCCAGCTCCGCCCGTACGCCTGCCTCGCGAACTGCAGCGCCACCATGCCTCGACTGCCCGGATCCGCCGCCGCACCATCCTGGAGCCTCGCCAAGTCCCTGGAACCGCCCCGCCGAGCCACCTAGCGCCTCCACAGCTAGACCCCACCGGATCCACCTCGGGTGCCCGCTGCCGGGCCTCCTTGCGCCAAGTCCCTGCGTCGCTCCTGCCTGCTTCGTTCACGCGAGGGAGACGAGCGCCTCGCCGCACCCGTTGACCGCAGCGCTCCCCTGCTTCCTCTTCGCGTTCGAGGCCCAGCGCTCTCCTCTGTTTTGCTGTCGTCGTGGGCCACCAGATCTGCCGGCCTTTTCCACTGACCGGGTCGTGCCCATGGTGAGGCCACCCCGCCGAAGCCCCTCTGTTTTTTTCCTGTTGTTGGGCCAACAGATTCGGCCCGAGGTGTCTTTTTTTTCTGCTGCGAATTTGTCTAATTTCCAGAGATGACTGTTTTACAAAAAAGTCCCTGTTCTTCATGCATTTAATAACTTCACAACTGTGCATCGGATTAAAATGTTTTATATATGAAACTTGGTTAGAATTTTGTGTAGATTCATAATATCCAACTTTCATCCATGTTTAAAATGTTTAAAATGATGTTTGCACATATTTTGCCTATTACCTTGTTAAAATGATTTAATTCATAACTAAATAACCATAACTCGGATTTTAATAAACCTTATATGTAAATGGGGTAGAAACATGCCTAGATTAGCATGATGGCTTTACTTTGCATGTTTAACAACTCTAAAATTGTGTTTAGGGCAGAACAGTACCGAACCTAATATATGCATATGGGGATTTACCGGAATTGTTGTTTGTTGCTTCCGGCCTCATTTAACCTTGACTAGATAGGTAGTTTTACTTTGCTTCACCCTCTTGCCATGTTTAACAACATTTAATATTGTTGGGTACATAAACGAGATCAAACTAAATAACTTGTCGTGGTGTTCCGTCAATATGCAACTTGTTGCATATTGAGCTCCACTTAATTTGTAGGGTTGCTTGTGCACTTTTCCATGCCATGCTTCATTAAACCGGAGATGCATCATACTTGATTGTGCATCATGCCATGTTCATGTCATGGTTGTTTACTATGTTGTTCTTCTTTCCGGTGTTGCGTTTTCGGGTTGGTTCCGATAACGTCGCATTTGTGAGGAACCGCTCGACTACGTCTGTTTGTCTTCTTCATGGACTCGTTCTTCTTCCTTGCGGGATCTCAGGCAAGATGACCATACCCTCGAAATCACTTCTATCTTTGCTTGCTAGATGCTCGCTCTTTTGCTATGCCTATGCTGCGATACCTACCACTTGCTTTTCATGCCTCCCAAATTGCCATGTCAAACCTCTAACCCACCGGGTCCTAGCAAACCGTTGATTGGATATGTTACCGCTTTTGCTCAGCCCCTCTTATAGCGTTGTTAGTTGCAGGTGAATATGAAGTTTGTTCCTTGTTGGAACATGGAGATGTTGTTCCTTGTTGGAATATCACAATATCTCTTACTTAATTAATGCATCTATATACTTGGTAAAGGGTGGAAGGCTCGGCCTTTTGCCTAGTGTTTTGTTCCACTCTTGCCGCCCTAGTTTTCTGTCATATCGGTGTTATGTTCCCGGATTTTGCATTCCTTACGCGGTTGGGTAATAATGGGAACCCCTTGACAGTTCGCCTTGAATAAAACTCTTCCAGCAATGCCCAACTTTGGTTTTACCATTCGCCACATAGCCTCTTTTTCCCTTGGGTTCCGTGGACTCAAGGGTCATCTTAATTTAACCCCACCCCCCCGGTCCAGTGCTCCTCTGAGTGTTGGTCCAAACTAGAGTCCTATGCAGCGCCCCCTCGGGGAAACTCGAGGTTTGGTTTTGGTTGTATGGAGAGCTCATCTAAGTGTGCCCTGAGAACGAGATATGTGCAGCTCCTATCGGGATTTGTCGGCACATTCGGGCGGTGTTGCTGGATTTGTTTTAACTTGTCGAAGGTGTCTTGTAGAACCGGGATGCCGGGTCTGATTGGAATGTCTCGGGAGAAGGTATATCCTTCGTTGACTAAGAGAGCTTGTCATGGGCTAAGTTGGGACTCCCCTGCAGGGATTTGAACTTTCGAAAGCCATGCCCGCGGTTATGGGCAGATGGGAATTTGTTAATGTCCAGTTGTAGAAAACTTGAACCTTAACTTAATTAAAATGCATCAACCGCGTGCATAACCGTGATGGTCTCTTTCCGGCGGAGTCCGGGAAGTGAACACGGTGTTGGGGTAATGTTTGACGTAGGTTGTTCTAGGATCACTTCTTGATCATAGTTGTTCGACCGTGCTTTTTCCTGCTCTTCTCGCTCTCATTTGCGTATGTTAGCCACCATAAATGCTAGTCGCTTGTTGCAGCTCCACCCCATACCTTTTACCCTTCCTATAAGCTTAAATAGTATTGATCGCGAGGGTGTGAGATTGTTGAGTCCCCGTGACTCATAGATACTTCCAAAACTAGTTTGCAGGTGCCGATGTTACCGAGCAGGTGACGCAACCAAGCTCAAGGAGGAGCTCGATGAAGACCCTGTCCTTTGTGTTGTTTCGTGCAAGTTGATCAGTAGTGGAGCCTAGTTGGGGTCGATCGGGGACCTTGTCGCATTTGGGGTTGTTCTTTTATTTTGGGTTCCGTAGTCGGACCTCGATTGTATCTGTTTGATGTAATGCTTTATTCATGTATTTGTGTGAAGTGGCGATTGTAAGCCAACTATGTATCTCTTTCCCTTATGTATTACATGGATTGTGTGAAGATTACCTCATTTGTGACATTGCTTTCAATGCAGTTATGCCTCTAAGTCGTGCTTCGACACGTGGGAGATATAGCCACATCGAGGGCGTTACAGAGATATCCATATCTGTATTGCCTAGCTTGCCTTCCACACCAAGTAGAGTCCCATCCGGACACGAGACAAAGTATTCAATCTTGTATCTTCATAGTCTAATAGTCTGGCCAATGGAGATAGTCCGGCTCTCCGGAGACCCCCTAATCCAGGACTCCCTCATTAGCCCCTGAACCAGGCTTCAATGACGAAGAGTCCGGCGCGCAGTATTGTCTTCGGCATTGCAAGGCAGGTTCCTTCTTCGAATACATCACAAAAGAATTTGAATACGAGGATAGTGTCCGACCCTACAAAATAAGTTCCACATTCCACCATAGAGAGAATAATATTTTCGCAGATCTAATTTGCTGGCTTGTTTTGGCAGCACGACGTTATGTCATGGCCCGGTGATTATTCGAACCGTTTCTTTTAACCAGCTCCACACATAACGCGAGGCGATTTCTTGACACGTCTTATCAAAGCGGAGATCGTGTTCCCCCAATTACGGGATTCTCATTAATGCGGTAGTGGGTAACCCAACCGTGTCTAGGACTCCTAGATTATAGGGAAGTCCTAAACGGCTACGGAGAGGACGCTTGATATTCACCCTCTTTATAAAGGGACAAGGTTTTCGCTTTTTCCCTCTCGTGCTCAATCGAACCCTTCCCCCGCCTCGAGTTCTAACACCCAAAGCCCAGGTTAGGTGCTCCGGATCTTCAATCATGTCCGGATCCAGCCTTCAAGGCCGATGGATGCCCTCCTTCGTTACGGAAGAGGACATTAAGAAGCTGAGGGAGGCCAGATACCTGACCACCGAGGTTTCGCATCGGCTGCCTGCTCGAGGGCAGATCATCCCTACTCCCGAACCCAACGAGAACGTCGTGTTCGTCTCCCACTTCCTCCGAGGTCTAGGCCTCACTCTGGATCCCTTCGTCAGGGGTTTGATGTTCTATTACGGGCTAGATTTCCACGATCTAGCTCCGGACTCCTTTCTCCACATCTCGACATTTATTGTCGCGTGTGAGGCCTTCCTCCGCGTTACCCCTCACTTCGGCCTGTGGCTCAAGACCTTTGAAGTAAAGCCGAAGATGATCGAGGGGCAACATGCAGCGTGCGAAGGTGCATCAATAGGCTAGATGGCAGGAGCTCCATGGCCGAAAGGTTCCTTTCCAGAGGTGTCCGAATTATGGCAACGAGAGTGGTTTTACGTCACGGCTCCCAGAAGTGACAAGTGGGCGGCTGCCCCCGCTTTCTGCTCGGGCCCCCCACCACAACTGATGCAATGGATTAGCAGAGGTCTGAGCTGGGGTCCAGCCAAGGACGTGCCTATACTGCAAAGCCGCATCCGAGATCTCTTCGAGGGAGATTTTAATTTGGTTGTGGTAATACAAGTTATGCTGGTTCGTCAAGTCCAGCCTTGCAAACGTCGGCCCCTTCGCTTGTGGGAGTTTCAACCCAGAGGAACCGTGTGCCATTCAAAGTTTCCTCGGACGCACGAGGAGATGTACAAGTCATTCTTTGGACCTCAAGTAGAGTGTCCGCATATTACCGAGGACGTGGGCCTGAGCAGTAACCGTGCCGCCGAACAAGTAAGAAATCCTCTGGCCGAACACACTGTCTTTTATTCGTCACGAAGTTATTTCTGAGAGTTTGCTTTTCGACCAGGACTGGCTAAAAAGGCAAAGATGATTCGGTGTTTGTCTCCCCTCCCTGAGGGTTTGGAAAATCCGGTATTGGAAAATATGCTCGAGGTCGCACCTTGCCCGGAGCCCTCGAAGGAAGATACGGGGGGATAATACGGGCGGACGCGGGCCCCCATCGCTGCCCGTTCCAACCGAGGGAATGAGCGTCTCCATGAAGGGAAAAGGACTGCTTCCGAGGATCTGGAAGCCAAAGCCTCCAAACGGGAGAAGAAGTCTCCCACAGAGGGTCTTGCCTCGGGGGGTGCTTTTGCCGCACAAAGTCCGCGGC
>NC_041386.1:204295628-204338514 GCF_002162155.2 Triticum dicoccoides | reverse complement strand
GGGGATCACCCCTCCAACGAGTCGTAAGTGATCCAAAATACTTTAATAGTAAAGGTATGCTATCTTTTTTCTGAGAAAATAACCACCGCATATATCTTGCAGTTCAGGTCTTAGCCCCTCTCAGCTGAGCTCGTCTTCGGGGGATCTTCTTCCAGAGATGATGGAGAGCGAAACTCCTTCCCCGGACTCCTCCGCTCAAGAAGCAGGCGACCCCGAAGTGTCGTCACGGAGGGTCTCTCCGGATCCGGTGAGGCCAGAAGATAATCCCATAGACCCCCGAAGTCCCCAGCGTCCGGCTCCCGAAGAGAGCAGACAAAAGAGTTCGGCACCGTCTGCTGTGCGGTCGGACGTTCTGAGGGAGTTGGTGGGGCGAGCGGCCATCTCAGAAGAACACTGTACGTTGATGGGTACGGTGATGGAGAGAATTTTGTCCGCCGAAAGCGGATTACATGAAGCCTTTATGAGTGTACTGACAGGCTTTGAGGTACGTGAGATAATATGTGATAGTACTGCACATGTTAGGTGTGCCCTGTGTAGATAGTAGTCCCTGAGACTCTGGTTGTCGTCGAGAATGGCGGCGAACAGAGGTTCATATTCCCAGGCAATAACCAGACTGCCCCTATGTGCAGGTGGTGGAAGCTCCAGTGGCTAGCCGGACTAGTGAGTTTGCCAAATTAAAACGGCAACTGGATGCGGCAGACGCCGACATCGAGCTTGTTAACAAGAGGCTTGACGAGGCACAGGGTAAGTGTTATTATCTGGTGAACGCCACATAGTAAGAGCAGCATGATGCCAGTATATTTAATATGTTGTGACTGCAGATGGAGCTGCCGCTGTGGAAACCATGCGGGCAGAACTGGCCCGAGCCAAGGAACAAGCGAGGATTAGTAATGCGGCTGCTTTGAAGGCGGCCGAAGAGTTGAAAGCCAAGAAGGCCGCACATTGCGAGAGCCAAGAGAAGATGGCCAAGATGGCCGTAGAATTAAAAGACACCGCCGACCGTTGCCGGGTCCTTGAAAAAGAAAACCGAGCAAAGGCAACGGACCTTGAGAAGGCCACGACGGCGGACAAAGACACCTGTTCTGCTATGAGAGCGAAGAAGGAGGAGCTGCGGGAAGTCGGGGATATGGCGTCTGGGAAACCCTTCATTTTACGGAGGAAGTTCGGAGATCCATGGTATGCCCCTCTGGATCGGCTGTGGAGTTCGGCAGATGCGTATATGGATTTGGCGGCGAGCGCTGCCGATGCGGCCAGGTACTTCCAAGGTCAGACAGATCGTGAAGTGGACAAGTTGTTCTAGTCGCAATTCAACGTTCCAGAGCATCCGCTTTCATTGACTGGCCAACTAGCCGAATGAGACGAACTGAATAGGTTGTCCGGACTCGCCATGAGGTCCGTTGTGGATCAGCTATGGCCGGAAAAGCCAAAGCCGAGCAGCAATTTTAGCTTAGTGCAGCAGTTCCTTGGTGCGGTGCCGCGCATTAATGCGATGAAGAGGTCGGCGTGCATAGAAGGCTCGCGGATGGCCCTTTCCCGTGTTAAAGCATAATGGGCGGAGATGGATGCTACCACTGTTGCGGCGCAGGGTTCGGCCATAGGCCGAGTGGCTGCCGAGCATTATTTCGAGGAGGTTCTCGAGGGTGCTCGTTTGATAGAGGCCTAGTGCTCGAAGAATATTATGTTTGAGTGATATGTATTCTCATTGTAAACACAATTCTTTTATGAAGTTTTATAAGGCTATGTTTATACTTTTTCCTGAAAGTGGTATGATGCCTCCTGTGCGGCCGTTTATGTATACATGTGTATAACCTGAAAGATTGCAGCCGTCGGCTTCAACCCCCATGCATATAATGTGGAGGTGCTCGCGAAAAATGCGTGCTCACACTTAACCCAACGTCTTGGTACTATTAAGGAGGTGATAGCGTAGCGAAAGTGGCAACCAGACTATAATGCTTTAACACTTTCACTTAGCCATAGGAGTTTGACAGTGGGCTACTAGATAGCCCCTGGTGGCTCCGCACTCTCCCGATCGCGGGGTGCGTACATGCCTGGCCGGAAAATGGCCCTTCGTTAAGGCGGAGGAATTCTAACATTCCGATAGGTCATCGAGTGGTTGACCAGTCTCACGCTATATCATGACAGCCAGTTTTCGGCTTTCTCTACTGAGGTGCTTGTCCGGATGAACCAGGGCACAATCGCAGTAGTTCTGCTGGTGCTACCTTAGCCGATAAAGCGGATCGTAAGGCACCAAAACACAGGAGCCAGGCAAACCCAACATTTGACCAAAGACAATGATTCAGAGCTGACGCATATAAGGCCAAACTCGCGACACCGAACACTCCCTAAGGTATTCGGTCTTTATGGTATAAACCGGGCCTAAATAGTGCCCTTTGTAAGAAGCCCCTTGTGTCCAGGTACATGCATTATTCTCACATGGCCACATTCTAATACGTCAGCATCCTTCTCAGTTGTACTAAGAATCTGGGGGATGTGTATCAACAAGAGACAGTAAAAAAGGTTTACGCAGGGTCTTAATCTAAAAAGAATCCTTGGAGCGGGTCCCTGCTGCACGTCTGCGCCTGTGTCTCCGTTGTGCCGTATCCTGGATGGGTGTAGCACGATGATCATCTGTAAAAGAGAGGAACTTAGGTGAAAAAGTTGTCGTGCAAAAAGATAGTTTTTAAAGAAACCATGTACAATTCAAGATGAGTAAAAATTGCCACTTGTCTGCGCGCGTTGAGCCCCTTGTATTTTAATAGGGGTGTGACCATTGATTCGGTATGAGTTACATATAGATGCGCCGGGCTCGTCTAACCGTGTCCGAGGTCTTGATGACCTGTTAAATGCTTTAGTTGGTGACGCCGTTTTTAGTGTGCGGCTGCCAAGGCAGCCGCACTCTCTTCGGCGCGCAAAGATCGCTTAATACTTCCGTTCACTATAATGATGCCACGTGGGACGGGCATCTTGAGTGTGAGGGAAGTGTAGTGCGGTATTGCATTAAAGCGAGTGAAAGCTTCGCGTCCGAGTAGTGCTTGATAGCCACTTTGGAACGGAGCGATGTGGAAGGTTAAATGTTCGCTACGGAAGTTATCGGGGAAGCCGAATATAACCTTTAGTAGCAAGGAGCCCGTGCAATGAGCCCCTGGGCTTGGCGTTACTCCTTTAAAGGTAGTATTGCTATGGCAAATTTTTGTTGGGTCTATCCCCATTTCGTGGATTGTATCCTGGTATATCAGGTTTAGACTGCTGCCACTGTCCATCAGGACTCGTGTGAAGTGGTATCCATCAATTATTGGGTCTAATACTAGGGCAGCCCATCCTGCATGCGGATACTTGCTGAGTAATCACGATGGTCGAAAGTGATCATTTGAGACGACCAGTGGAAGGACTCCGCGGTGATATGCCCTTGGGCATATTTTTCTGGGAGTGCCGTTTTGTTTCTTCCCTTGATCACGTGTAAACACATTTACTGTTTTGACTTCTGGTGGAAATTTCTTTTGTTCCCCAGTGTCTTGCTTGAGAGGCTCATCCTCATCTTCGCTTGGTGTATCCTCCCCCTTGTGTACGGCGTTGAGCTTGCCGGACTGCTTGAAGACCCAACATTCTCTGTGGGTATGATTAGCGGGTTTACCAGGGGTGCTATGGATTTGACATATTTGGTCCAGAATTTTGTTTAGGCTGGACAGTTCGTCTCTGGCGCCTTTAGAGGGCGGCTTTTGCTGACCTAGCCGAGAGCTTTTGAATCCGGTGTTTACTGTCGTGCTCTTCGTGCTATCTTCTTTATTCCGGCGTTTGTTATTGCTGTTGCGCCGTGATTTCCTATTTCCATCTCTAACTTCAGATGTACTGGGGTCGCTGGTGCTGCATCTGGCTAGCCAGCTATCCTCGCCCGCGCAAAAGCGGGTCATGAGGCTTGTTAATGCTGCCATTGTTCTCGGCTTTTCTTGGCCGAGGTGTCTGGCAAGCCATTCATCGCGGACGCTATGCTTAAACGCTTCCAAGGCTTCAACATCGGACAGTCGACAATTTGATTCTTCTTAGTAAGAAACATGTTCCAAAGCTTTCGGGCTGACTCTCCGGGCTGTTGAGTTATATGACTCAAATCATCCGCGTCCGGAGGTCGGACATAAGTCCCTTGAAAATTTGCCTGAAAGGCGTCTTCGAGCTCTTCCCAACTTCCAATGGAGCTTTTCGGGAGGCTCTTAAGCCAGTGCTGAGCTGTCCCTTTGAGTTTCAGGGGTAAATACTTAATGGCGTAGAAATCATCTCCCCGAGCCATATGGATATGGAGGATATAGTCCTCAATCCAGACCCCAGGGTCTGTTGTTCCATCGTATGCCTCTATGTTTACGGGTTTAAATCCCTCATGAAATTCATGGTCCAGCAGCTCATCAGTGAAACATAGGGGGTGTGCGACACCCCGATATCTGGGTGTACCGTGTTGTTCGGATGTTTGTTGTGTTGCATCGTATGCTGGAGCACGCTTGCATGGTCCATAGATGGATCTGGTTTCGCCCTCCTTTTGATGCGAGCCCTCGCATAGACCGCGTATTGGTTTATGTGCGGCGTTGCTTGCCACTTTATGTTGGCCATGAGGTCGTCTATCCGGCCAGATGGCTGTTTTAATTTTTGGTTGTGGGGGGTCTGAGGCCTCCTCATCGAATTCAGGTAGCAACTTCCGCTTTGGGTAGCTCTTGGTGGGGCGATTGCCGCCGTTCTTCGCTGCTGTGTTGAGTACTTTACTCCATCTGATTTGGAGTGTGTCCTGCGCAGCCTTGAGCCTTTGCTTCTGCTGCTCCGGGTGCTTGTCCGGCGTTATGTCGTCCGGACTATCATCTTTGACGGAATTAGTTTGTCCAGTTTGATTCTCCGTATTGCCGTGGTCCGGCGGTGGTTCGCCCTGCTCCAACGCTGGGTCTGTATCATCGTTATTTCTACCGAGGCGGGATTTGGGGCGGTGCTTGCACTGCCGCTTTGACTGCTTCTCGAGGGAACAAGCGTCCTTCTGTTCCTCGTCGTCGTCTTCTTTTGGTGTGTCCACCATGTATACGTCATATGATGAGGTGGACGTCCAGCGCCCTGTGGGCGGTGGTTCCTCTTCGCCTCCCGCATCGCGTCCATACCGTCGATGTATTTGGAGTCGAAGTCGAGTATGTCGGTTGAGTCATCAATAGTGGCTATTAAGTGGGTGGTCGGTGGGCGTCTAATTTCTTCGTCGTCCGCATCCCAATCATGTTGGCCATAATCCGGCCAGGGCTCTCCTGACAAAGAGAGAGACCTTAGTGAATTCAGAATGTCGCCGAAGGGCGAGTGCTGAAAGATATCCGCGGCGGTGAATTCCATGATCGGCGCCCAATCGGATTCGATTGGCCGGGGCGTGGGCGGTTCGGAGTCAGAAAAAGAGTCTGGCACCTTGGGGTCACAGGCTGCGCAGAGGATTAGGCTGGTGTTCGGCTTGATCGTCGTTGAGACTGCAGCCCCTGAGGCGGTGTCTAACCACCCGTTCTCGATTGGCGCAGTTGGCTCCGAGCTAAGGGTCGGAGCTGATGCGGGCGCGGCCTCTGGGGTACTGTTCGGCGGCAGAGCTAGGTCATACCCATCGTGACAGTGCGGCGCGCCCGGCTGTGGCTCGAATCCGTCGAAGATCAAGTCTCCGTGGACGTCGGTCGTGTAGTTCAAACTTCCAAATCTGGCCTGATGGCCAGGGGCGTAGGTTTCAATCTGCTCCAGATGGCCAAGCGAATTAGCCCGCGGTGCAAAGTTGCCGAATACGAAGATATGTCCGGGGAGAAAAGTCTCACCCTGGACCGCATCGCTATCGATGATAGTAGGAGCCATCAAGCCTAACGGCGACGACACAGAGGAACTCTCAATGAAAGCACCAATGTCGGTGTCAAAACCGGCGGATCTCGGGTAGGGGATCCCAAACTGTGCGTCTAGGCCGGATGGTAACAGGAGGCAGGGGACACGATGTTTTACCCAGGTTCGGGCCCTCTTGATGGAGGTAAAACACTACGTCCTGCTTGATTGATATTGATGATATGGGTAGTACAAGAGTAGATCTACCACGAGATCAGAGAGGCTAAACCCTAGAAGCTAGCCTATGGTATGATTGTATGTTGTGGTTGTTATCCTACGGACTAAAACCCTTCGGTTTATATAGACACCGGAGAGGGTTAGGGTTACACAAGGTCGGTTACAAAAGAGGAGATATCCATATCCGTATTGCCTAGCTTGCCTTCCACGCCAAGTAGAGTCCCACCCGGACACGAGACGAAGTCTTCAATCTTGTATCTTCATAGTCTAACAGTCCGGCCAATGGAGATAGTCTGGCTATCCGGAGACCCCCTAATCCAGGACTCCCTCACCCGGCTCCTGTGTTTTGCTGCCTTACGTTCCGCTCTATCGGCTAGGGCGGCACCAGGAGAACTACTGCGATTGTGCCCTGGTTCATCCGGACGAGCATCTCAGTAGAGAAAGCCGAAAACTGACTGTCATGATATAGCGTGAGATTGGTCAACCACTCGATGACCTAGTGGAATCTTCGGGATTCCTCCGCCTTAGCGAAGGGCTGTTTCCCGGCCAGGCATGTACGTGCCCCGAATTCGGATGAGCGCGGAGCCACCATCGGCTATATAGTAGCCCCACTTTCGAACTCCTCTGGCGAAGTGAAAGAGTTAAAGCATTATAGTCTGATTGCCTAGTTCACTGTGCTATCACCTCCTTAATGGACCAAGACGTTGGATCAAGTGTGAACATGCATCTTCTGCGAGCACCCCCGCATTATATGCATGGTGGATGAAGCCGACAACTGCCATCTTTCAGGTTATATACATATATACATAAACGGCCGCACAGGAGGCATCATAGTACTTTCGGGCAAAAGTATAAAAACAACCTTGATGAACTCAATAAAACATTGTTTCTCAATGGGAATACATGTCATTAGAACATAATATTCTTCGAGCACTATGCTTCTATCGGACGAGCGCCCTCAAGAACTTCTCGAAAGTAGTGCTCGGCAGGTACTTGGCTCTCGTCCGAATCTTGGGCTACAATGGCGATGGTCTCCATCTCCACCTAGTATGTCTTCACACGGGCAAGGGCCATACGCACACCCTCTACGCACGCCGACCTCTTCATCGCGTTGATGTGCAGCACTGCACCAAGGAACTGTTGCACCAAACTAAAATAATTGTTCGGCTTTGGCCTTTCCGGGCACAGATGATCCACAACAGACCTCATGGCGAGTCCGGACAATCTATTCAGCTCGGCCCATTCGGCCAACCGATCAGCTGATGGAAGCAGACGCTCTGGAACATTAAATTGTGACCAGAACAGCTTTTCCACTTCGCGATCTTTTTGAACTCGGAAGTATTCGGCCGCATCGGCAGCACTTGTCGCTAAGTCCAGATATGCGTCCACAGAACTCCACAGCCGGTCCAAAGGGGTGTACCGAGGATCTCCAAACTTCATCCGCAGCATAAAGGGCTTCCCAGCCGTGATATCCCTGGCTTGACGCAACTCCTCCTTCATCGCTCTCATTGCAGAGCGGGTGTCTTTGGTCGCCATCGTGGCCTTCTCCAGGTATGTCCTCTTCGCTCGATCTTCCTTTTCAAGAAGCTCGCAACGGTCAGCGGCGTTCTTCAATTCCATAGCCATCCTGGCTATTTCCTCCTTTCTTTGGCAGTGAGCAGCCTGTTCGGCTTTCAGCTCCTCGATTGCCTTTAGGGCAGCCTGAAGGATCGAAAGTATGTCTAGAGGGGGGTGATTAGACTACTTGACCAAATAAAAACTTAACCTTTTCCCAATTTTAGTTCTTGGCAAATTTTAGCTAATTTAGGACAAGTCAAGCAATCATCACACAATTCAAGCAAGCATGCAAAGAGTATATAGGCAGCGGAAAGTAAAGCATGCAACTTGCAAGAATGTAAAGGGAAGGGTTTGGAGAATTCAAACGCAATTGGAGACACGGATGTTTTTCCCGTGGTTCGGATAGGTGGTGCTATCCTACATCCACGTTGATGGAGACTTCAACCCACGAAGGGTAACGGTTGCGCGAGTCCACACAGGGCTCCACCCAAGGGTAACGGTTGCGCGAGTCCACACAGGGCTCCACCCACGAAGGGTCCACGAAGAAGCAACCACCCTCAAAGGGTCCACGAATAAGCAACCTTGTCTATCCCACCATGGCCATCGCCCACACAGGACTTGCCTCACTAGCGGTAGATCTTCACGAAGTAGGCGATCTCCTTGCCCTTACAAACTCCTTGGTTCAACTCCACAATCTTGTTGGAGGCTCCCAAGTGACACCTAGCCAATCTAGGAGACACCACTCTCCAAGAAGTAACAAATGGTGTGTAGGTAATGAACTCCTTGCTCTTGTGCTTCAAATGATAGTCTCCCCAACACTCAACTCTCTCTCATAGGATTTGGATTTGGTGGAAAGAAGATTTGAGTGGAAAGCAACTTGGGAAGGCTAGAGATCAAGATTCATATGGTAGGAATGGAATGTCTTGGTCTCAACACATGAGTAGGTGGTTCTCTCTCAGAACATATGAGTTGGAATGGTGTGTGTGTTCTGATGGCTCTCTCTTCGAATGAGAAGAAGGTGGAGGGGTATATATAGCCTCCACACAAAATCCAACCGTTACACAGTTTTGCAATCTCGGTGGGACCAAATCAATAAACTCGGTCGGACCGAAAAGGTAAACCTAGTGACCGTTAGAGATTTTCGGTGGGACTGATATGCAACTCGGTAGGACCGATATGGTTAGGGTTTGGGCATAATGTAATCTCGGTGAGACCGATTACACAAACTCGGTGAGACCGAATTTGGTAATTAGCTAACCAGAGAGTTAGTCAGGCAAACTCGGTGGGACCGATTTGCTCTTTCGGTGAGACCAAAAAGTTACAAAGGGGAAACACTGAGTTTACATTGCAATCTCGGTGGGACCGATTTGCTCTTTCGGTGAGACCGAAAAGTTACGAAAGGGAAACAGAGAGTTTGCAACCCCATCTCGGTGAGACCGAGATCCCTATCGGTAGGACCGAATTGCTAGGGTTTGGCAGTGGCTAATGACAAGTGAAACTCAGTGGCGCCGGATAGGAAGAATCGGTAGGACCGAGTTTGGCTTAGGGTTTAGGTCATATGTGGATATGGGAAAGTAGTTGAGGGTTTTGGAGCATATCACTAAGCACATGAAGCAAGAGGCTCATTAAGCAACACCTCATCCCTCCTTGATAGTATTGGCTTTTCCTAAAGACTCAATGTGATCTTGGATCACTAAAATATAAAATGAAGAGTCTTGAGCTTTTGAGCTTGAGCCAATCCTTTGTCCTTAGCATTTTGAGGGTTCCACTTTCACATCCATGCCATGCCAATCATTGAGCTTTCCTGAAATAATCATCTTGGAATAGCATTAGCTCAATGAGCTACATGTTGTTATGAATTAGCAAAACCACCTAGGGATAGTTGCACTTTCAATCTCCCCCTTTTTGGTAATTGATGACAACATATAGATCAAAGCTTCGACAAATGATAATAAGCATGAAATATATCGTCGCTTTGAGAAGTATGTGATAAGTAAGAGCTCCCCCTAAATTTGTGCATATTTAAAATTTGCTTTGGACTGCAAATGCACAAAGAGTTAGAGTCATGGGTTACTCTTCCATGTCACATACATCTTGGTGGAGCGCTCAAAATGATAAGAATGAAATACATGCACTCATCACCAAGAAAAGTGAATGATCACACAAGATAGATAGGATAATAGTATTAAGCAAGCATTAAGTGTAGCTTATGATCAAACACATGATCATCAATGTCTCACAAATAATGACGTAGTATCTCAAGCACTCAAAAGCAAACAAGTTTGAAAAACCACCAAATAAAGCAAGAGAGAAAAACAACACTCTCTCTCTCGAAGCCTATGATCTATACATCTTCTCCCCCTTTGGCAACAAGTTACCAAAAAGTTCCTAGAAAATGCATAGTGCTAAAATGACGCTCAGGCTTGATCTTCTGGTGGTGGTGGAGTCCGGATCACTCCAAGGACGAAGGCTTCGGTAGATGCTGAAGTAGACGCTGGAGTTGGAGCTGAAGTAGACGCTGGAGCTGAGGCTGTAGCTGGTGCTGAAGTGGTGGCTCTGGTGTCATTAACTGGCACGGCAGATGACCTCGGGCCTCGTGGCACTCTGGAAAAGGCATGAGTGGTAGTCCTGCCTCTCCTCTCCTGCATGTCCTCCTGGAGCTGCTCCACTGCAGACTGAACTTCCGTTACTTTGACATCCAAGTCATAGAACTTATGTTCCATGATTCTCTCTAGGCTCTGCTGATTCTGAGTGAGGGTGGCCAGACTTTGCTCAATCCTCAGCGTGGATGCAATCAAGTAACCAAGCTGCTCTTGTTTAGTCTTCAAGAAATACTCAGATGCCTCCTCTTGAGTAGGCATCTTGGCAGCTTTCTCCTTCCTCGCCTTCTCCTTCTTTGCATATGCTTGGGCAGATGATGGCTCGTTCTCAGTCATGACAACTTGATTGTCCTCGAAATCTGGATGGATGGGCAGGTGTTCCTTGTCCAATAGATATATGCCCGTTCCCATCTTGGAGTTGATGAGCTCCTGAATTTGAGGGGCATATCCGCAGCTCCTCTTCTGATCTGTTGCAGTCCTCTTGATAGTTTCCACTATAAGGCTCATCACCTTGAACTTCTGAGGCACATCAAACACATGTAGCAAGTTGATAGCATGGCCTCTGATCATCTTGTGATCTCCAGACTTGGGCAATAAGGTGTGCCTTAGTATCCAATTGATCGTAGGTTGTCCTGATAGAAGGTAATGCACAGACCCAAATTTGAAGGTGTCAAGAGCTTCATTGGGAATTTCCTTTTACATATTGGACATGGAGTTATGGTCCATCTTCTTCTTGGCATAGATATCAAAGTCATCATCTTGCTCCTCTGGGGCATTAATGATCTGTGCCCACTCAGCAACTGTGGATTGGTACCTCGTACCCTTAGACATCCATGTGATCCTCCCATCTAGATAAAAGTGTGTCGTGGAGTAGAACTGCATGATAAGCTCTTCGTTCCACTTTGTGAGCTTCTGCCCAACAAAGTCAGCTACTCCACAAGCTATGAAGCTGTCTTGCACTCCAGGATAGTGCTCTTCGTTTTCCTTGATATATTCCCAGTCAACCCATCTCATATCACATACAATGGGCTTCCTATCTAGCAGCACAGTCTCATAGAAATCTTGCTGCTCCTTGGTGTGAAACATGTAGTCCACGGCTGTCCTTCTCCTTGAAGCATACGGATCTGCTTCTCTCCACTTCCTTAGCCCTAAATCTCTCCTGAGCTTCATATCCTCAGCCATAGGATGAGCATCGTTGTGGTCTGGGATCTTGGGCTTTAGCTTTCTCAAGACATTCTCTTCCTCATCTTCAGCAACAGTCTCAGGCACTGGGGCCTTGTTCTTCTCAGCTGCAGGAATGCTCCTTGTATTTCTCTTAGGCTTTGGCTTTGGAGCTGGCTTGGCCTTGGAAGCAGCTCCCCCTGATTTTATGGCATCTCCCATTAGCTTGGGTGCCTTGGGCGCTGGTGCAGCTGCCTCTTCTTCTTCTTCCTCTTCCATGATGGAAGCTTTGCCAAGCACTCTAGCCACAGTCTTCTTCACCCTTTCCTTTCTTTTCTTGCCCTCAGCTGCAACTGGCTCTATGGGCTTCTCAGTTGACATTCTGGCCTTTGACATTGGTTGCCTGCCTGCTGGCCTTTTGATTTTCAGACCTGGCTTAGTGCCCTGAGCTGGCTCAACTCTCTTGGAAGTGGCCTCTTCCTCTGCCACATAGTCCTCATCTTCAGAATCTGAAGTCCTCTTCTTCCTTTGTCTCGAGGCAGCCTTTGGCAAATTGCTAGGAGTGCTCCTGCTGCCTTCATCAGATGAACTGGAGGGACTAGTGCCCTCACTCATCACCACTTGCTGCTCTGACATATTTTGGCTATCACTTTGATCAGACATGCTGCAAACTGACTGCTGACCCTGTGAATAGATTATTGATGAGGTAGAAAGGATGAGCAACACAAAATGCAGAGATTTTTGCAAAAGAATGATCCAAAAACTTAGTTTTAGTTTCCCACTGAAATCATCTCGGATCTACCGATTTTCAAACTCGGTGATACCGAAGTAGTTTTGGAACCTAAACTAATGAACTCGGTAGGACCGAGTCACAGTTCGGTGGCACTGACACTGCTAGGGTTTCACAGAGTTCCAAAATCGGTCACACCGATAAGTAATTCTCGGTCAGACCGAGTCTCACTTGTGCAATGGCATAAGCCAAATCGGTGGGACCGAGTTTTTCAGCTCGGTGGGTCCAAGATGGTTTCGGCGGAAACCTAAACCTAGAATTTTCGAATCAAACATAATCTATGAGTTCATTGACTGGATAGAAGTTCATCAAACGTGGCTAGAATCAGTATGATCACAATGTGCTAGGAATCAGATTGGGAATAGCACAAAGATCAAGTCCATACCCTAGTTCGGTGGGGACTTGCTACGGCGGCAACGGCGGGGCAGAATTCCCGTTGACGGCGATGGAGACCAGCGACTGGAGGTGGCTGGCGGCGAGAAGACGATCCGGAGACCACGAGGGCAGAGCAGGCTATCGCGCGGGCGAAGGGGTTCGGAGAAATTTCCAAAATTTTGCCCGTGACTATATGTAGCCCGACCCTGTCGGTGTGACCGAGTGGAACAACTCGGTGGCACCGAGATTCATAACTGCAAGCAGTTACTGAAACTCGGTGTGACCAAAATGTTCAAATCGGTTGCACCGAGATCGAAAACCTAGATCAACTTAATGATCTCGGTAGGACCGAAAGTGGAGTATCGGTCAGACCGAGAATCATAAAGAGGTTTTGGAAGTTTAAGTCTATGACGAATCGGGGACTCCGAGCGCTCCTCACACAGAGTGGTTCGAATCTGACTTGATCAAATTTTGTGATGCAGCATGAATAGAGTTTGAGACGAGGAAAGCATAGATAGCTAGAGGAGGTTCTTAGGCATTCTTGTCCATCCACTTGGCAAAAGAAGATAAAACCGAACAATCAAAACAACAAGTGGATGTCCTCGAATGAGTAAAATATGCAACCAGCATGCTCACACAACAAGATGGCAAATGAAATATGTGGCAAGGCATGCACAACCAATTCTAGCATCTATCAAGCAATTTTGCGATGACAAGGTCATCTATATATATGAGTATATTGACTTAGGAGTCAAGTGAGAACACTTGATCATAGGTCATACTCATTGTTTAAGCTCAAGTGGGGTTACCACTTTTACATAAAGCATTGTTTTGTTCACATCTTTAGAGTTGCTTTAGCTCAAGTCTTAGAGTAAAGCTCCCCCTAGATGTGATATCCCCCCTAAGAGGGATGAACTAACCTTGGGTTTTGTCGATGATGACTTCATGTAGATATTGAAGATGTGGATGCTCAATGTTGGTGTAGATCTCTTGGAGCTATCCATTTGAGTGAATTGCACTTTCAATACCTACATGGGTTAGTCCCACAAGGAACAAACAAGGATATCCATAGACATAGAGTGATGCACACAAAGATGATGTCCATGAAAACTTTTAGGTTACCTTGTCCCTTGTCTTACCAACAAGAGGGTTTGTGACTCCTTGAACTAGTGCACGATGTGGAAGTTCATTGCACTTGTTCTTGCCAAAATGATAAGAGTGAAGTATGTTGGCGGAGTCACCCTCAAGAACTCTCTAGTTCTTCTTCTTTTGGATCCACATCATCTTGATGGGAATCCTTGGAGTTGTAGTCGTACTTGATGAAGTGGAACTTGAAGTAGTCTTGGGAATCCACTTGACTAAGGTCTTTGGAGCTTCTTCAAATGCATCAATTTCCTCTTGAAGCTTGTCCTTGCCTTTTTGCTTGTAGTCTTGTGGTAGAAGATCATCTTGAGCTTGTGTCCCCTTGAAAGAAGTATACTTCTCTTGTTGAGGGACAAACTTTGTCTTGGGGTATTGATCTTCTTCCCACTCAACTCCATTGGCATTGAACTTTCGTTCAAAACCAACACCTTGATTCTTCCGGTGCATTCCTTGCTTGCGCACAATTTCCTCGAATTGCTTACTCCCGGCAAGGCTTTTTTACACTCCTTTCTCTATAATTCCCTTCAATAAGCTATTTTCTTGCTCAAGTGTAACTTGGCTAAGAGAATCATTAGTGGAATCAAGAGAGCTACTAGAAGCAACAATATTGGATTTAGCTTGATCATTGTTACTACTAGAGGAAGAATCTTTCTTGTTCTTGTTACTAGACTTGACTTGAGGCATGTAAGTGGATAAGAGTAAACGCTTGGCAACGTAAGAAGAACTTTTCTTGCGGAGATCATCATTCATTGCTTTTAAGAACTCATGCTCTTGCTCAAGATTGAGCTTTTCAAACCGTAATTTCTCATGAGCTCTTAAAAGTTCTCAATGATCTTCGAAGATGGTTTCATGAGCTAACTTAAGAGTGTTTAGTTCTTTAGTTAGGGCCTCAATATTCTCCTTATCATTGTCATTCGTTTTATCTTGATTAGCATGTTTAATTGATACTTCATCATAGTATTCATCACTAGAGTTGTCAACAAGCAAATCATCACCTAACAAGTCATCTTCATCACTATTGAAATAAACATACTCGGGGTGTGTTACCTTAGGACCTTTGGGCATGAAGCATCTTCCAATTCCTTCATTTGGTGAGTCAAATATGTCGTAGGAGTTGGTTGACACAAGTGCTAGACCGGCAACACCTTCATCTTGAGTATCTTCGGAGTCGGAGTAATAACTTCTCTCGGAGTGGCTGTCGGAGTCGGAGCCGGATACCCATTCACCAACATGAGCTTGATGTCTTCGTCTTGTGTAGCTCCTTGATGATTTTTCCTTCCTTTCCGAATCCTTGCTTCTTCGTGAGTATCTTCGTTCATAACAATCATCTCTACTCCTTCTCTCTCTTGGTGGTGATCCTTTGCTTCTTCTTTTTGGAGAATCTTCTCTTCTCTTGTAGGGAGCCGTACACTCATTGGAATAGTGTCCGGGTCTTCCACAATTGTAGCAGTTTCGCTCTCGACTAGAAGATCTTTTGTCATTGTAGGACCTTGACTTGGAGTTTCTATCTTTGCTTCTACTCTTGTAGAACTTGTTGAAGTTCTTCACCATTAAGCTCAATTCTTCATTGAAGTCTTGTTTCTCACTTGATGATGTAGGGGCTTCACATGAGGCTTTATAGGCACCACTTGATTTGTTGTGAAGTTCCTCTTTATCCTTAAGTGACATCTCATGAGCAACAATTCTTCCAATCACCTCCGTTGGCTTGAGATCTTTGTAATTGGGCATCATTTGGATCAATGTGCACACGGTATCATATTTTCCATCCAAGGCTCTTAGAATCTTATTGATGATGAATTTATCGGTCATCTCTTCACTTCCTAAGCCGACAATCTCATTTGTGATGAGAGCAAGCCTAGAGTACATTTCAGCGACACCTTCACCATCCTTCATCTTGAACTTGTCAAGTTGGCTTTGAAGCACATCCAACTTGGATTCCTTGACGGAGTCGGTACCTTCGTGCATTTCAATCAAAGTGTCCCAAATTTCCTTTGCATTCTCAAGGCGGCTGATTTTGTTGAATTCTTCGGGACACAATTCGTCGAAGAGAATATCACAAGCTTGAGCATTGTATTGCAACATCTTCAACTCATCCGTGGTAGCTTCACGGTTCGGTTCTCTCCCATCAAAGAAATCACCTTGCAACACAATAGCCCAAACGGCGGGGTTATGTCCAAGAATATGCATTTTCATTTTATGCTTCCAACTAGCAAAATTAGTACCATCAAAGTAAGGACCTCTACGGTCATAATTTCCCTCGCTACACGCCATACTCTCCTAGGTTGTGAAACCAAGGCTATGACCAGCAAAAGCTATGGAGATCAAAGCAAATGGAGACCAAAGCTCTGATACCACTTGAAGGATCGAAAGTATGTCTAGAGGGGGGTGATTAGACTACTTGACCAAATAAAAACTTAACCTTTTCCCAATTTTAGTTCTTGGCAAATTTTAGCTAATTTAGGACAAGTCAAGAAATCATCACACAATTCAAGCAACCATGCAAAGAGTATATAGGCAGCAGAAAGTAAAGCATGCAACTTGCAAGAATGTAAAGGGAAGGGTTTGGAGAATTCAAACGCAATTGGAGACACGGATGTTTTTCTCGTGGTTCGGATAGGTGGTGCTATCCTACATCCACGTTGATGGAGACTTCAACCCACGAAGGGTAACGGTTGCGTGAGTCCACACAGGGCTCCACCCAAGGGTAACGGTTGCGCGAGTCCACACAGGGCTCCACCCAGGAAGGGTCCACGAATAAGCAACCACCCTCAAAGGGTCCACGAATAAGCAACCTTGTCTATCCCACCATGGCCATCGCCCACACAGGACTTGCCTCACTAGCGGTAGATCTTCACGAAGTAGGCGATCTCCTTGCCCTTACAAACTCCTTGGTTCAACTCCACAATCTTGTTGGAGGCTCCCAAGTGACACCTAGCCAATCTAGGAGACACCACTCTCCAAGAAGTAACAAATGGTGCGTAGGTAATGAACTCCTTGCTCTTGTGCTTCAAATGATAGTCTCCCCAACACTCAACTCTCTCTCATAGGATTTGGATTTGGTGGAAAGAAGATTTGAGTGGAAAGCAACTTGGGAAGGCTAGAGATCAAGATTCATATGGTAGGAATGGAATGTCTTGGTCTCAACACATGAGTAGGTGGTTCTCTCTCAGAACATATGAGTTGGAATGGTGTGTGTGTTCTGATGGCTCTCTCTTTGAATGAGAAGAAGGTGGGGGGTATATATAGCCTCCACACAAAATCCAACCGTTACACAGTTTTCCAATCTCGGTGGGACCAAATCAATAAACTCGGTCGGACCGAAAATGTAAACCTAGTGACCATTAGAGATTTTCGGTGGGACTGATATGCAACTCGGTAGGACCGATATGGTTAGGGTTTGGGCATAACGTAATCTCGGTGAGACCGATTACACAAACTCGGTGAGACCGAATTTGGTAATTAGCTAACCAGAGAGTTGGTCAGGCAAACTCGGTGGGACCGATTTGCTCTTTCGGTGAGACCGAGTGGAACTCGGTGAGACCGAAAAGTTACAAAGGGGAAACACCGAGTTTACATTGCAATCTCGGTGGTACCGATTCGCTCTTTCGGTGAGACCGAAAAGTTACGAAAGGGAAACAGAGAGTTTGCAACCCCATCTCGGTGAGACCGAGATCCCTATCGGTAGGACCGAATTTCTAGGGTTTGGTAATGGCTAATGACAAGTGAAACTCGGTGGCGCTGGATAGGAAGAATCGGTAGGACCGAGTTTGGCTTAGGGTTTAGGTCATATGTGGATATGGGAAAGTAGTTGAGGGTTTTGGAGCATATCACTAAGCACATGAAGCAAGAGGCTCATTAAGCAACACCTCATCCCTCCTTGATAGTATTGGCTTTTCCTAAAGACTCAATGTGATCTTGGATCACTAAAATATAAAATGAAGAGTCTTGAGCTTTTGAGCTTGAGCCAATCCTTTGTCCTTAGCATTTTGAGGGTTCCACTTTCACATCCATGCCATGCCAATCATTGAGCTTTCCTGAAATAATCATCTTGGAATAGCATTAGCTCAATGAGCTATATGTTGTTATGAATTACCAAAACCACCTAGGGATAGTTGCACTTTCACAGCCGCATCGCTTTTCCTGGCTTGTTCTTTGGCTCGAGCAAGTTCTGCCCGAAGGTTCTCCACGGCCGCAGCTTCATCTGCATTCACACACATGTTATAGATACTGGCATCATGCTCCTCTTCCCATGTGTCACTGGAGGAATCACATACCCTGTGCTTGTTGACAAGTACGATGTCGGTGTCTTCCACGTCAAGCTGCCGCTTTAGCTTGGCGAACTCATCAGTCCGGCTAGCCATCGGACCCTCCGCCACCTGCACGATTATTCCTGGGACTATGATCCTCTGTGCGCTGTCGTCTTCGACAGCACCCAGAGTCTCAGGGGCTACTATCTACACAGGGCACATCTAAAAATGTGCGGTACTGTCAAAAATGTACATCATTTCGCGTACCTCAAAACCCGTCAGTAGACTCATAAAGGCTTCATGCAACCCGCTTTCGGCAGACAAAATCCCTTCAATCACCGTACCCATCAACGTGCGGTGCTCTTCTGAGATAGCCTCTTGCTCTAGCAGATCCTTAAGTATGTTCGACCGTACACCAGATGGTGCCGCACTCTTTCAATTGCCCTCTTCAAGAGACCGAATACTGAGGACTTCGGGTGGCCATAGGATTACCTTCTGGCCTTGCCGGATCAGGAGAAACCCTCCGCGACGACACCTCGGGGTCGCCCGCCTCATGAGGCGGTATAGCAGGGGGAGGCGTTTCGCTCTCCATCATCTCTGGAAGAAGATCCCCTGAAGACGAGCTCTGCTGAGAAGGGCTAATATCCAAACTGCAAGATAAATGCTTCGGTTATTTTCCTCAGAAGTAAGGCGAGATATTTTCATTATTAAGTACCCTTTTACTTACAGCTCGGTGGAGGGTTGATCCCCTTGAGGGCATAGTGCGGCCGGGGTATCCCCCAGGGTAGGACCCTCCGGCGAAGATTTCTTCCCTCGTTTGGAGACCGTGGTTTCCGGGTCCTCAGAGGTGTTCCTCTTCCTTCACTAGGGAGAGGAAGTTTCAGTTCCTCCTCCCTGGTTAACCTCCTTCTCGGAGGCTCTAGCCTCCTTGTCCCCCCCCCCCTTTATCGTCGCCTGAGGGCGCTTGATAAGGCGCGATCTCCAGCATCCCGGTTAGCACGGGATTTGGTGATGTCTCAGGAAGGGGGGCCGGACACCTGATCAACTTTGCCTTCGCTATCCAATCCTGGTGAAAGAGCGGCTTTTTTAGGGCGACGTTGCGATAAAAAACGGACAATGTGTTCGGATGCGGGGCTACTTACTTGGGTATCCGGGCGATTGCAGCTCAGACATGCATCCTCAGTGATGCCCGCACACATTATTTGTGGTCCGAAGAACAATTTGTACATCTCCTTGGGCGTCATGCTAAGGAAGCGTTGAATAGCTCATGGTCCTTCCGGGTTGAATTCCCACATGTGAAGGGGCCGGCGTTTGCAAGGCTAGACTGGACGAACTAGCATAACTTGCACTACCATAACCAGACTAAAATCTCTCTCAAAGAGATCTCGGATACCGCTTTGCAATATTGGCACGTCCTTGGCTGGACCCCAGCTCAGCCCCCTGCTCATCCATGACGTCAGTTGTGGTGGGGGGCCTCAACGAAAGGTGGGGGTAGCTACCCAATTGACACTTCGAGGAGCAGTGATGTAGAACCACTCCTGCTGCCACAATCCGGACACCTTTGGGAAGCTACCCTCAGGCCATGGAGCATCAGCAATTTTGCTTATTAAAGCGCCTCTGCACGCTGCGTGCTGCCCCTCGATCATCTTCGGCTTCACATCGAAGGTCTTGAGCCACAGGCCAAAGTGAGGGGTAATGCGGAGGAAGGCCTCACATACGACAATAAATGACGAAATGTGAAGAAGGGAATCCGGGGCCAGATCATGAAAATCTAGCCCATAATAGAGCATAAGACCCCTAACAAAGGGATCCAGAGTGAGGCCTAGTCCTCGGAGGAAGTGGGAGATGAACACGACGCTCTCGTTGGGTTCGGGAGTAGGGATGACCTGCCCTCGGGCGGGCAGCCGATGCGAAATTTCGGCGGTCAGATATCTGGCCTCTCTCAACTTCTTGATGTCCTCCTCCGTGACGGAGGAAGGCATCCACCAACCTTGAAGGTTGGATCCGGACATAGTTGAAGGTCCGAAGCACCTGACCTGAGTTTCGGGTGTTACAACTCAAGGCGGGGGAAGGATTTGATTAAGCACGAGAGGGAAAAAAGAAAAAGCCTTGTCCCCTTTATAAAGAGGGTGAATATCAAGCGTCCTCCTCATGGCCGTTTGGGACTTGCCTAAGATCTAGGAGTCCAACCAATAGGCACGATTGGGTTACCCACGTCCGTATTGATGAGAATCCCGTAATAAGGGGACATGGTCTCTGCTTCGACAAGACGTGCCAAGGAAACCGCCTCGCGAAACACGCTGAGGTTGGTTGTGAAAAACAATTCGAATGGTGACCTGGCTCTGGTGTGATGTCAAACTGTCGGCAGATTAGATTTGTGAAAATATTATTCTCTCTACGGTTGTATGTGGAACTTGTTTTGCAGAGTCGGACATGATCCTCGTGTTCAAAATCTTCTATGAAGTATTCGGAGGAGGAACCCGCCTTGCAATGCCGAAGACAATCTGTGCGCCGGACTCATCGTCATTGAAGCCTGGTTCAGGGGCTACTGGGGAGTCCTGGATTAGGGGGTATCCGGACAGCCGGATTATATCCTTTGGCCGGACTGTTGGACTATGAAGATACAAGATTGAAGATTTCGTCCCGTGTCCGGATGGGACTCTCCTTGGCATGGAAGGCAAGCTTGGCAATACGGATATATAGATCTCCTTCCTTGTAACCGACTCTGTGTAACCCTAGTCCCCGCCGGTGTCTATATAAACCGGAGGGTTTAGTCCATATGACCAACAACAACAATCATACCATAGGCTAGCTTCTAGGGTTTAGCCTCTTCCATCTTGTGGTAGATCAACTCTTGTAATAGTCATATCATCAAGATCAATCAAGCAGGAGTAGGGTTTTACCTATATAGAGAGGGCCCGAACCTGGGTAAAAACATCGTGTCCCCCGTCTCCTGTTACCATCCGCCTAGACGCACAGTTCGGGACCCCCTACCCGAGATCCGCCTGTTCTGACACCGACAGCGTGGTTATGATAGGTGGTGCTATCGCACATCCACGTTGATGGAGACTTCAACCCACAATGGGTAATGGTTGCGCGAGTCCACAGAGGGCTCCACGCACGAAGGGTCCACAAAGAAGCAACCTTGTCTATCCCACTATGGCCATCGCCCATGAAGGACTTGCCTCACTATGGTAGATCTTCATGAAGTAGGCGATCTCCTTGCCCGTACAAACTGCTTGCTTCAACTCCACAATCTTGATGGAGGCTCCCAAGTGACACCTAACCAATATAGGAGACACCACTCTCCAAAAGGTAATAAATGGTGTGTTGATGATGAACTCCTTGCTCTTGTGCCTCAAATGATAGTCTCCCCAACAATCAGCTCTCTCTCTCATAGGATTGGATTTGGTGGAAAGAGGGTTTGAGTGGAAAGCAACTTGGGGAAGGCTAGAGATCAAGATTTATGCGGTTTGAATGGAATATCTTGACCTCAACACAAGTGTAGGTGGTTCTCTCTCAGAAAATGTATGTTGGATGTGTAGGCATGTTCTGGTGACTCTCTCCAAGAATGAAGAGTGGGTGGAGGGGTATATATAGCCTCCACACAAAATCTAACCATTACACACAAATCACCGAACTCGGTGGGACCGAATCAGGAAACTCGGTTAGACCAATTTACTTCAAAATGTGAATGTTAGGATTTTTGGTGGGACTGACATGTCAACTCGGTGGGACCGATTCCATTAGGGTTAAGGCATAACGTAATCTCAGTGAGACCGACTACACAAACTCGGAGGGACCAATTTTGGTAATAGGCCAACAGAGAGTTGGTCAGGCAACTCGGTGGGACTGATTCGCTCATCTCGGTTAGACTAAAACGTTACGAAGGGGAAATAGAGAGTTTGCATTGCAATTTCGGTGGGACCGATCGCTCATCTCAGTTGGACCGAAACGTTACAAAGGGAAATAGAAAGGTTGCAATCCCATCTCGGTGAGACCGAGATCCCTATCGGTGAGTCCGAAATGAATAGGGTTTGTGGCAGTGGCTATGTCAAGTGAACTCGATGGCGCCGGGTAGGAAATTTTGGTAGGGCCGAGGTTGACTTCTGGTTCGGGACATATGTGGATATGAGAAAGTAGTTGTGGGTTTTGGAGCATATCAGTAAGCATTTTGAGCAAGTAACTCATTAAGCAACACCTCATCCCCTTTTAATAGTATTGGCTTTTCCTATGGAATCAATGTGATCTTGGATCACTAAAAGTAAAATGTAGAGTCTTCAGCTTGAGCCAACACATGTTCTAGTACTTTGCGGGGTCCACTTTCTGATCCATGCCATGCTAAACATTGAGCTTTCCTGAAATATTTATCTTGAGATAACATTAGCTCAATGGGCTATATGTTGTTTAGAATTACCAAAACCACCCAGGGATAGTTGCACTTTCAATCTCCCCTTTTTGGTAATTGATGACAACATATAGATCAAAGCTTCGACAGAAGATAATAAGATTGAAAAACATCATCGCTTTGAGAAGTATGTGATAAGAAAGAGCTCCCCTAAATTTGTGCATTATTTAAAATTTGCTTTTGAATGCAAATGCACAATCGATTAGGATCATGTGTTACTCTTCCATGTCACATACATCTTGGTTGGAGCGCTCAAAATGATAGAAATTAAAAGCATGCACTCATCACCAAGCAAGTGAATGATCATATATGGATATAAAAGATAGTATCATCTAAACAAGCATTAAGGTAGAAAATGATCAGTCACATGATCACACAAGTATCTCACACAAGGACATAAAGTATCTCACACAATAAAAAGTTCAACCAAAAGCAAAGATGCAAAACACTCTCTCGAAGCCTACGATCTATACATATTTCTCCCCCTTTGGTAACAAGTTACCAAAAAGTTCAAATATGCATAGTGCTATGCGTCTCTCAGGCTTGGTCTTCGGGAGGTGGTGTAGAGAGAACTCCAAGGACAAAGGCATCTGTTGATGTAGTTGGAGCTGGTGGGGTGGCTGCTGGAGGTGGCACTCGAGTTGTAGATGCTGGTGCTGATGCTGTAGCTCTAGAATCTGTCATTGGCACGGCAGCACACCTCTGACTCCTTGGCACTCGCTCAAATGCATATGTGGTTGCCTTGCCTCTCTTCTCTTCTGCTTCCTCCTGAAGCTGCTCAACTGGTGTTTGAATCTCAGTTACCTTCAGATCAAGATCATAAAAATTGGTCTCTATGGTCCTCTCCAAGCTCTCCTGGTTTTGAGTCAAGGTGGCCAGGCCCTTCTCAATCCTCAGTGTAGACTGGATCAGATATGCAAGTTGATCTTGCTTGCTCTTTAGGAAAACTTAAGATGCCTCTTCAACACTTGGCATCTTGGCAGCTTTCTGAGCCTTTGCTTTGGCTCTCTTCTCCTGTTCTTGAACTGATGATGGTTCCTCCTCATTCATCACAACAATATTATCTTCAAAATCAGGATACAGGGGTAGATGCTCCTTATCCAGCAGATATGTTCTTGTGCCCATCTTGGAGTTGATGAGCTCCTGAATGTGTGGAGCATACCCACAGCTTCTCTTCTGGTCAGCAGCAGTCCTCTTGATTGTCTCTACAATCAGACGCATGACCTTGAACTTCTGAGGAACATCAAAAAGCTGTAGTAGGTTGATAGAGTGCCCTCTGATCATCTTGTGATCTCCTGACTTGGGTAGAAGAGTGTGCCTTAGGATCCAGTTGATAGTAGGCACACCAGACAACAAGAAATGTATAGATCCAAGCTTGTGAGTCTCCAAACCTTTATCTAGGATCTCCTTGTACAACTTAGCCATAGTGTTGTGGTCCTTCTTCTTCTTGGCATACACATCCAAGTCATCTTCATGTTCTTCTAGGGCATTTATCAATTTGGCCCATTCCTCAACTGTTGATTGGTACCTAGTACCTTCTAACATCCATATGATCTTCTCATCTGGGTAAAAGTGAGTAGTGGAGTAAAATTACATGATCAGCTCATCATTCCATTTTGTGAGCTTCTGTCCAACAAACTCATCTACTCCACATGCTCTGAAGCTTTCATAAACTCCTAGAAAGTGATCTTCATTCTCCTAGATGTATTCCCAATCAACCTATCTCATGTCACAGAGAATGGGCTTCTTGTCAAGCAAAATAGTTTCATAGAAGTCTTGTTGTTCCTTTGTATGAAACCGGTAGTGAACTGCAGTCCTCCTCCTCATAGCATAAGGATCGGTCTCTTTCCAAAATCTCAGTCCTGAATCTTTCCTGATGTGCATGTTCTCAGCGACTAGATGAGCATCATTGTGGTCTGGAATCTTGGGCTTCAATTTTCTCAAAATAAGACACTCATCATCTTCTTCAGCCTGAGGCACTGTGGCCTTGTCCTTTTCTTCAGCAGGTATACTTCTGGTGTTCTTCTTGGGCTTACTGGCTTGTGAGCTGGAGCTTGGGGAGCTGTCTTGGGCTTTGATGGAGCAGCCCCTGACTTTATAGCATCTCCCATAAGTTTCTGAGCTTTGGGTGTTGGTGCCGTATCCTCTTCCTCTTCCTCTTATTCAGAGGGATCTCTCATCATGGAGGGCTTGCCAATGACTCTGGCAATGGTCTTCTTGACCCTCTCCATCCTTTTCTTGCCTTCTCCACCTTCTTTGGGTTCAAGAGTGAACTCCATTGTCTCTTGAGTAGAGGCTCTGGCCTTAGACATAGGAATTCTCTTTGTTGGAGCCTTCTTATTCATTCCTGGCTTAACTGTAGTAGTTGTGCCATACTCCTTTTTCAGCACCTTCTTCTTGGAGCTTACTTCCTCCTCAGTGGCAACATAATCCTCATCCTCAGATTCTGAGGTTCTCTTCTTCCTAGATCTGGTGGCTGCCTTTGGCAAGCTGCTGGGAGTGCTCCTGCTACCATCATCGGAAGTGCTCGAGGGATCTGAACCCTCACTCAGCTGCACATGTTCCTTCAACCTATTCTGACTGTCACTTTGATCAGACATCTCTGCAAACTCACTGACAGCAGACCCTGTGAATAGATGTAGATGAGATAGAGTGGATGAGCATCACAAAGTGTAGAGTTTTTGCAAAACAGATGACTTAAAAACTTAGTTTTAGTTCTCCACAGAAAGCATTTCGGAGCTACCGATTTGTAAACTCGGTGATACCGAAGCAGCTTTGGGAACCTAAACTAGTGAACTCGGTTAGACCGAGTCACAGTTCGGTGCCACCGAGACTGCTAGGGTTTCATACAGAATCGAACTCGGTCACACCGATTTGTATTTTTGGGTCAGACCGAAAATTGCAAGTGCTATGGCCTAAGCCAAATCGGTGAGACCGATTTCTACAACTCGGTCGGTCTGAGATGAGTTCGGAGGAGACCTAACCATAAATTTTCAAATCAAATCTAACCTAAAGGATGTTTTCAGTGGATAGAGTGTTTGCATACGTGGTAAGGATCATGACAAAACAATGTGCTATGAATCATAGGTAAAAGAATAGCACAAGGGTCGAACCCATACCCTAGTACGGCGAGAGTTTGCTACAGCGACAATGGCGGAGCAGATTTCCGTTGACGGTGATGAAAATCAGCAGCGGGAGGTCACTAGCGGCGAGGAGACGATCCGGAGACCCGAGGCAGCAGAGCAGGACACACGCGCGGGCTGAGGAGTTTGAAGAAATTTCCAAAATCTCACCCGTGGGTATATATATCCCGACCCTGTCGGTGTGACCGTGTGGAACAACTCGGTGGCACCGAGATGCAGAATCGCAAGCGGTTACTTCAACTCGGTGTGACCGAAAAGTTTAAATTAGTGGCACCAAGATTGAAAACCTAGATCAACTTAGTGATCTCGGTGTGACCGAAATGGATGACTCGGTAATACTGAAATGCACAAAGAGGTTTTGGAAGTTTAAGTCTATGACGAATCAGGGACTCCGAGTGGTCCTCACACAGAGTGGTTTGAATCTTACTTGATCAAACTTTGTGATGTAGCATGAATAGAGTTTGAGACGAGAAAAGCATAGATAGCTAGAGGAAGTCCTTAGGCATTCTTGTCCATCCATTTGGCAAAAGAGAAAAAGCCAAACAATCAAGGCAACAAATGGATGTCCTCGAATGAGTAAAATATGCAACCAACATGCTCACACAATAAGATGGCAAATGAAATATGTGGCAAAGCATGCACAATCACTCTAGCATCTATCAAGCAATTTGGCGATGACTAGGTCATCTATATATGAGTATATTGCCTAAGGAGTCAAATGAGAACATTTTACCATAGGTCATACTCATCGTTTAAGCACAAGTGGTGTTACTACTATTACATAATGCATTGTTGTGTTCACATCGTTAGAGTTGCTTTAGCTCAATTGATTAGAGTAAAGCTCCCCCTAGATGTGATATGCCCCCTAGGAGGGATGAACTAACCTTGGGTTTTGTCGATGATGACTTCATGTAGGTGTTGAAGATGTAGGCGCTCAAAGTTGATGTAGAACATTCGGAGCAATCCTTTGGAGTGAGTTGCACTTTCAATACCTGCACGGGTTAGTCCCACAAGGAACAAACAAGGATATCCATAGACATAGAGTGATGTTCACATGAGATGATGTCCATGAATGCATTAGGTTACCTTGTCCCTTTTCTTACCAACAAGAGGGTTTCTGACTCCCTGAACTAGTGGAAGATATGGAAGTTGTTTGCACTTGTCCTTACCATGATATGAGTGAAGTATGTTGGCGGAGTCACCCTCAAGAACTCTCTAGTTCTTCTTCTTCGGGATCCACACCATCTTGATGGGAATCCTTGGAGTTGTAGTCGTACTTGATGAAGTAGAACTTGATGTAGTCTTGGGAACCCACTTGACAAATGCCTTAGGGGCTTCTTCAAATGCATCAATCTCCTCTTGAACCTTGTCCTTGCCCTTTAGCTTGTGGTCTTGTGGTGGAATATCATCTTGAGCTTGTGTTCCTTGGAAATAAGTAGGATCATACTTCTCTTGTGGGGGTACAAACTTCGTCTTGGGGAATTGATCTTCGTCCCACTCAACTCCATTAGCATTGAACTTTCATTCAAAACCAACACCTTGATTCTTCCGGCATCTTCCTTTCTTGCATACAATTTCCTCAAATTGCTTATTTCCAGCAAGACTCTTGTAAACACCTTTCTCTATAATTCCCTTCAATAATCTATTTTCTGGCTCAAGTGTTACTTGGCTAAGAGAATCATTAGCGGAATCAAGAGAACTACGAGAAGCAACAACATTGGTTTTACCATGATTATTGTTACTACTAGAAGAAGAATCTTTCTTGTTCTTGTTGCTAGATTTAACTTGTGGCATGTAAGTAGACAAGAGTAAATGCTTGGCAATGTAATAAGAACTTTTCTTGCGAAGATCATCATTGATTTCCTTTAAGAACCCATGCTCTTGCTCAAGGTTGAGCTTTTCAAAGCGTAGCTTCTCATGAGTCTTTAAAAGTTCTTGATGATCTTCCAAGGTAGTTTCGTGAGCTAACTTAAGAGTGTATAGTTCTTTAGTTAGACACTCAATCTCCTTCTTATCATTTTCATTCGTTTTATCTTGATTAGCATGATCAATAGCAAGTTCATGATAGTTTTCATAACTAGAGTTGTCAACAAGTAAATCATCATCACCTTGCAAATCATCTTCATCACTATTGAAATCAACATACTCGGGGTGTGATGCCTTTGGGCCTTTAGCCATGAAGCATCTTCCAATTCCTCCATTTGGTGAGTCAAATATGTCGTAGGAGTCGGTTGACACAAGTGCTAGACCAGCAACACCTTCATCTTGAGTGTATTCGGAGCCGGAGTGGTAACTTCTTTCGGAGTGATTGTCGGAGTCGGAGTCAGATACCCATTCACCAACTTGAGCTTAATGTCTTCGTTTTGTGTAGGTCTTTGATGACTTGCCCTTCCTTTCCAAATCTTCGCTCATAACGATCATCTCTAATTCTTCTCTCTCTAGGTGGTGATTCTTCTCTTCTACTTCTTCTTTTGGGAGAATCTTCACTTATTTTTGTAGGGAGCCGTACACTCATTGGAGTAGTGTCCGGGTCTTCCACAATTGTAGCAATTACGTTCACGACTTGAAGATGTTTTGTCATTGTAGGACCTTAACTTGGAACTTCTTTCCTTGCTTCTACTCTTGTAGAACTTGTTGAAGTTCTTCACCATTAGGCTCAATTCTGCATTGAAGGTTTGTTTCTCACTTGATGATGTGGGAGCATCACATGAGGCTTTGTAAGCACCACTTAACTTGTTGTGGAGCTCTTCCTTATCCTTAAGTGACATCTCATGAGCAACAATTCTTCCAATGACTTCCATTGGATTGAGATCTTTGTAGTTGGGCATCATTTGGATCAATGTGGACACGGTATCATATTTTCCATCCAAGGCTCTTAGGATCTTCTTGATGATGAATATGTGGGTCATCTCTTCACTTCCTAGGCCAGCAATCTCATTTGTGATGAGAGCAAGCCTAGAGTACATTTCAGCGACACCTTCACCATCCTTCATTTTGAAGTTGTCAAGTTGACTTTGAAGCACATCCAATTTGGATTCCTTGACGGAGTCGGTACCTTCATGCATATCAATCAAAGTATCCCAAATTTCCTTTGCATTCTCAAGACGGCTGATTTTGTTGATTTCTTTGGGGCACAATCCGTTGAAGAGAATATCACAAACATGAGCATTGTATTGCAGCATCTTAAAATCTTCCGCTGTAGCTTCACGGTTCGGTTCCCTCCCATCAAAGAATTCATCTTGCAAGCCAATACACGCAATAGCCCAAACGACAGGGTTATGTCCAAGAATATGCATTTTCATCTTGTGCTTCCAACTAGCAAAATTAGTACCGTCAAAGTAAGGACCTCTATGGTGGTAATTTCCCTCGCTAGACGCCATACTCTCCTAGGTTGTGAAACCAAAGCTATGATCACCAAAAGCTACAGAAATCAAAGCAAATGGAGACCAAAGCTCTGATACCACTCGTAGGATCGAAAGTATGCCTAGAGGGGGTGATTGGACTACTTGACCAAATAAAAATCTAGCCTTTTCCCAATTTTATGTCTTGGAAGATTTTAACACCTTAGCACAAGTCAAGTAATTGACCTACACATGCCATTCTAAGAGTATAGCAGTGGAATGTAAAACAATTGCATATGAAGGTAAAGGGAGGAGTTTGAGGGAGAAAATGCAATGTAGACACGGAGATTTTTGGTGTGGTTCCGATAGGTGGTGCTATCGTACATCCACGTTGATGGAGACTTCAACCCACGAAGGGTAACTGTTGCGCGAGTCCATGGAGGGCTCCACCCACGAAGGGTCCATGAAGAAGCAACCATGTCTATCCCACCATGGCCATCGCCCACGAAGGACTTGCCTCACTAGGGTAGATCTTCACGAAGTAGGTGATCTCCTTGCCCGTACAAACTCCTTGGTTCAACTCCACAATCTTGACGGTGCCTCCGAAGTAACACCTATTCAATCTAGGAGACACCACTCTCCAAAGGTAATAAATGGTGTCTTGATGATGAAATCCTTGCTCTTGTGCTTCAAATGATAGTCTCCCCAATACTCAGCTCTCTCTCATAGGATTGGATTTGGTGGAAAGAGGATTTGAGTGGAAAGCAACTTGGGGAAGGCTAGAGATCAAGATTTATGTGGTTGGAATGGAATATCTTGACCTCAACACAAGTGTAGGTGGTTCTCTCAGAAAATGTATGTTGGAAGTGTAGGCATGTTCTGATGGCTCTCTCCATGAATGAAGAGTGGGTGGAGGGGTATATATAACCTCCACACAAAATGTAACCGTTACACACAAATCGCCAAACTCGGTGGGACCGAATCAGGAAACTCGGTAAGACCAATTTAGTTCAAAATGTGAACGTTAGGATTTTCGGTGGGACCGACATGTCAACTCAGTGGGACCGATTGCATCAGGGTCAGTGCATAATGTAATCTCGGTGAGACCGATTACACAAACTCGGTGGGACCGATTTTGGTAATAGGCAAAGAGAGAGTTGGTCATGCAAACTCATTGGGACCGATTCGCTCATCTCGGTTAGACCGAAACATTACGAAGGGGAAACAGAGAGTTTGCAGGCAATCTCGGTGGGACCAATCGCTCATCTCGGTTGGACCAAAACTTTACGAAGGGAAACAGAGAGGTTGCAATCCCATCTCGGTGAGACCGAGATCCCTGCCGGTGAGACCGAAATAACTAGGGTTTGTGGTAGTGGCTTGTCAAGTGAACTCGGTGGCACCGGGTAGGAAATTTCGGTGGGGCTGAGTTTGACTTTTGGTTTGGGACATATGTGGATATGAGAAAGTAGTTGAGGGTTTTGGAGCATATCACTAAGCATTTTGAGCAAGTAACTCATTAAGCAACACCTCATCCCCTTTTAATAGTATTGGCTTTTCCTATGGACTCAATGTGATCTTGGATCACTAAAAGTAAAATGTAGAGTCTTCAGCTTGAGCCAACACATGTTCTTAGTACTTTGCGGGGTCCACTTTCTGATCCATGCCATGCCAAACATTGAGCTTTCCTGAAATATTTATCTTGAAATAGCATTAGCTCAATGGGCTATATGTTTTTAGGAATTACCAAAACCACCCGGGGATAGTTGCACTTTCAGCTTCCCGGTGAGCATGGGCGGCCTTACTGCTTGCATGTGTCTCGTCGAGCCTATGAGGTGGATAAGATGCACGGGTCCCGTCGAGCCTGTGCGGCGGAGTGCTCGCACGCGTCCTGTCAAGCCTGCACGGTGGACTTCTCGCACTCATCCCGTCTAATCAAACAGTTGCACGCACGCCCCCGAGTATGGTTAAATTTTCGCACAAAATACAAAGATGACCAATGAACAAGGACTGAGGTCGTACTATCGCATAAGAAAAGAGGGTCATACGTGTGGCCACACTTAAATGGTTACAAGAACACACGGTTAATATAATACAACCATTTGTGATATTAACGTGTCAGCTATTTCTTTCAAAAGGAGTTCATTGGCTATTAACGTGTGCGCCTTGTCTCAAACTGGACGATTTTTTTACCACGACATATATGTGCCATGTCATGAAACCATGCCAAGTTTCAGGTTTTTTTGGTGAGTTTTCGACTTAGTGGGATTTAAAAACCGAGATTCTCAATGTTTAAGGACGACAAGAAGTTTGTAATTCATTCACATTCCTTTAATGAAACCTAAACATGCACCCAATGACACATGTATGATTTTCCACCCATTTTGCTTCACTTGAGCATGTGCTTGTAGTTCAAATTTGAATTATGGACTACATTTAATGCCTAGAAAAGTCAATTAATATATAAAATGGCCAAACAAATCCTGAACAATTTCAAATTTTAGCAAGACACTCCTGTTATTCTATGTTGCCAGTAGAAAACAAAGTTCAAGGCGAGAAGAGGCAACGATTATCGTCTCGCCCATAGGAGGGGCATGTTTCCCTAGCGGAACCACGAGGGTTGCGAGAAGCTTCGGTTTGTAAGAGGCTTGTAATATAGCTTTGCCCAAATTGGACAATTATTTTACCACGACATATATGTGCCATGTAGTGACACCATGCCATGTTTCATGATTTTCTGGTGAGTTTTGAATTTACAGAGATTTAAAAACCGAGATTCGCAATGTTTGTGGTTGAAACAAGACACAGAGATGGTAGAATTCATTCCCATTCCTTCCATGGGACCTAAACATGCACCCCAAGGACACATGTATGTTTTTTCTATCCATTTTGGTGCAGTTGAGCATGTATTTGTAGTTCGGATTTGAATTATGGACTTTAAATACCTAGAAAACTCAATTAATGAAGAAAAAAGGTCAAACGAACCCTGACTAATTTCAAAGTTCAGTTTGACTCTCGCTTGTTCCATGTTGCGTGTAGATGAAAATACAAAGCTAGAAGAGGGAGCGATTATGGTTTCGCCCACAAGGGGATGATATGTGTCCAACGTATCTATAATTTTTGATTGTTCCATGCTATTATATTATCTGTTTTGGATGTTAATGGGCTTTATTTTACACTTTTATATTATTTTTGGGACTAACCTATAAACTGGAGGCCCAACCCAAATTGTTGTTTTTTGCCCTATTTCAGTGTTCCGCAGAAAAGGAATATCAAATGGAGTCCAAACGGAATGAAACCTTCGGGAACGTGATTTTTGGAACAAACGTGATCCAGAGGACTTGGAGTGGACGTCAAGCGATCAACGAGGCGGCCACGAGGTAGGGGTGCGCCCTCCCCCCTCATGGGCCCCTCGTTGCTCCACCGACCTACTTCTTCCTCCTATATATATTCATTACCACTCAAACATCCAGGAGCACCATGAAACCCTATTTCCACCGCCGCAACCTTCTGTACCCAAGAGATCCCATCTTGGGGGCTTTTTCGGAGCTTCACCGAAGGGGGCATTGATCACGGAGGGCCTCTACATCAACTCCATGGCCCCTCCGATGATGTGTGAGTAGTTTACCTCAGACCTTCGGGTCCATAGCTAGTAGCTAGATGGCTTCTTCTCTCTCTTTGGATCTCAATACAAAGTTCTCCTCGATTCTCTTGGAGATCTATTCAATGTAATCTTATTTTGCAGTGTCTTTGTCGAGATCCGATGAATTGTGGGTTTATGATCAAGTTTATCTATGAACAATTTTTGAATCTTCTCTGAATTATTTTATGTACGATTGGTTTACCTTTGCAAGTCTCTTTGAATTATCAGTTTGGTTTGGCCTACTAGATTGATCTTTCTTGCAATGGGAGAAGTGCTTAGGTTTGGGTTCAATCTTGCGGTGCTCGATCCCAGTGACAGAAACGGAAACGACACATATTGTATTGTTGCCATCGAGGATAAAAATATGGGGTTTACATCATATTGCATGAGTTTATCTTGCTTAAGGCATTACTCTGTTCTTATGAACTTAATACTCTAGATGCATGATGGATAGCGGTCGATGTGTGGAGTAACAGTAGTAGATGCAGGCAGGAGTCGGTCTACTTGTCACGGACGTGATGCCTATATACATGATCATACCTAGATATTCTCATAATTATTCGCTTTTCTATCAATTGCTCGACAGTAATTTGTTCACCCACTATAATACTTATGCTATCTTGAGAGAAGCCACTAGTGAAACCTATGGCCCCCGGGTCTATTCTCCATCATACAAGTTTCCAATCTATTTTATTTTGTAATCTTTACTTTCAATCTATTTCATAAAAATACCAAAAATATTTATCTTATTATTATTATCTCTATCAGATCTCACTCTTGCAAGTGGCCGTGAAGGGATTGACAACCCCTTTATCGCGTTGGTTGTGAGGTTCTTATTTGTTTGTGTAGGTACGAGATGACTCGCGCGTGGTCTCCTACTGGATTGATACCTTGGTTCTCAAAAACTAAGGGGAATACTTACGCTGCTTTACTGCATCACCCTTTCATCTTCAAGGGGAAACCAACGCAGTGCTTAAGAGGTAGCAGGGGACACATTTCCCTATTGAAACCACGAGGGTTCTTGCGATAAGCTCCGGTTTGTAAGAGGTTTGTAATAAAACTTGACCCAAATTGGACAATGTTTTTACCACGACATATATGTGCCATGACGTGACACCATGCCAACTTTCATGACTTTCTGGTGAGTTTTGATTTATGGGGATTTAAAAACCAAGATTCCAAATGTTTGAGGACAAGCCAGGACGCCGATATGGTTGTAATTCATTCCCATTCCTCGCATGGGACCTAAACATGCACCCAAGGACACATGTACAATTTTTCTAGCCATTTTGTTGAACTGGAGCATGTATTTGTAGTTCAAATTTGAATTATGGACATTAAATGCCTATGGAACTCAATTAGTGTATAAAAAGGCCAAAGTAACCCTGAATAAGTTTAAATGTCAGCACGGATATCCTGTCGTTCCATGTCGCCTAGAGAAGAAAATACAAGGAGAAAATATGAAGTGATTATTGTTTTGCCCATAATGGGCACACGTTTCCCTATCGGAACCCCAAGGCTTCTTAAGAGAAGCTTCAGTTTGTAAGAGGTTTGCACCGATATTCTTCTCACGAAATGTTTTCAAATAGCACACAGTTAACTCACGAAAGCCGTGTGCCTACCAAACCATGGCCGATGCCCCCCTGCTGCGCGTGTGATCTGAGTCGTGCATACTGATTGGCCAGAACTCAAACCCCACGGATGATATGTATGCACCGTTGGATGCTCCCTGATCGAACGGCAATGCTCATCCCTTTCGACGGCACATGCAGTTTCGGTTGTGATTTTATTTATATGGGTATGAACTGTGTGCATGCATCGGCTTAGCTCACGCTTCCTTCTCTACTAAGTTTTCTATATTAATGTTGTTATATATCCAAACACGCTACCGTTTCCCGCCACTCCTCTCATCGGTTTCCCGCCTCTTCTCTCATCGTTTTCCTATTGCCGTGTCAGTGCTCATTGAAGGCTAGGCGGTGACACACCGGCCATGTAAATATCGCACACAGTTTCTGAAAGCACAAATGTGTGTGATAGTAGGGAATAGGTCCCATAGGGTGACCCACGTGAAACGCCTTAAAGGCAAGGAGGCAATTCCTATCAGCAAGGGGCGGCTTCCCATCCGCTAGCCTTGTCGAATAGAACGCAGAAGCGAAGCGTGCTCGGGCTGCAGTAGTCTAAGGATGGGTGACCTGGTGGGAAGTTATATCTCAAGCTTCATTTAAACACTATGAAATGGTCATTATGGAGATAAATGTCTCTATAGTGACCTATCATGGCGATTATATAAACCTTACGACCCTTGTTTTGCTAATTTGTAGACTATGTTTTTATTGACTATGTTTTTATTGGGTTTACTCTTTGCTCCGTGTGCTATGTTAGAGCAAATCAAGTTTCAGCACATGAGTTGGACGACACCCGGCATCGTACGTCTTTAACCTGGCAATGGGGGAGGGTACGATGTTCAGTTTGTAATGTTACTGATGTAGTTGGTGCCCCATCAAACTTGTGCTTTTGGGATTTGAGAAAATCACACACCACACCCATACATTTTTTTGGGTCGCATGCAGGGTATAGGGGGCAGGGTGTTCTGATCAAGCATGTCTACCTTGTGCGGTTTATAGACGTCGGACATATCTGTGGGCACCCCGAGGTATATATATTATCCTTGACCGAAAACGAGGGGCCCCACACGATCTATCCCTTTGAACCAACATATGAGAAGGGTTTGACCATGATGGTTTCCTATTGCTATGTGTGCCATGTTAGACCAAATAAAGTTTGAGCGCATGCGTTGAACAACACCCCCCCACCGCCTCGAAGTTGGGAAACCGACATCGTACGTATTGAACCAGGCTTGGGGTCGGGTATGGTGTTCGTTTTGTAAAGTAGTTGGTGGCCCATCGAAGTTGTGCATTCGGGATTTAAACACATCACACACTACCGTACCCATACATATTTTCGGGCCGCATGCAGTGTATATGGGGTCTTCTGATCGACCATGGTTCCCTTGTGCGGTTTTTTGTGACGACACGCATATCTGTTGGCTCCCTGAGTGTATATATATCATCCCTTTGACTGATAATGAGGGGTATGTGTTGGCCATGAATGGATTCCTCCTAGTTCGTGTTAGGGCCAGTAACCGTCACATGTCGTTCAACCAAATCTCGAGCTCATGCGTTGTCAGCATTCCCTCCCACATGCTCGGATTGCTGGGTTCGACCGACACCGTACCCTGTGTATCTCGTCCCTAACTACCTAGCTTTCATGGTTGTTGTCTGTATCGAGAGGCAGGCACCACATCTAAATTGTACATTATTATACATTGAAAACACACATCACCCCTTCCAACGTACATCATTTTTGGCCGCATGCAAGAGGTGCTACTTTTGCGGTCCCTCTCGTGCGATTTTATGATGGTTCAATCTATTGGCCCAAGTGGTTTATCGACAACAATAGTTATCATTTGCCCAAACAATAGTTTCACTAGTCCTTCTTATGGTAGGTCATGGCGACATGCATGCATCTATGAACAAAGTATCATTACGTGCATCCGCCCTGCTGACACGAAGTGGGAGGTGGGTCAAGCACCCTAGTTAGCTACGACCTTATGTCATTATAGATATATCCAAGGGTGATTTCGGGTTTGCGAGGCAAGTGCCACCAAAGTTGTGCATTGTGTATTTAATTTTTTTTAACATCACACCCTATATTCCTACATATATTTGGCCACTTCCAGGTGGTTCTTGACTTCTGGCCCCTCTCATCGATCTTCGACGATGCGCCCAACCGTGGGCCCGCGCGGTCAAAGTTGTGCATTGGAATTTTGAACATAACAGACCACCCTTTTCACTCATATATATTTGGGCCACATGCTCGTGTGGCTGTCTTCTGACGCTCTCTGACATTTTTTTGTTGCAAAGAATCAGATGATGCTCAATGCACATGGGTATAATGTCTGAACCGTGTGCGATGCAAGTGCACTGTGAATCACTATGCTGCACAAGCGCGAGCAAAGATGGAGGTACTTTCTTAAGCGTGTGCGATGCAAATGCGCTGTAAATCACCACAACTGCGCAAGCGTGAGCAAAGGTGGAGGTACTGGCTTAATCGTTTGCGAAGCAACTACGCTGTAAAATCACCAGCCGTGCAAGCTAATGGCAGGTAGTTTATTTAGATTGAATTCCACCTCTATGTCTGAAAAATAGGACAAACCGTGTGCGATAGACTAGCTAGGTAGAAATCTAAAAACAAACTACTCACCTTGAGCGTTGCAAAAATAGGCGGTTCCGCCACTTTTCCTTATTATCATACACCCATATTCTTTTGGGACCATGCACGATCTTGGGTACTCACACCCCGCATCAATTCCTTTACCCAAATTTTAGGAACCGCAGTACTTCAACTGTCTCCCACTGTCACGCCCAATATGCGAACCTATCCGAGAGGAACTCGAAGGTCCCACCAAGGATAGAGCTGCATATTGAAGACACTTTTTCAGGGTGGATATCATTACATCGTACCATTACATAAAATATGGGGATACATACAAAAGGCATACAAATGCCACAAGAACACATCATTACATCACACATGAGAACAACATCCGACTATGGATGAAACACAAACAGAAACTCAAATGACATCCACCAGGCTAGCCCAGGCTGCCAACTCAGAACCTATCCCCTGATCGAAGAAGAAGCAGAAGAAGAACTTCGGAACAAGCAAACATCACTCTCACGTCGTGTCATCGTGTTACCTATACCTGCAACTGTTGTTGCAGTGATCTGTGAGCAATGAGGACTCAGGAATCCCATTACCATGGGTATCAAGACTAGCAAAGCATAATGGGTATGGAAAGGATAAGTGGTGAGGTTGCAGCAGCACTAAGCATTGTATGGTGACTAACGTACGAGTACAAGAGTAAGATGAGAAACTACGCAAACGGTTGAAATTAGAAATGAGCAAGAAGTGATCCTAAACTACTTATGTTCAAACATAACCCTACCATGTTCTCTTCTCGACTCACTTGAAAAGAGACAGTCACGGTTAAACACACAGTTGGTGTATTTTAATTCAGATCTGGTGTCAATTTCTCTACAACCGGATATAAAAAACTCCCATCTGCCACATAACCGCGGGCACGACTCTTGAAAGTTTAAACCCTGCAGGGGTGTCCCAACTTTGCCAATGACAAGCTCTCACGATCAACGGAGGAAAATCCTCCTCCCGGAACAACCCTATCAAGCTCGGAATCCTGGTTCACAAGACATTTCGACAATGGTAAAACAAAACCAGCAAGACCTCCTGGCGTGCCGACATCCTGATAGTAGCCACGCGTATCTCGTCTTAGGCCATGATTGGATGGGTAAATCTATGAGTAAAACCAGACCTCGAGTTTCCCTGTGGTGGGTTGCCCCGTTTGGACCAACACCCATGAGGAGCACTGGCCCGGGTTGTTAATTAAGTCCTCAGGGTCTAGAAAGTCTCTATGAAAGTTTTAGTTGTTATTAGGCAAATGGTAAAACCAATGTTGGGCCTTGCTGGAAGAGTTTTATTCAAAGCGAACTATCAAGGGTGGCCCATAAATTCCAACCATGTTAGGAACGCAAAATATACGAACATAACAGTAATATGACAGAAACTAGGGTGGAAAGAGTGGAACAAAACACCAGGCAAAAGGTCGAGCCTTCCACCCTTTACTAAGTATATATGTGCATTAATTAAATAAGAGATATTGTGATATCCCAAGATATCCATGACATCCATGTCCCAACATGGAACGACCTGCAATTGCACCTGCAACTAGCAATGCTATAAGAGGGGCTGAGCAAAGCAGTAACATAGCCAAACAATGGTTCGCTGGGTTGGTGAAAAGGTTAGATGCTGTTTCATGGCATAATGGGAGGCTTGATAAATAAGTGGTGGGTAGCGCGACATAGCGATAGCATCGAGACAACTAGCATAACAAATATAGTAGTGAGATCCAAGGCGATGACCATCTTGCCTAAAACCCCACTAGGAAGAAGAATGAGTCCATGAAGTAGTCAAACCAACACAGTCGAACGAATCCTCACGATTGCAACGAAACTGGAACTATCGAGAAGGAGCACAACTGAAAAGAAGCAAACAACTCGGTATACACACAACACATAACATGGCATGATGCTCATCCAAGTATGATGCATGACAGGGCTACATGATTCATACAAGAACCCCACATCAAAACAAGTTTAAATGAGACCGAAATCAACATATATACAACAATTGCAGAAACTCCCCATATGCAAATTTAGAAATTGGTCCAGATATGAATAACACATTATGTTGAAGTTTTTAAACCTCAAGTTAATATGCACCATGATGATCTACACGTTTTTCTAATCAAGTTACATATAAAGTTCATTTAATTCGGAGCTACGGCCTAGAAGATGTGAGCAAAACAAGTTAAACAAGGCATTGATGCAAATGCAAGCAAAACACAATCACAAACACTCAAAAACATGGATGCAACATGGCATGATGAAACTACATGCAAAACCAAGCAATTTTTGTATAGAGCACGCTCAAAATGGAGCAACGGTTCAACACATACACACGAAACAAGATATGGCAATAATCTGCCTAACAGCAACTGGGCACTTTGCAATCATCAAAACAACATGCTACAAGAACCATATGAGCACAAACTTGATATGCACTTCAAGTAAAGATTACGTGATTCAAATATCATTAAGGACCAGGTTCATAGGCATCAAGATTAAACCAATAAGACCAATGCAATAAGCAACATTATAACACAGATTAGGACTTGGTGAAAAACTAGGCATATGATGAATGCAACAAGCAGAGTTAATATGATGGCACGTTCGAGGCATGAAACAAATATGCTACAATGCATGAACGTGGAATCAAAAGGTATAGCATGCTAGTACATATCATGGAGCTCAAATAATGCAACATGGCATACACATAAGAGCAACAGGTTCATGGTAATCATCAAGACTAGATGCAAACATGATATAGCAGATTCTTAGACTTGGAGGCACATAACAACAAGCATAGAAATTCTAGTAATTATGTAAAAGCCATGTGCATGTCGTAGACATGTGTCACACCCTCGATGCGACTATAGCTCCCACGTGTCGAGGCACGACTTAGAGGCATAATCGCATTGAAGGCATATGTCGCAAGTTAGGCAATCTTCACAACATCCCATGATAATAATAAAGGGGAGATAACATATTTGGCTTACACTCGCCACGTCAATCAAGTACATAAATAACATCACATCATCCAAACACTCATGGCCCGACTACGGCGCCAAAATAAAAGAGAACCCAACATGCGACACGGTCCCAATCACCACCAACTGGGCACCACTACTGATCATTGGGAAAGGAAACATAGTAACGTTGAGAGTCTTCGTCAAACTCCCACTTGAGCTCATACGCGTCTCCTGGAGCAGAATCATCAGGCCCTACATCTGGTGTAATAGTAATCTGTGAGCCACAGGGACTCAGCAATCTCGCACCCTCGCGATCAAGACTATTTAAGCTTATAGGTATGGCAAGGTAAAATTAAGTGGAACTGCAGCAAGCGACTAGCAAGTATGGTGGCTAACTTATTAGCAAAAGAGAGCGAGAAGAGGAGGCAAAGCGCGAGCGTGAAACTAGAGAGCAACCTGCGCAAACATTACTCCAACACCGTGTCCACTTCCCGGACTCCGCCGAGAATAGGCCATCACGGTAACACACTCAGTTGATTCATTTTAATTAATTAAGGTTCAAGTTATCTACAACCGGACATTAACAAATTCCCATCTGCCCATAACCGCGGGCACGACTTTCGAAAGTTCAATCCCTGCAGGGGAGTCCCAACTTAGCCCAAGACAAGCTCTCACGGTCAACAAAGGAATAGACCTCCTCCCAAGACGTTCCGATCAGACTGGTATCTCGGTAATTCAAGACAACTCCGACAATGGTAAAACAAGTCCAGCAACACCGCCCGTTGTGCCGACAAATCCCGATAGGAGCTGCACATATCTCGTTCTCAGGGCACACCGGATAAGCTAAGCGTACGGGAGCCAACGAAACCCAAGTTGCCAAGGGACGGCCCCGCACGGTGCTCTAGGTTGGACCAACACTCAGAGGAGCACTGGTCCGGGGGGGGTTAAAATAATGATGACCCTTAAGTCCGCGAAACCCAAGGGAAAAGGCTAGGTGGCAAATGGTAAAACCAAGGTTGGGCATTGCTGGAGGAGTTTTATTCAAGGCGGACTGTCAAGGGGTTCCCATTATAACCCAACCGCGTAAGGAACGCAAAATCCGGGAACATAACACCGATATGACGGAAACTAGGGGCGGCAAGAGTGGAAAGAAACACTAGGCGAGAGGCCGAGCCTTCCACCCTTTACCAAGTATATAGATGCATTAAGATAACAAGATAATATAATGATATCCCAACAAGTAAATAAATGTTCCAACGAGGAACGGCCTCCAATCTTCACCTGCAACTAGCAACACTATAAGAGGGGCTGAGCAAAGCGGTAACATAGCCAATCAACGGTTTGCTAGGACAATGGTGGGTTAGAGGTTTGACATGGCAATTTAGGAGGCTTGCAAGCAAATGGTAGGCATCGTAGCAATGGCATAGCAAAAGAGCGAGCAAACTAGCATAGCAAAGATAGTAGTGATTTCGAGGGTATGATCATCTTGCCTCCACAGTTGTCAGAGTTGACTGGATCCTCGAAAGCAAGCTCAATGGGCTCCTCGTTAGCAAACTCGTCTCCCGGCTCTACCCAAACAAGACAAACAAGCAACAAGGACACAATCAACCACGTGCAAACTCAAACAACACAATGCAAAGATGGTATGCTATGCGGGATGCGATGTGGGATGCAAAATGCAAGATATGACAGAAAATGCATGAACCTGGCCTCAACTTGGAATTCCAAGTGTGCCACTGGAAAGATGAGATGAAATCGCTTGAAAACGATATAAAGAACGCCGGAATCGGAGTTACGGTTTGGAAATGGCAAGCGATTCAAAAATGACACCGGTCTGCGATTTTCAGCAAGTAGGCATCTAAATGCAATGAGATTAACATGCTACAGCACCCAAACAGGACAACAAAATACGTGGCAGGGATGCTTACAAAATGCTTAACAAAAGTCTAGCACTGAGCATCGGCCAATTCATCCATTAACAGGTTCAAACGAGCATGGCAAAAATGCAAATGACAAACAGATCTTAGACTTAGTGAAATTAACACTTGTCTGGAATTTCAGATCAGGTAGCCCTCTTCGGAGCAACAAAACTACATGCTACATGATCTGAACATGGAAAAGTAAAGCATGGCATGGAGTTACTCAAAGATCTTAACAAAAGTCCCTTAGTGACCTTGAGCCAAAAGGACCAGAAAATACAATTGCAAGCATGTGAACATAGCAAAAACATAATCAGTTTTCAGACTTGGTGAAAACTGGCACATGCTGAAATATAACTCAAGTAGGCATGTTTACAAGATTGATGCACTCACTATGGTGCAAGTCAGGGCAAGACAATCATACAACTAACAAAAAGGCACAAAATGCAAGCTAGACATGGCAAGGACAATAGCATAGCATGTACGGATCAACTACAACATCACCGGCAAAATTGCAAACAAGTTGACAATCTGCCCAGATTCACAAAGTAGCAAAAGTAGAGCTCGATTGACTCAAGCTAGGGTGCTCCATAATTGCAAACAAATACATGGATGGATAGAGCACTACAAGATTAACAAAACATCCTTACTGATCATCCTCAAAAGAGGAACGGATCACTAGGAAACAACATGAACATATGGCATCATGAGATAAACAGCTCCAGGACTTGGCGAAATCACTAAGTCCCTGAAAACAGAGTTACTAAGTGCACCACTTTGCAAGCTTGCACTAGACACCACACACATCCTAAAAATACATGGGTTGCACCTCTGGAAAGATGACAAAACCCTTAACAAAACACAAGTAGAGGATCAGGGCATAGCATGCACACATTAATCATGGCAAAAATGACAAAAGTGCTAAACAGAGTAGTAGATCTGACAATTATCTCAAGTAGCCCTCTTATAGCAGCATTTCGGGCATCAAGATGAGCTCAAATGAAAATGATGCAATGGAATGAAATGATGTACTCTCTGAGATGAACATTTTTATATGCTATATGCATGAATCGGAGCTACGGATGCAAAGTTACGGAGCCGTGAACATGAGCTACGGAGGGGGAGATGGCCGGGGCGGCCTCCACGGCGCGGGGTGCCGGCCGCCGGGACGGCGGCGAGACGGCAGCCGCGGCGCGGGGCGGCGCCCGCGGGCTGGCGGCAGCGGAGGGCGCGGCGATGGTGGCGGCGGTCGGAGGAGCTGCGGCGTGCGGCGCCGGCGTGGAGAGGCGGCGGCGGGG
>NC_041386.1:204285657-204295085 GCF_002162155.2 Triticum dicoccoides | reverse complement strand
GGGGAGGCGGCGGGGAGGCGGCTCGGCCGCGGAGAGAGGAGGCGAGCGGCGCAGCGAGGCGTTCGGGCGGTGCGGGGAACGGGCCGCGCGGGGGCCCGGTTCGGGCTCGCCCGGGCCACGACGGCTGAGGCGATGTGGGCGCGGGGACCGACCAATGACGAGGCGACACGTGGCGGCGGAGCTGAATTCGGACGTGTCCGTCGGTGCAGATCTTGTCCGACGGCGCGCGAGGGGATTTTTAGGGTTTTGGAGGTAGGAGGAGATTCGAAAATCGGGGGGTGTTTAAATAGGCATAGAGGGAGCTAGGAGAGTCCAAATGAGGTGCGGTTTTCGGCCACGCGATCGTGATCGAACGATCTAGATGATGGAGAAGAGTTTGGTGGGTTTTGGGCCAAATTGGAGGGGTGTTGGGCTGCAACACATAAGAGGCCTTTTCGGTCCCTCGGTTAACCGTTGGAGTATCAAACGAAGTCCAAATGATACGAAACTTGACAGGCGGTCTACCGGTAATAAACCAAGGCCGCTTGGCAAGTCTCGGTCCAATCCGGAAATGTTTAATCCCCACACACGAAAGAAAGCTAGAAACGACCACCGGAGGAGAACAAAGCACCGAAATGCAAAACGGACAACGGAGAAAATGCTCGAATGCATGAGACGAACACGTATGCAAATGCAATGCACATGATGAAATGATATGAAATGCATGACAACAACAACAACACATGGAGACAAAACCCGAACCCGAGGAAATAAATATAACTTAACACCGGAAACGGCAAGAGTTGGAATACAAATTGGGAAAGTTACATCCGAAGTGCTACAACACTCCACCACTACGAAAGGATCTCGTCCCGAGATCTAGGACTGAAAGAACGCCCGGTACTCAGAACGGAGGTGATCCTCGCGTTCCCAGGTAGCTTCGTGGTCGGAATGGTGTGACCACTTGACTTTGAGAAATTTGATTGACTTGCTGCGAGTCTTGCGTTCAGTCTCTTCAAGAATAGCAACTGGGTGCTCACGATAGGAAAGATCTTCTTGGAGCTCAATTTCCTCAAAGTTGACGGTGCGGTCAGGAGTCTTGAAGCACTTTCGAAGTTGAGAGACATGGAACACGTCATGAACATTTGCAAAGTTCGAAGGAAGCTCGAGTTGATAGGCGAGGTCGCCTCTCTTGCTGACAATCCTGAAAGGTCCCACATATCTAGGGGCAAGCTTCCCTTTGATACCGAAGCGACGAGTACCTTTCATAGGGGAGACACGGAGGTAAACATGATCTCCAATCTCGAAGGCCAAATCACGGTGCTTACTATCATAGTAGCTCTTCTAGCGGGATTGGGCTGCTTTGAGGTTATCACGAATGACTTTGCACATTTCCTCTGCCTCTGTGATTAAGTCATTACCCAAAAGCTGACGTTCACCGGTTTCAGACCAGTTGAGAGGGGTACGAACTTCCTGTCATACAGAATTTCAAATGGGGCCTTGCCCGAACTTGCTTGAAAACTTTTGTTGTAGGAGAATTCGGCATAAGGAAGACAATCCTCCCATTTCATGCCGAAGGAGATCACACAAGCCCTGAGCATATCTTCAAGAATCTGGTTGACATGCTCGACTTGACCGCTAGTTTGAGGATGGAAAGCTGTGCTGAAGCGGATGTTGGTGCCCATGGCCTTCTGAAAAGAATCCCAAAACTTCGAGGTAAAGATGCTGCCACGGTCTGAAGAGATCACTTGTGGAATACCGTGCAGAGAGACAATACGAGAGGTATATAGTTCTGCCAATTGAGCTACAGTGATCGACTCTTTGATAGGCAGAAAGTGAGCCACTTTGGTGAGTTTGTCGATGACAATGAATATAGCATCATTGCCACGCTTGGACTTTGGAAACCCAGTCACGAAGTCCATCTCAATGTGGGCAAACTTCCATTCTGGAATGGCAACAGGTTGGAGGAGACCTGCTGGCCTTTGATGTTCTGCCTTCACTCTTCTGCAGACATCACATTCATTCACGAATTGAGCAATCTCGCGCTTCATTCAAGTCCACCAATAAGCCTACTTGAGATCCTGATACATCTTCGTGATCCCCGGGTGGATGGAGAGGAGAGAATTGTGAGCCTCGTTCAAGATCACTTTACGGAGGTCACCTTTGGGTACCACAATACGATCCTCGAAGAAGAGAGTGTCCTTGTCATCAAGGCGGTAGCACTTGTACTTGGACTGGCTCTTGGCAATGCCAATCTTCACCTTTTTCACCATAGCATCAAGAAGCTGGGCTTGGCGAATCTAGTCTTCCAAGGTAGGAGAGACTTGAAGGTTGGCGAGGAAACCTTGAGGAACAACTTGTAGATTAAGTTTGCGGAAAGCTTCACAAAGCTCGGGTTGATAAGGCTTGAGAATCAGACTGTTGCAGTAAGCCTTCCTGCTCAAAGCGTCAGCAATCACATTGGCCTTGCCTGGAGTATACTCGATACTCGGATTATACTCTTGAATCATTTCGACCCATCGAGTTTGCCTAAGGTTGAGATTAGGCTGAGTGAAGATGTACTTGAGACTCTTGTGATCAGTGAAAATGTCCACTTTTCTTCCTAATAGAAGATGTCTCCAAGTCAAAAGAGCATGCACAACTGCCACCAACTCGAGATCATGAGTGGGGTAGTTCTTCTCATTAGGCTTCAACTGGCGAGATGTATAAGCAACAACTTTCTTCTCTTGCATCAATACTGCGCCAAGACCTTGGAGAGAGGCATCACAAAAGACCTTGTACGGCTTGGATTCATCAGGCGGAGTGAGAACTGGAGCAGTGATCAATTTCTCTTTCAAAGTGTTGAAAGAAATATCACACTCCGGAGACCAAACATACTTGACGTGCTTCTCGAGAAGATTAGAGAGAGGCTTCGCGATCTTAGAAAAGTTTTCAACGAATCTTCGGCAATAGCTTGCGAGACCGAGGAAGCTACGGAGTTGCTTCACGTTCTGAGGAGGTTCCCAATTCACAATTGCAGACACCTTCTCAGGATTCACGGCAATGCCCTTGGCAGAGATGATATGACCAAGATAAAGAACCTCATCGAGCCAAAATTCACACTTGGAGAACTTGGCGTAGAACTTGTGTTCTCTAAGCTTATCAAGAACCAAATGCAAGTGCTTGGCATGATCTTCCTTGTTCTTGGAGAAAACCAGAATGTCGTCGAGATAGACCAAAACGAAGTCATTGGTGTAGGCATTGAAGATGAAATTCATCATGCGAGAGAACGTCGGAGGAGCGTTGACGAGGCCAAAAGACATGACAGTGTATTCATATGAACCAAAGCTTGTCCTGAAAGCCGTCTTGGGAATATCTTGCTCACGGATTCGAATCTGATGATAACCCATACGGAGATCAAGCTTGGAGAAAACTTGGGCACCTTTGAGTTGTTCGAACAGCTCGTTGATGTTGGGAAGTGGGTATTTGTTCTTGATGGTCTTCTTGTTCACTGGACGGTAATCAACACAAAGTCGGTCCGTTCCATCCTTCTTCTTCACAAAAAGAACACCACAGCCCCACGGAGAAGAACTAGGCCGGATGAGACCCATTTTCTCTTGAATATCGAGTTGCTTCTTCAGCTCCTTCAACTCTTCAGGTCCGAGCTTGTAAGGACGTTTGCATACAGGTTCCGTACCAGGCTCAAGATCAATAACGAATTCAACTGGCCGGTGCGGAGGCATTCCTGGAAGCTCTTCTGGAAAGATGTCTTGATATTCGCAAACGACTGGAATTTGCGAGATAGCATCGAGTTCACCATTCTCATTGAGAGAAAACAAACAGATGGTATTATCCCGAGCGGCAAAGACAATTACATCCTCACACGAATGACACAATTGAATCTGCCTGGCTGCACAATCAGGCTGAGCCTTGTGCTTAGAAAGCCAATCCATTCCGAGAATAAGATCAATATCTGAGTTACCAAGCACCATAGGAGAAGAAAGAAACTTGTAATCGCCCAACGTGATAGAAACATCCGGGACTATTGAAGTAGCCCTCATACACTTAGCCGGAGAAACCACTCCCATAGGTTTACCCAACATTTGTGAAACGAAGTCATGCTTGGAGACAAATGATCTTGACATGAAACAATGCGATGCACCAGTCTCGAAAAGAACTTTTGCTGGAGAAGAGTTAACTGGAAAGTTACCCATGATGACATCTAATGATTCCTCTGCCTGAGCTGCATTCAGCAAGTTGACCTTGGCGTGCTTGGGGTTATGCTTGACCACAACTGTACTTGCCGATCTGACAGGAGGAGGAGGAGGAAGACGCCTCTGGTTGAAACACTTGTTGGCATAGTGACCCTTCTGTTGGCACTTGTTGCACGTGACCTCTGAAAGCGGACGGTGGTACGGAGCACTCGATCTTGGAGCTTGAGACGAAGTCTTGTTCTGAAAGCCAGGGTTGGGTGGGTGGGAAGAACCACTGCCACCTTTGCTCTTCTGCTGATACAGCTGATGGAACGGAGGAGGAGGAAGCCAATACTTCTGCTGCTTGGCCACTTGAGTAGAGGAAGAAGGAGTAACATCTCTGGCTCGCTTCTTGGAAGCATCACACTTCAACTGAGCAGCCTCTTGCTTCAGTGCCATGTTGTAGAACTCATCGTATCTCAAGGGCTCAAAGAGGACAAGAGCGAGCTGAATATCTTCTCTGAGACCACCCCTGAACTGATATATCATGCTCTTCTCATCAGGGACGTCCTGCTTGGCAAAGTGGGCGAGCTTTTGAAACAACTTGTTGTAGTCATAGACAGACAAAGAGCCTTGCTTAAGATTGCGGAATTCCTCACGCTTGCTTTCAACCACGCTCTGGGGAATATGATGAGCCCTGAAATCTCGACGGAAATCATCCCAAGTGATAACACGTCCACCTCTGGAGTCCTTGTACTGCTGGAACCATTCTGCAGCTTGATCTTTGAGTTGGAAGGAAGCAAACTTGACAAAGTCCTCAGGCCTGACGTTACTGCACTCGAAATGCTTACACAGATCCACAAGCCAATCGTCAGCATCGGTTGCCTCAACACAATTGCTGAAAGTCTTTGGCCCGTTAGCAAGGAACTGGTTGAGTGTAGCAAAGTGATTCTGATTGCTGCCTTGATTCCCTTGGTTGCCTTGATTGCGCTCTTGAAGAATTTGCATAATCAACTGTGTGTTTGCATTGGTTGTGGCCATCACAGCTTGCCATGCCTCCGAAGGAGGTGGAGGTGGTGGCGGATCGGGATTCGGAGTCGTGCGCATTGGAGGAGCCATCCTGAAGAGGTTGACCACCATTAGCACATTGATAGACAAATATTGAAGCTGAATCCAACGGAATGAAAATTGCAACATATAGTCTTCACATCCGAACAAAATGAACGAATGCATTCCTCTTGAAATGGTCACATATCCATAAATTGAGAAGCCATGTAGAATTAAGGTAGAGAAATAAATCAACAAGGTACGGATCAAGAACGAATAATCGGTAAGAAATCCCAATCTCAAACCAATATCCGTGGAAGAAGAACTAGAGCTACTAGAATTCCCACCTATGAAACTCCCGAACCTTTCCGGTTATGCAATCAGGTGTTGGGGATACAGGGGAAGCATAATATCTCACCCAAACTAGCAAATCCTACATCCAGCTGTATCCATCCTTCAACACATAACCAAGAAACCTTCGGAAACCATCTACCTCAATGTTCGAAAAGCATCCGTTACACAAGTTATGGCGATACTCCCAAACTCCCACCCCAGTACTGGGTGGCGTCGAGGTTATCTCACCAACGAACTGCATAAAAGAGATTTTCGATGTCGGCGTACTAAACTCAGGTATTCTAGAACTGTAACGATAAAATTATGATGACAACACCTCAGAGCTCAACTCCCCGGGACACTTCCACTAAACCCCTGACAGGAGGCACCAAGACAATGTTCTCATCATAAAACCATTGGAACGATTCCAAGATACCCGCGTGATCCTAAAAAAAAATTTAGTGAAATTTGAGAAGAGAAGAGTCAAAACTCTACGCCAGGATGCCTTACCAGAGCGATGAGGAGACTGGGAAGTAAAAAGAATTCCTAAACTCTCCGATATATAATTCCTAAATGACTCAAAACATTTTTCTAGACACAACTCGTCCGCTAAAAACGGTCAAGCAATGGGGCTCCTAAGGTCGGGGAAGGCTCTGATTACCAACTTGTCACACCCTTGATGCGACTATAGCTCCCACGTGTCGAGGCATGACTTAGAGGCATAATCGCATTGAAGGCATATGTCGCAAGTTAGGCAATCTTCACAACATCACATGATAATAATAAAGGGGAGATAACATAGCTGGCTTACACTCGCCACGTCAATCAAGTACATAAATAACATTACATCATCCAAACACTCGTGGTCCGACTACGGCGCCAAAATAAAAGAGAACCCAACATGCGACACGGTCCCAATCACCCCCAACTGGGCACCACTACTGATCATCGGGAAAGGAAACATAGTAACGTTGAGAGTCTTCGTCGAACTCCCACTTGAGCTCATACGCGTCTCCTGGAGCGGAATCATCAGGCCCTGCATCTGGTGTAATAGTAATCTGTGAGCCACAGGGACTCAGCAATCTCGCACCCTCGCGATCAAGACTATTTAAGCTTATAGGTATGGCAAGGTAAAATTAAGTGGAACTGTAGCAAGCGACTAGCAAGTATGGTGGCTAACTTATTAGTAAAAGAGAGCGAGAAGAGGAGGCAAAGCGCGAGCATGAAACTAGAGAGCAACCTGCACAAACATTACTCCAACACCGTGTCCACTTCCTGGACTATGCCGAGAAGAGGCCATCACGGTAACACACTCAGTTGATTCATTTTAATTAATTAAGGTTCAAGTTATCTACAACCGGACATTAACAAATTCCCATCTGCCCATAACCACGGGCACGGCTTTCGAAAGTTCAATCCCTGCAGGGGAGTCCCAACTTAGCCCATGACAAGCTCTCACAGTCAACGAAGGAATAGACCTCCTCCCAAGACGTTCCAATCAGACTCGGTATCTTGGTAATTCATGACAACTCCGACAATGGTAAAACAAGTCCAGCAACACCGCCCGTTGTGCCGACAAATCCCGATAGGAGCTGCACATATCTCGTTCTCAGGGCACACCGGATAAGCTAAGTGAACGGGAGCCAACGTAACCCAAGTTGCCAAGGGACGGCCCCGCACGGTGCTCTAGGTTGGACCAACACTCAGAGGAGCACTGGCCCGAAGGGGTTAAAATAATGATGTCCCTTGAGTCCGCGAAACCGAAGGGAAAAGGCTAGGTGGCAAATGGTAAAACCAAGGTTGGGCATTGCTGGAGGAGTTTTATTCAAGGCAGACTGTCAAGGGGTTCCCATTATAACCCAACCGCGTAAGGAACGCAAAATCCAGGAACATAACACCGATATGACAAAAACTAGGGGCGGCAAGAGTGGAACAAAACACTAGACGAGAGGCCGAGCCTTCCACCCTTTACCAAGTATATAGATGCATTAAGATAACAAGATAATATAATGATATCCCAACAAGTAAATAAATGTTCCAACAAGGAACGGCCTCCAATCTTCACCTCCAACTAGCAACGCTATAAGAGGGACTGAGCAAAGCGGTAACATAGCCAATCAACGGTTTGCTAGGACAATGGTGGGTTAGAGGTTTGACATGGCAATTTGGGAGGATTGCAAGCAAATGGTGGGCATCATAGCAATGGCATAGCAAGAGAGTGAGCAAACTAGCATAGCAAAGATAGTAGTGATTTCGAGGGTATGATCATCTTGCCTCCACAGTTGTCGGAGTTGACTAGATCCTCGAAAGCAAGCTCAATGGGCTCCTCGTTAGCAAACTCTTCTCCCGGCTCTACCCAAACAATACAAACAAGCAACAAGGACACAATCAACCACGTGCAAACTCAAACAACACAATGCAAAGATGGTATGCTATGCGGGATGCGATGCGGGATGCAAAATGCAAGATATGAAAGAAAATGCATGAACCTGGCCTCAACTTGGAATTCCAAGTGTGCCACTAGAAATATGAGATGAAATCGCTTGAAAACGATATAAAGAACGCCGGAATCGGAGTTACGGTTTGGAAATGGCAAGCGATTCAAAAATGACACTGGTCTGCGATTTTCAGCAAGTAGGCATCTAAATGCAATGAGATGAACATGCTACGGCACCCAAACATGATAACAAAATACATGGAAGGGATGCTTACAAAATGCTTAACAAAAGTCTAGCACTGAGCTACGGCCAATTCATCAATTAACACGTTCAAACAAGCATGGCAAAAATGCAAATGACAAACAGATCTCCGACTTAGTGAAATTAACACTTGTCTGGAATTTCAGATCAGATACCCCTCTTCGGAGCAACAAAACTACATGCTACAGGATCTGAACATGGAAAAGTAAAGCATGGCATGGAGCTACTCAAAGAGCTTAACAAAAGTCCCTTAGTGACCTTGAGCCAAAAAGGACCAGAAAATACAATTGCAAGCATGTGAACATAGCAAAAACATAATCAGTTTTCAGACTTTGTGAAAACTGGCACATGCTGAAATATAACTCAATTAGGCATGTTTACGAGCTCGATGCACTCACTATGGTGCAAGTCAGGGCAAGACAAGCATACAACTAACAAGAAGGCACAAAATGCAAGCTAGACATGGCAAGAACAATAGCATAGCATGCACGGATAACCTACAACATGACCGGCAAAATTGCAAACAAGTTGACAATCTGCCCAGATTCACAAAGTAGCAAAAGTAGAGCTCGATTGACTCAAGCTAGGGTGCTCCATAATTGCAAACAAAGACATGGATGGATAGAGCACTACAGGATTAACAAAACATCCTTACTGATCATCCTCAAAAGAGGCACGGATCACTAGGAAACAACATGAACATATGGCATCATGAGATAAACAGCTCCCAGGACTTAGCGAAATCACTAAGTCCCTGAAAACAGAGTTACTAAGTGCACCGCTTTGCAAGCTTGCACTAGACACCACACACATCCTAAAAATACATGGGTTGCACCTTTGGAAAGATGACAAAACCCTTAGCAAAACACAAGTAGAGCATCAAGGCATAGCATGCACACATTAATCGTGGCAAAAATGACAAAAGTGCTAAACGGAGTAGCAGATCTGACAATTATCTCAAGTAGCCCTATTCTAGCAGCATTTCGGGCATCAAGATGAGCTCAAATGAAAATGATGCAATGGAATGAAATGATGTACTCTCTGAGATGAAAATTTTGATATGCTATATGCATGTATCGGAGCTACAGATGCAAAGTTATGGAGCCGTGAACATGAGCTACGGAGGGGGAGATGGCCGGGGCGGCCTCCATGGCGCGGGGTGCCGGCGGCCGGGGCGGCGGCGAGACGGCAGCCGCGG
>NC_041386.1:204139284-204285258 GCF_002162155.2 Triticum dicoccoides | reverse complement strand
GGCGCGGGGAACGGGCCGCGTGGGGGGCCGGTTCGGGCTCGCCCGGGCCGCGGCGACTGAGGCGATGTGGGCGTGGGGACTGACCAATGACGAGGTGACACGTGGTGGTGGAGCTGAATTCGGACGTGTCCGTCGGTGCAGATCTTGTCCGGTGGCGCGCGAGGGGATTTTTAGGGTTTCGGAGGTAGGAGGAGATCCGAAAATTGGGGGGTGTTTAAATAGGCATAGAGGGAGCTAGGAGAGTCCAAATGAGGTGCGGTTTTCGGCCACGCGATCGTGATCGAACGATCTAGATGATGGAGCAGAGTTTGGTGGGTTCTGGGCCAAATTGGAGGGGTGTTGGGCTGCAACACACACGAGGCCTTTTCGGTCCCTCGGTTAACCGTTGGAGTATCAAACGAAGTCCAAATGATAGGAAACTTGACAGGCGGTCTACCGGTAGTAAACCAAGGCCGATTGGCAAGTCTCGGTCCAATCCGGAAATGTTTAATCCCCACACACGAAAGAAAGCTAGAAACGACCACCGGAGGAGAACGAAGCGCCGGAATGCAAAACGGACGACGGGGAAAATGCTCGAATGCATGAGACGAACACGTATGCAAATGCAATGCACATGATGACATGATATGAGATTCATGACAACGACAACAACACACGGAGACAAAACCCGAACCCGAGGAAATAAATATAACTTAATACCAGAAACGGCAAGAGTTGGAATATAAATTGGGAAAGTTACATCCGGGGTGTTACAACATGGCATACTCCAACTTACTCCGTGGGCACAGCTCCATAGAATGCATAGAATAACTACAATGAGCTTTGCACTATGGACCATGCTGTTAACAGGTTGACATATTTAGCAAGATGGCATATTGAAAGCACGAAAGAGACAAGCTACAACAAGTTTACATGGCAACCAAGGGCATGGATGGATAGAGCATAATATGGTAATCAAAACATGATTACCGAACAGCTCCAAAATATGCACAGATTTGATGGTAGCATCAAGTAAACATGGCATCATAATATAACAGATTCAGACTTAGCAGAACGGTAACAACAAGTATGCTACTTTGCAAGATCATGGCACTCACATCATGGCATATCATGGAATGAAATAAATACTACAAGCAATAGGACATAAAAATGCACCAGACTCATGTTGACAAGATGCTCATATGGTGCATGCAATAAATAACACAAAAATAACAAAAGGGCAAGTAATAGCAGTTTTTAGCAGTTAAGAGCAACATGCACTTTTGCAACAAAAGTTAACATGGCAAGATGAACTCCTATGTGAATGCAACCACCCCCATCATATAGAGAACAAAGAGTAGAACATTCGCATATCAAGATAATCACCATAGGATAAGCATGGACAATGTAATTAGGTACACAAGATGCATGCATGATGTTAAAATCTCAGGGTCTTGGTCATTTGAAACTGAGCGCATGACAACTATAAGGTGCTCGAGCTAGTTTTAACGGACGATGCTCATCTTGCAGCCCATGGGCTGGCTCGATGCAGAGGATGATAGGGGGCGGTTCGGGGCAGTGGTTCGCGTGGGCCGGTCCGGTTCGGCTGAACCGATCGGTCCACGCCAGCTCAAGATGCAGATGGGGCTACGTGGCCCCACGCGTTAGAGACATGGGCCACCGGCGCAAGTCAATGGCGGGGAAGGGTCAGGGTGGTGGCGGTTCCGGTGGCGGCGGAAGGCGGGACGCAGGGAGAGGACACCAACGAGGGAGATGACCAGCGCGGCGGAGACTCACCGGATCAGAGGGCACAGGAGGCCAGGGATGGTGGATCCAGCCGGATCTGGCATAGTGGAAACGAGGGGATGGAGTCCGGCATGCGTGCGGCGATGAGGGCCCGGCGGCCGGGCGCCGCAGACGGCGGAGCTCGAGCGGGGGTGGCGCCGGTGGTCTCCGTCGAGGAGGCGGCGTGAGGGCGACGAGGACGGGCGGCGGCATCAAGGCGGCTTGGCTCGAGGCTACTCGCGCGGGAGGCGGCATGGCGTACGGGCGGCGGGGCTTGCTCGGGCGCTCGCGGGCGGTGGCCGCAGCATCTCCTGACCCGGGCGTGCCGCGCGGTCGCTAGTGGCGGTTGGGACAACATGGCGAGGTGCGGTTGGCGGGAAGCGGCGACACAAGCGGCGGTTGGCCCGTGTGGCGGCGGGGGATCTGCTGATGCGGAAAATGAGGCAGAGGTTGTGGTGGTTGAGAGGTGGGAGGAGGCTAGGGGTAGGTTTAGACAAAAATGGAAGGGAGGGGATGTTTAAATAGCTAGAGGGAGCTAGGAGAGGGGTACGCTGACACGATCGCGGTCCGACGGTGATGAGCATGGAAAAGAGTCAGATGGGCTAGTGGGCTGGTGTGCAGAGCAGTTGGGCTGCAAAGAGAAGCAGGGAAAAGGGTCGGGTTCATCTCGGAGTACTAAAACGTCTGGCGGCTAACGCGGTTAACCATTGGGGCATCAAACCACCTCCAAATGGGAAGAAATTTCACAGGCGGTCTATCGGTGATACACCGAGACCGCTCGTCAACTCTCGGCCCATTCCGAGAACGTTTTTGTGCCACTTATAAAATAATATTTTGGATGTGCCATGGGCGCGCGCGAGTATGGTTGGGCTCAGAACTAGGAGACCCAAACGAATGCAAATTTTGAAAACATGCCGATGAAATGCACATGATGACATGGTAAAGTGCAACATGCAAGTGAATGACATGGAAATGACGACAATTAAACGGAAGACACCTGGCGCATCGGTCTCTGGGCGTTATGATGTCTACTACACAACCTTCTTCTTGTAGACGTTGTTGGGCCTCCAAGTGCAGAGGTTTGTAGGACAGTAGCAAATTTCCCTCAAGTGGATGACCTAAGGTTTATCAATCCATAGGAGGCATAGGATGAAGATGGTCTCTCTCAAGCAACCCTGCAACCAAATAACAAAGAGTCTCTTGTGTCCCCAACACACCCAATACAATGGTAAATTGTATAGGTGCACTAGTTCGGCGAAGAGATGGTGATACAAGTGCAATATGGATGGTAGATATAGGTTTTTGTAATCTGAAATTATAAAAACAGCAAGGTAACTAATAATAAAAGTGAGCGTAAACGGTATTGCAATGCGTTGAAACAAGGCCTAGGGTTCATACTTTCACTAGTGCAAGTCCTCTCAACAATAATAACATAATTGGATCATATGACTATCCCTCAACATGCAACAAAGAGTCACTCCAAAGTCACTAATAGCGGAGAACAAACAAAGAGATTATGGTAGGGTACGAAACCACCTCAAAGTTATTCTTTCCAATCAATCCGTTGGGCTATTCCTATAAGTGTCACAAACAACCATAGAGTTAATACTAGAATAACACCTCAAGACACAAATCAACCAAAACCCTAATGTCACCTAGATACTCCAATGCCACCTCAATTATCCGTGGGTATGATTATACGATATGCATCACACAATCTCAGATTCATCTATTCAACCAACACATAGAACCTCAAAGAGTGCCCCAAAGTTTCTACCAGAGAGTCAAGACGAAAACGTGTGCCAACCCCTATGCATAGATTCCCAAGGTCACGGAACCCACAAGTTGATCACCAAAACATACATCAAGTGGATCAATAGAATACCCCATTGTCACCACGGGTATCCCACGCAAGACATACGTCAAGTGTTCTCAAATCCTTAAAGACTCAATACGATAAGATAACTTCAAAAGGAAAACTCAATCCATTACAAGAGAGTAGAGGGGGAGAAACATCATAAGATCCAACTATAATAGCAAAGCTCGTGATACATCAAGATTGTATCACCTCAAGAACACGAGAGAGAGATCAAACACATAGCTACTGGTACATACCCTTAGCCCCGAGTGAGAACTACTCCCTCCTTGTCATGTAGAGCACCGGGATGATGAAGATGGCCACCGGAGAGGGATTCCCCCCTCCGGCAGGGTGCCGGAACGGGTCTAGATTGGTTTTCGGTGGCTACTGAGGCTTCTAGTGGTGGAACTCCTGATCTATTGTCGTCTCTGATAGTTTTAGGGTATATGGATATATATATATATATATATATATATATAGGCGGAAGAAATACATCAGGGGAGCCATGAGGGGCCCACGAGGGTGGAGGGCGCGCCCAGGGAGGGTGGGCGTGCCCCCCTACCTCGTGCTCTCCTTGTTGATCCCCTGACGTGCACTCCAAGTCTCCTGAATTGCTTTCCTTCCAAAAATAACTTTTCCGAAGGTTTCGTTCCGTTTGGACTCCATTTGATATTCCTTTTCTGCAAAACACTGAAACAAGGGGAAAACAGAAACTGGCACTGGGCTCTAGGTTAATAGGTTAGTCCCAAAAATCATATAATATAGCATATAAATGCATATAAAACATCCAAGGTTGATAATATAATAGCATGGAACAATCAAAAATTATATATACGTTGGAGACATATCCGCATCCCCAAGCTTAATTCCTGCTCGTCCTCGAGTAGGTAAATGATAAAAACAGAATTTTTGATGTGGAATGCTACCTAACATATTTATCCATGTAGTTCTCTTTATTGTGGGAAGAATATTCAGATCCATAAGATTCAAGACAAAAGTTTAATATTGACATAAAAATAATAATACTTCAAGCATACTAACAAAGCAATCATGTCTTCTCAAAATAACATGGCCAGAGAAAGCTATCCATACAAAATAATATAGTCTGGCTATGCTCCATCTTCACCACACAACATATTTAAATCATGCACAACCCTGATAAAAAGCCAAGCAATTGTTTCATACTTTTGATGTTCTCAAACTTTTTCAATCTTCACGCAATATATGAGCATGAGCCATGGATATAGCACTATAGGTGGAATAGAATGGTGGTTGTGGAGAAGACAACAAGGAGAAGATAGTCTCATGTCAACTAGGCGTATCAACGGGCTATGGAGATGCCCATTAATAGATATCAATGTGAGTGAGTAGGGATTGCCATGCAACGGATGCACTAGAGCTATAAATGTACGAAAGCTCAACAAAAGAAACTAAGTGGGTGTTCATCCAACTTGCTTGCTCACGAAGACCTAGGGCACTTGAGGAGGCCCATTGTTGGAATATACAAGCCAAGTTCTATAATGAATATTTCCCACTAGTATATGAAAGTGACAAAACAAGAGACTCTCTATCATGAAGATCATGGTGCTACTTTGAAGTACAAGTGTGGTAAAAGGATAGTAGCATTGCCCCCCTTTTTTGGACCTTCTCTTTTTTGGCATTTCTTTTTTTATTTGGCATTTCTTTTTTTTATTTGGCCTTTCTCTTTTTTGGGACAATGCTCTATTAATGATAATCATCACACTTCTATTTATTTACAACTCAAAGATTACAACTCGATACTAGAACAAAGTAGGACTCTATATGAATGTGTCCGGCGGTGTACCGGGATGTGCAATGATGCATGAGTGACATGTATGAAAGAATTATGAATGGTGGCTTTGCCACAAATACAATGTCAACTACATGATCATGAAAAGCAATATGACAATGATGGAGCGTGTCATAGTAAACGGAACGGGGGAAAGTTGCATGGCAACATATCTCGGAATGGCTATGCAAATGCCATAATAGGTAGGTATGGTGGCTGTTTTGAGGAAGGTATATGGTGGGTTTATGGTACCGAAGAAAGTTGCGCGGTACTAGAGAGGCTAGCAATGATGGAAGGGTGAGAGTGCATATAATCCATGGACTCAACATCAGTCATAAAGAACTCACATACTTATTGCAAAAATCTATTAGTTATCGAAACAAAGTACTACGTGCATGCTCCTAGGGGGTATAGATTGGTAGGAAAAGACCATCGCTCGTCCCCGACCGCCACTCATAAGGAGGACAATCAATAAATACATCATGCTCCGACTTCTTAACATAACGGTTCACCATACGTGCATGCTACGGGAATCACAAACGTCAACACAAGAATTTCTCAAATTCATAACTACTCAACTAGCATGACTCGAACATCGCCATCTTCATATCTCAAAACAATCATCAAGTATCAAACTTCTCATAGTATTCAATGCACTTTATATGAAAGTTTTTACTATATCCCTCTTGGATGCCCATCATATTAGGACTAAATTCATAACCAGAGCAAATTACCATGCTGTCTAGGAGTCTCAAAACAATATAAGTGACGCATGAGAGTTCATCTATTTCTATAAAATAAAACCACCACCGTGCTCTAAAAGGATATAAGTGAAGCACTAGAGCAAATGACAAACTACTCCGAAAGATATAAGTGAAGATCAATGAGTAGTCGAATGACTATGCAACTATATGAAGACTCTCTAACATTTAATAATTTCATATCTTGGTATTTTATTCAAACAGCAAGCAAAACAAAATAAAATAAAATGACGCTCCAAGCAAAACACATATCATGTGGCGAATAAAAATATAGCTCCAAGTAAAGTTACAGATGAACGAAGACGAAAGAGGGGATGCCTTCCGGGGCATACCCAAGCTTAGGCTCTTGGTTGTCCTTTAATATTACCTTGGGGTGCCTTGGGCATCACCAAGCTTAGGATATTGCCACTCCTTATTCCGTAGTCCATGGAATCTTCACCCAAAACATGAAAACTTCACAACACAAAACTTAACAGAAAACTCGTGAGCTCCGTTAGCGAAAGAAAACAAAACACCACTTCAAGGTACTGTAATGAACTCATTCTTTATCTATATTGGTGTTAAACCTACTGTATCTAAACTTCTCTATGGTTTATAAACTATTTTCCTAGCCATAGATTCATCAAAATAAGCAAACAACACACGAAAAACAGAATCTGTCAAAAACAGAACAGTCTGTAGTAATATGTAACTAACGCAAACTTCTGGAACCCCAAAAATTCTAAAATAAATTTATGTACGTGAGGAATTTATATATAAATCATCTTAAAAAATAATTAACTAAATATCACTTTCCAAATAAAAATGGCAGCAATTCTCGTGAGCGCTAAAGTTTCTGTTTTTTATAGCATGATCAACAAGACTTTCCCCAAGTCTTCCCAAAGGTTCTACTTGGCACAAACACTAATTAAAACATAAAAACTCAATAATAAAAGAGGCTAGATAAATTATTTATTACTAAACAGGAGCAAAAAGCAAGGAACAAAAATAAAGTTGGGTTGCCTCCCAACAAGCGCTATCGTTTAACGCCCCTAGCTAGGCATGATGATTTCAATGATGTTCACATAAAAGATAAGAATTGAAATATAAAGAGAGCATCATGAAGAATATGACTAGCAAATTTAAGTCTAACCCACTTCCTATGCATAGTGATTTTGTGAGAAAACAACTTGTGGGAACAAGAATCAACTTGCATAGGAAGGTAAAACAAGCATAACTTCAAGATTTTAAGTGTATAGAGAGGAAACTTGATATTATTGCAATTTCTACAAGCATATGTTCCTCCATCATAATAATTTTAAGTAGCATCATGAATGAGTTAAACAATATAACCAGCAACTAAAGCATTCTTTTCATGATCTACAAGCATATAAATTTTATTACTCTCCGCACAAGCAAAATTCTTCTCATGAATAATAGTGCGAGCAAACTCAACAAAATAATTATCATGTGAGGCATAATCCAATTGAAAACTAAAATCATGATGACAAGTTTCATTGATATCATTATTATTTATAGCATACAAGTCATCACAATAATCATCATAGATAGCTACTTTGTTCTCATAATCAATTGGAACCTCTTCCGGAATAGTGGAATCATTACTAAATAAAGTCATAACCTTTCCAAATCCACTTTCATCAATATAACCATCCTAAATAGGAGGCATGCTTTCATCATAATAAATTTTCCCATCAAAACTTGGGGGACAAAAAATATCATCTTCATCAAACATAGCTTCCCCAAGCTTGTGGCTTTGCATATCATTAGAATCATGGATATTCAAGGAATTCATACTAACAATATTGCAATCATGCTGATCATTCAAATATTTAGTGCCAAACATTCTAATGCATTCTTCCTCTAGCACTTGAGCACAATTATCGGAATCCTTATTTTCATGATAGATATTAAAAATATGAAGCATATGAGGTACCTTAATTTCATTTTTTGGTAGTTTTCTTTTATAAACTAAACTAGTGCTAAAACAAGAAACAAAAAGATTCGATTGCAAGATCTAAAGATATACCTTCAAGCGCTAACCTCTCCGGCAACGGCACCAGAAAAGAGCTTGATGTCTACTACACAACCTTCTTCTTATAGACGTTGTTGGGCCTCCAAGGGCAGAGGTTTGTAGTATAGTAGAAAATTTCCCTCAAGTGGATGACCTAAGGTTTATCAATCCGTAGGAGGCGTAGGATGAAGATGGTCTCTCTCAAGCAACCCTGCAACCAAATAACAAAGAGTCTCTTGTTTCCCCAACACACCCAATACAATGGTAAATTGTATAGGTGCACTAGTTCGGCGAAGAGATGGTGATACAAGTGTAATATGGATGGTAGATATAGGTTTTTGTAATCTGAAATTATAAAAACAGCAAGGTAACTAATGATAAAAGTGAGCATAAATGGTATTGCAATGCGTTGAAACAAGGCCTAGGGTACATACTTTCACTAGTGCAAGTCCTCTAAACAATAATAACATAATTGGATTATATAACTATCCCTAAACATGCAACAAATAGTCACTCCAAAGTCACTAATAGCGGAGAACAAACGAGGAGATTATTGTAGGGTATGAAACCACCTCAAAGTTATTCTTTCCAATCAATCCGTTGGGCTATTCCTATAAGTGTCACAAACAGCCCTAGAGTTCGTACTAGAATAACACCTTAAGACACAAATCAACCAAAACCCTAATGTCACCTAGATACTCCGATGTCACCTCAAGTATCTGTGGGTATGATTATGCGATATGCATCACACAATCTCAGATTCATCTATTCAACCAACACATAGAACCTCAAAGAGTGGCCCAAAGTTTCTAACGGAGAGTCAAGATGAAAACGTGTGCCAACCCCTATGCATAGATTCCCAAGGTCACGGAACCCGCAAGTTGATCACCAAAACATACATCAAGTGGATCAATAGAATACCCCATTGTCACCACGGGTATCCCACGCAAGACATACATCAAGTGTTCTCAAATCCTTAAAGACTCAATCCGATAAGATAACTTCAAAGGGAAAACTCAATCCATTACAATAGAGTAGTGGGGGAGAAACATCATAAGATCCAACTATAATATCAAAGCTCGTGATACATCAAGATCGTATCACCTCAAGAACACGAGAGAGAGAGAGATCAAACACATAGCTACTGGTACATACCCTCAGCCCCGAGGGAGAACTACTCCCTCTCGTCATGGAGAGCACCGGGATGATGAAGATGGCCATCGAAGAGGGATTCCCCCCTCCGGCAAGGTGCCGGAACGGGTCTAGATTGGTTTTCGGTGCTTACGGAGGCTTCTAGCGGCGGAACTCCCGATCTATTGTGGTCTCTGATAGTTTTAGGGTATATGGATATATATATATAGGCGGAAGAAATACATTAGGGGAGCCACGAGGGGCCCATGAGGGTGGAGGGTGCGCCCAGGGGGGTGAGCGCGCCCAGGGGGTGGGCGCGCCCCCTGCCTCATGCTCTCCTCATTGATACCCTGACGTGCACTCCAAGTCTCCTGTTTTGCTTTCCTTCCAAAAATAACTTTTCCGAAGGTTTCATTCCGTTTGGACTCCGTTTGGTATTCCTTTTCTGCAAAACACTGAAACAAGGGAAAAACAGAAACTGGCACTGGGCTCTAGGTTAATAGGTTAGTCCCAAACATCATATAAAATAGCATATAAATGCATATAAAACATCCAAGGTTGATAATATAATAGCATGGAACAATCAAAAATTATAGATACGTTGGAGACGTATCACGTTACTACTCTCCTCCACTATTAGAATATCTCGTCCCGAAATCTTAGGAGCAAGACGGAAGAAAAGAGGATGAGGAGAAGCAAGAGCTGAAGAGAGAAGATGAACAACGTCGAGAGCACTCAGGTAGAAAATATGAATGACGATTATGATGAGAATCAAACGCTCGAGTAATAAGATAGACTATGAAACTACTCCGGTAAGAAGAAGATAGAAAAGGAATAAGAATGAACTAATTTAGATAGCGCCCGAGTAGAGAAGGAAAGCATAGATTCACTACTGTAGGATGCTGCTAACGCGACACTACGACCAGAGACCCTTTCATGAAACTGTGTGCGATGCATCAGTCAGAAACGAGGATGTAAAAAAACTGTCAAAAAGGTGCAAAATGTTTGCAATGGAGGATGCATCAAACACGGTTCAGATTTTAGTTGCGTGTGCGATCCAGGGCTTACGATTCAGTCCAATGAACTTTTTGCGATGAGGTGGAACAAAAGAAATGGGCAGCCTGATGAAAGCGTGTGCGACATAGAGCATAAGTTTCACTCAGATGAAGTGTTTGTGATTAGGCAACATAAAAGAAATGGGCAGCCAGATGAAAGTGTGTGCGATATACAGCATACAGTTCACTAGGATGAACTATTTGTGAGTAGGAAACACAAAAGAAACGGTCAGCCAGATCAAGGTGTGTGTGATTGAGGGCATACGGTTCAGAAGGATTAACTGTTTGCGATTAGGCAACCGAATAGAAACGGGTAAGCCAGATCAAAGTGTCTGCGATTGATGGCATACACTTCACATGGATGAACTGTTTGCGATTAGCCAGAACAAACTGAAACAGTTAGATAGATCAATGTGTGTGCGCTAGACGGCCACACCCATTCTAATTAAAAGAAGCATGTGCAATGGTAATAACGAGCGTGCATGGTTGTTGGAACAAGATGTGTGCTGACATTGCCTATTGCGGTGCACCCAATGGTGCAAATGCCACGTACGCGGCCGAGAAGGTGTACGTGCCCACATTACGCCTTCCAGGAATAGTGCCGCACTTATAACCGTCAGTAAAGTTTGAGAATACGTCCCGTCACAATTTTTATTAGAAGAATAGGGAGGCCGCGTCCCGTCACATTCCAAATTGCAAACCAATTCACACCAATCAAAACCTAAACGATTTCCCACTTAGGAGTGTATTACTACGCGGTTGTAAATACTACTACGCCAAGATGACTGCACGTTCCTCCTCAGCCCCTCATCCACAAAAAGTCAAAAACAAACAAGTCATTCATCATTGTTCCCTTGCGTCTGCCATGGCCAGCGTGAGTTCTAGGTCGAGAGATTGCCACCAGGGAGAGGCGAGCCTAGAAGCGGGAGCATGAGAGATGTCCCGCCTCGCCGCGAAAGCAGCCAACATGTCCCGCCGCACGGTCGTAGCAGCAAAGAGGTTCTGCCGTGCCGCCAAAGCAGCACGGAGGACCCTCCGTGCCGTCTATGCAGCAGACTGGTCCGGCCATGCCACGGAAGCAGAAGAGATGTCCCGCCGCGTCGCGAATGCAACAGAGATGTCCTCCCGCGCCGCGGCGGCGTGGGAAAATGGCTCGTGGGTAGGCGAGGACTCTTACAGGCGCATGCGTGCCCTCGTCCTTAGGTAGATGGATCAGATCTCTAGGTTGGAGAGGTTGCAGGATGACCTAAAAGCCTCATTTGAACAGTCTATCGACGTCATTCGGCAACTAAATGAGAGCAATGCGAAGCTCCGGGCCGAGCACGAACTGCTACGGCCGAAGATCGTCGGAAGTGCGGAGCAGTAGGAGTAGACCACTTCCTTGTTGAAGAGGACCGGCGTCATCGTCGAGAAACTTATGAACGAGAATGCCATGTTGCGCATCCGACGCAGAAGGCTGGTGCAGGAATCTATGGATGCCCTCAAGCAGCATCTTGAGGACAAGAAAGAGCTCGTGGCTGCTCACCGTGGAGACTAGTTCCCACGGCCTGCAGCAACGCATCAAGAAAGTAGAGATCAGCGAGCCAGATCATTGTCTTCCTTCTTCTTTTTCCCTTGTGTATTTCGGGCGTTGCTGCATGTGGCTTTTTTAACTATGTTTCTAAATATGTAAGACAATTATTATCCACTACTATCGTCCTTATATTCATCATGCTTGCTATAAGTCACAGTCGATGCTATATAGGTCCATCGGATCTTACATCAAGATCCATGCAAAACTTTCTTTTTAGATTTTCATTTTTCTCTCTTAAATCGCAGTCCGGTGAGACATATAGCCACGCCGTAGAACAAGTGCTCGGGCACCATTAATGGAGATGTTGGGAGGGAGGTGCGTGATGGGCAGTGGTCAAAGGGCTCTCCTCCCAATGAGCACGCGCAGGGGTCTGATCGCATGCCTCCCATACACAAATAGCTACCCTGCACTACACCTCCTAGACAATAAAAAACAGGGGACGCGTGGCCACACGTAATTGGTAAGTTGAACACCCACGGTTTCAATAATACTTGTGTTTCCGATTTTTAATGTGACAACACTTGTTCCAAAATGACTTTCTTGATTGTCAATTTGTGGGCCTTTGCAAATCGGACAGAAAAATTACCACAACATGTTGGTGCCATGTCATGAGACCATGTCAAGTTTCATGATTTTCAGGCGTGTTTTGGAATTACAGGAATTTAATAACCAAGTTTCACAACCTTTCCCGCCGAGCCACGATGCCCAGATGTTTGAATTTCACTCCCATCTTTTTCATGGGACCTAGAAATTCACCCAAGGGCACACATGTGATATTTCAAACAACTTTGGTGCACTGGAGCATGTGCTTGTAGTTCAAATTTGAATTATGCGCATTAAATGCCCAGAAACTCAATTAATGTATAAAAAAGGCCAAATGAACCAGGAATAATTCCAAAATTTAGCACGATACTTCTATTTGGTCTAATCTGCCTGTGTAAAAAAATTAAGGCAAGCGAAGGTAGTGTAGGTATGTCGTTTCGCACATCGAGGTGACACGTTCCCTCTCGGAACCACGAGCCTTCTTGAGGGAATCTCCGGTTTGCAAGAAGCTTACACCAAAGCTTGTCCCAATTCGGCCAAAAAAATACTGCAGCATGTTGGTGCCATGTCATGACACCATGCCAAGTTTCATGATTTTCAGGCGTGTTTTGGAATTACAGGAATTAAAAAATCAAGTTTCTCAATCTTTCCGGCCGAGCCACGACACCCAGATGTTTGAATTTCACTCCCATCTCTTGCATGGGACCTACAAATTCACCCAAGGACACACATGTGTTTTTTCAAACAACTTTGGTGCACTGGAGCTTGTGCTTGTAGTTCAAATTTGAATTATGCACATTAAATGCCCAGAAACCCAATTAATGTATAAAAAGGCCAAACGAACCTGGAATAATTCCAAAATTTAGCACGGTACTTCTATTTGGTCTAATCTGGCTGTGCAAAAAATTGAGGCGGGAGAAGGCAGTGTACGTATGTCGTTTCGCACACGGAGGTGACACGTTCCCTCTCGGAACCACGAGCCTTCTTGAGGGAAGCTCCGGTTTGCAAGAAGCTTACACCAAAGCTTGTCCCAATTCGGCCCAAAAAATTACCACAACATGTTCGTGCCATGTCATGACACCATGCCAAGTTTCATGATTTTCAGGCGTGTTTTGGAATTACAGGAATTAAAAAACCAAGTTTCTCAATCTTTCCGGTCGAGCCACGACGCCCAGGTGTTTGAATTTCACTCCAATCTCTTGCATGGGACCTAGAAACTCACCCAAGGACACACATGTGATTTTTCAAACAACTTTAGGGCACTGGAGCCTATTCTTGTAGTTCAAATTTGAATTATTCACATTAAATGCCCAGAAACTAAATTAATGTATGAAAAAGGCCAAACGAACCGGGAATAATTCCAAAATTTAGCACAGTACTTCTATTTGGTCTAATCCGGCTGTGTAAAGAAATTAAGGCGGGAGAAGGCAGTGTACGTATGTCGTTTCGCTCACGGAGGTGGTTTGCAAGAAGCCTACACCAAAGCTTGTCCCTATTCTGCCAAAAAATTACCGCAACATGTTGGTGCCATGTCATGAGACCATGCCATGTTTCATGATTTTCAGCCGTGTTTTGGAATTACAGGAATTAAAAAACAAGTTTCTCAATCTTTCCAACCGAGCCACGATGCCCAAATGTTTGCATTTCACTCTCATCTCTTGCATGGGACCTAGAAATTCACCCAAGCACACACATGTGATTTTTCAAATAACTTTGGTCCACTGGAGCACGTGCTTGTAGTTCAAATTTGAATTATGCACATTAAATGCCCAGAAACTCAATTAATGTATAAAAAAGGCCAAATGAAGACGGAATAATTCCAAAATTTAGCACGATACTTCTAGTTGGTGTAATCTGCCTGTGGAAAAAAAATTAAGGCGGGAGAAGGCAGTGTACGAATGTCGTTTCACACACGGAGGTCACACGTTCCCTCTCGAAACCAGGAGCCTTCTTGAGGGAAGCTCCGGTTTGCAAGAAGCTTACACCAAAGCTTGTTCCAATTCAACCAAAAAATTACTACAGCATGTTGGTGCCATGTCATGACACCATGCCAAGTTTCATGATTTTCAGCCGTGTTTTGGATTTACAGGAATTAAAAAATCAAGTTTCTCAATCATTCCGGCCGAGCCACGACACCGAGATGTTTGAATTTTATTCCCATTTCTTGCATGGGACCTATAAATTCACCCAAAGAAACACGTGTGATTTTTCAACAAACTTTGGTGCATTGGAGCACGTGCTTGTAATTCAAATTCGAATTATGCACATTAAATGCCCAGAAACTCAATTAATGCATAAAAATGCCAAACGAACCCGGAATAATTCCAAAATTAAACACGACACTCAGGTACTAGCTGCATGTTCACTGTATGTAAATGTTCTAGCAATTCAAACGCCATCCTTTCCCTCCGTAACACCATTTTGTCTTTCAAAACATAATAAAAAATCAGGTATGCCACAAATAGTTTACAAGAAAGAATCGCGTGGGATGCGTTATAGAATATCTTGGTGCACCATCTTGTCTAGCTTATGTAGGAAGGTTCGTCGTCTACAGTCCACCACCCCCGCTTGAACCACACTTGCGTGCTAGTTTCTCGCGGCACTGAGCAAAATTGTTTTGCCACCGCGGAAATATCTATCTCCCCGCCCCCTCCCTCCTACCAAAAGCCACATTTTGACTGTTCCTCCTTGCTTTCCAAGTTCAAACCTTCACTTATGCTTACTGGCAGCTCAGCCTCCTCGCCAGCGACCCTTCGTCTTGCAGTGCCGCCCCCTCGCCGGCTACCCTTCTTCTTGCAGCGCCGCCTCCTTGCTGGCGACCCTTCTTCTTACAGCGTCGCCTCCTCGCCGGTGACCCTTCTTCTTGCTACGTAGCCTCCTAGCCGCCGACCCTTCTTCTAGCTGTGTGGCCTTGTTGATATGTTAAGGTAATCCACACCCCACCCACACCATCCTCCTCCTTTCCCGTCCCACATGCCCCAACTGATGGAGTGACACCTTCCACCGAAATCACTGCCGCCTCCTCCAATTAAGCGCCGCCCACAGCCATTTTACACGCAGTATAATGTGGAGCTGAGTAGCATGCAGTCGCACGCGCGAACAAGGTCGCTATGGTGGACATGCGTGTCAACCGCCAGATCTTGGAGGAGCACCTCGTCTTTGAGGCCACTGTCAACACCGCCACGTGGTTGTCTACTTTAAAATACAATTTGTGATGTTTTCTTGAGGCCACCGCCAGTGCCTTCTAGTGATTTGTCCTCTGTAAGTTAATATGCAATCTGATGTTCAGTTAACAGTTTGATTCTCTGAAATGTAATGTTCAGTTAACACTTTGGTCCAACAATTGCTACATTTCGTAGTATTGTTCTCAAGCATTCTTTGTTTTTTTAACTGTCTTATCTTCTAGTACATGTTTCTATTCTGCAATGTCGTGCTCAGTTAACTACTTTGGTTCATTTGTTCTGCTATCCATTTATCTATTTGGTTTAGTTCTGCAATTTGATTTTCATTTGTTGTGGGTACAATTTTGTATTGTTATGCATGTGAGACCAATCGAATTTGGCCGTACTCAATACATATTCTACTGATAGTATGGCAACTCTCAGTTAACCGGATCAAGATCTTCCTTATGTGTGTTGCAGGGAAACAATGGGAGACACTGCGGTTTACCATCGATGTTTGTTCAAGCAGGGTCCTTTGGCTAATAGCACATTATTGTGCAGTTGCAGGAATCATTCTAATATTTAGGTTTCTTACCATTTGGTCTTGCACATGTAGGTCCTGCTGTTAGAGGCTTAGACCCACTGTTCGACCCATTTTGCATATGGGGAAATGAGATGTCCATGAATATCAGTCAAGTCAAGAAACTAATAAAGATTGTTAGGATGAAGAAACTTGCAACGAATAACAGCAAGATCTTTGTTTGCACAATGAAGAAGACATCAGTCAACTAGAGGATGGTACCAACTCTTTTATCTTGTTTTTACCCCTTGCGCCATTTCAAAATTTACAACAGCGATTTATGCATAGCTTTGTTTTCAGTACTTTTCAAAGCAGTTCGCCGATGATTACCTTTGAAACCACCTGCATGGTCAAGAGGCAAGGAAGGTATTCATTCAACACCCACGGTACAATATTGAAGTCTTGCTGAAGAGGACGAAGGTTGGGCGCGCAATTATCCATAGCCACTAGCCTAAAGTTGCTACAACATTCAACTTCACTGAACTCTACTTCAGGATTTTGCTAACTCGACACTACGATCGGAGACCCTTCGAGAAACTATGTGCGATGTAGTAATCGCAAACGGTGGTGTATGAAAACCATCAAAAATGTGCAAAATGTTTGCGATGGAGGATGCATCAAACACGGTTCATATTTTAGTTGCGTGTGCGATTCAGGCCACATGGTTAACTCGTTCGAACTATTTGTGATGAGGCAGAACAACAAAAACGGATAGCCATATCAATGTGTGTGCGATATATGGCATAAAGTTTGCTCCGATGTACCGTTTGCTATTAGGGAGTGCAATATAAACGGTTAGCCAAATCAAGGTCTGTGTGATATAGGGCATACGGTTCACTCGGACGAACTGTTTTCGATTAGCGAACGCAACAGAAACGGTTCAACTTAACAAGATGTGTGTGATACGTGGCAAATAGCCGACTTGGATGAACTGTTTGCGATGAGAATTTACAACGCAGATGGTTAATACAGTTAGTTCGTGTGTGATTCTGTGTGTACAAAAAACTTTGAAAAATGCAAACTAGTTGCTTGCGGTGGCTTGGAGTATCGCACACGATGCGTCTACGAGTACTTGTGTGTGATGATTAGTAAGTTACACATGCGTCTGCGAGTACATGGCCGCAAGGGTGCTATGCTGATCATGGAGTCCGAGAAGACCAGCGTCAGAAGGCCGCTAGCTCAGCCTTTTAGCTTATATTCTATTTTAATTGTATTCACATGTAGGTCGTGAGTGTTCTGGGCCTTGCCGCATTTGGCATTTTAAATTATCCTGAATATGTAAGACAATTATTAAGAATTATTAACAGTTGCCATTGTAACTTTGCCTCAACGGTGAGCAGAGCGCGCGCAGGGACGCCAGAATGGAGCGCACCGCGGCTGCCTCAACAGCGAGCAACCACGTGGTCAACCTTCTGCCATCAATAAACTTTGACCTTGTTTCTCGTCACATTGCTGATTACAATGCAATAATTAATTGGAAATCCGTTCACACCTCTCCAACTAATATGTGTTCACAGTTAGCACCGGGCTATAAAAACTACCCACTCGAAAATTACATCACAGTTCCTCTCCTCATCACCCACAAAATTGGTTTTCTCAGTCAAGTCGTTCCGCCACGACCAATAGGAAGAGTGTAGGAAGGACATATAACTAGGTAGCAAAGACCAAGGCCGCGGAAACAGTAGAGAGGTCCCGCCGCGAAGCCGCAGCGGCAACAGAGATGTCCGGGCACGCCGTGGAGCCCTCGAACGAGCTCTCATGGGCACGCGAGGGCTCTAACAAGCGCATCCGTGGCGTCGGCCATCGCGACAAGCCTGCGTTCCTGAAGTCCTTAGCCGGCGACGACGACATTCTCGCTGGCGTCACTATGCAGCAGGAGTTGATCGACGGCATGACGAAGTTGCTCAAGATCAGTGATGCCTCGGTTGACAAGGCGACCGGCCTCGTCGAGCAAATCATGGATGACAATGTGAAGCTCCTCAAGTTGGTCACCGAGAAGGAGGAGGAGGCCGCCGGATGGAAGATGCTGCATGAGCAGAGCAGTGCCTCAGAGATGACGCTGAAAGCGGTCATCGAGGACCTGATGGGTGGCTTGAGGAAGCTCCAGATCAAGTGCGAGCAGGAGGTGGAGCAATCCGTGGCTGCTTTCAAGCAAAGTCGTGAGGAATTGAAGAAGGAGCTCGAGGATTTCACCGCCCGGCGATCAATCGTCGAGTACAGACAGTAGCGACCTAGATCGTTGTCTGCAATTTCCTTCTTCTCTTGCCCCCATGTCTCCCAGGCTTTGCCGCATGTGGCATTTTAAATTATCCGGAATATGTAAGACAATTATTATGTGCGCCATTCTAAATTTGTCATCGTATTATCCATTGCCATTTTATTTGTGGTCGTATTATCCGTTGCCCTATGTGGCAATTTCAATTAGGGCGGAATACTACTTGAAAACATGAACAAAGCAAATGCTGCCATGTGATCACAAGCAAACACCCTCCATCCAGGTGCTTTAATTAACCCATTAATGGAGAAGTTTTGAGCGAGGCGGTCGGCGGCTGGTGCATGGAGGATAAAGAGCTCGCTTCCCGGTGAGCATGGGCGGCCTTGCTGCTCGCACGTGTCCAGTCAAGCCTGCGAGGTGGACAGGATGCATGCGTCCCATCGAGCCTACTCGGCAGACTGCTCGTACGCGTCCCGTCGAAGATGCATGGTGGACTTCTCGCGCTAGTCCCGTCTAATCAAACAGCTACACGCACGCCACCGAGTATGGTTAAATTTCAACACCGTAAATGTAATACAATCATTTGCGATATTAACGTGTCAACTTTTTTTTCAAAAAGGACTTTGTTGGCTACTAATGTGTGCGCCTATTCTCAAACTGGATGATTTTTCTTACCACGGGATATATGTGCCACGTCATGAAACCATGCCAAGTTTCATGTTTTTGGGTGACTTTTTTATTTATTGGGATAAAAAACCGAGATTCTCATTGATTCAGGACGATGACAAGTTTGTAATTCATTCTCATTCCTTAAACGAGACCTAAACATGCACCCAATGACACATGTATGATTTTCCACCCATTTTGCTTCACCGGGGCATGTGGTTGTAGGTGAAATTTGAATTATGGACTACATTAAATGCATAAAAATCTTAGTAATTAGTAATATATATACAATGGCCAAACGAACCCTGAACATTTTCAAATTTTAGCCCGACACTCCTGTTATTCTATGTTTCCTGTAGAAACAAAGTTCAAGGCGAGAAGAGGCATCGATTATCATTTCACCCACAAGAGGGGCATGTTTCCCTACCGGAACCACGAGGGTTGCGACAGGTTCCGGTTTGTATTGTAATATAGCTTCGCCCAAATTGGATAATTATATATACCATGTAGTGACACAATACCAAGTTTCATGATTCGCAATGTTTGTGGCCACGCCAGGATGGCGAGAAGGTTGAATTCATTCCCATTCATTCCATGGGACCTAAACATGCACCCCAAGGAAGCATGTATTTGTAGTTCGGATTTGAATGATGGGCATTAAATGCCTAGAAAACTCAATTAATGAATAAAAAGGTCAAACGAACCCTGAATAATTTCTATGTTCAGCCCGAATCTCTAGTTGTTCCATGTCGTGTGTAGAAGAAAATATGAGGCTAGAACAGGGAGTGATTATCGTTTGGCCCACAAGGGGACACGTTTGCCTATTGAAACCATTAGGGTTCTTGTGACAGGCTCCGGTTCATGAGAGGTTTGTAATAAAGCTTGGCCCAAATTGGCAATGTTTTTACCATGACATATATGTGCCATGACATGACACCTTGCCACCTTTGATGACTTTCTGGTGAGTGTAGGATTTATGGGGACTTAAAAACTGAGATTCGAAATGTTTGAGGAAGAGCCAGGACACAGGTACAGTTGTAATTCGCCCCCATTCCTGGCATGAGACCTAAACATGCACCCAAGGACACATGTATAATTTTTCTAGCCATTTTGGTAAACTGGAGCATGTATTTGTAGTTAAGATTTGAATTGTGGACATTAAATGCCTAGGAAACTCAATTAGTGTATAAAAAGGCCAAACGAACCCTGAATAAGTTTAAATTTCAGCACGGATATCCTGTGGTTCCATGTTGCCCGTGGAAGAAAATACAAGGCGAAAAGAGGCAGTGATTACGTTTCGCCCACAAGGGGAACGCGTTTCCCTATCAGAACCATGAGGCTTCTTTGAGATAAGCTCTAGTTTTTGTAAGAGGTTTGTAATAAAGCTTGGCCCAAATTGGACAATGTTCTTGCCACCACATATGTGTGCCATGACGTGACACCATGCCACCTTTGATGACTTTCTAGTGAGTTTAGGATTTATGGTGACTTAAAAATTGAGATTTGAAATGGTTGAGACACCAGTACGGTTGTAATTCGTTCCCATTCCTGGCATGGGACCTAAACATGCACCGAAGGACACATGTATAATTTTTCTAGCCATTTCGGTGACCTGGAGCATGTATTTATAGTTCAGATTTGAACTATGGACATTAAATGCCTAGGAAACTCAATTAGTGTATAAAAAGGCGAAACGAACCCTGAATAAGTTTAAATTTCAGCACGGATATCCTATCATTCCATGTTGCCCGTAAAAGAAAATACAAGGTAAAAAGAGGCAGTGATTACGTTTTGCCCACAAGGGGGAGATGTTTCCCTATCAGAACCACGAGGCTTATTTGAGAGAAGCTCCTGTTTGTAAGAGGCTTGTAATAAAGCTTGCGCCACAATGGACAAAAAAAATTCCTCGACATATAAGTGCGATGTCGTGACACCATGGCAGGTTTCACAATTTTCATCTTAGAGATTCTTCTCATGAAATGTTTTCAAATAGCACATGGTACACTCATGAAAGCCGTTATTCAATAAAAATTACGTGGAAACCATATTTTAAAGTTTCATAAAAATCAGAAAAAATGTGGGATGTTAAGAAGGTGATGTTTTATTGCGACACAAAATTTCAAGTTGAAAAATATTACAAGATGTGAGCTATGAAAAAGACAAATTCCGCCCTGAATAGTTACATTACTATTCTCCACTATTCAACACTAATTTTGTCTTTTTCATAGCTCACATCTCTTAATGTGTTTCAACTTGAAATTTTGTGTGCCAATAAAACATCATCGTCTTAACATCCCGCATTTTTTAAACTTCAAAACATGTTTTTCTCGTTGTTTTCACGGGTTTCCACCGAATGTTCGTTTCCGTATGATATCCCCCCCCCCGCTGCGTGCGCGATCTGAGTCCTGCGTTTTGACTGGCCAGAACCCAAACCCCACGGATCGTACATGTGCACTGTTTGATGCTCCCAGTTCGAACGACAACCCTGAGCCCTTTCGACAGCACATGCAGTACATGGGTAAGCACTGTGCGCATACGTCGTGTAGCTCACGCTTCCTTCTCTACTAGGTTTTCACTCAAAACAGGCTACCGTATCTCGCCACTCCTCTCATCGGTTTCCCTCCTCTTCTCCTAGATATGCATGATGTAGATGTTCGTTTAATTCTTATAGTTCATCTCATCCAAAATCAATTAGTTTTGTAAAAGAACTATTTTAAGATTCATGAAATTGTGCATTGTAAAGGTAAAAACAAATAGTGACAATTCATTTAGAAAAAAAGGTTTGGGCAATTAAGATAAGGAAGATTCCAGGGAACAAAGGAGAACTGCTTGTGCATTATGCTTAAGTTCAACTATGGAGTCTTCTAGATTGTACATGTGGCAGAATATGGTGGAATCTAGATGATATCCTATGGCCACTAGTGCTCGGATTTGCCATCTCTGTACCATCGGATTGGCTTCATCCAACGAGCAACTTCCATAGTTATTCGCACACTATATATGTGTATAGATGTATATATATATATATATATATATATGTGTGTGTGTGTGTGTGTGTGTGTGTGTGTGTGTGTGTGTGTGTGTGTCCAATGCTAGACAAAATAAAGTTTGAGCGGATGCTTGGGACGACCCCCCCCTCCCCCCCCGCCCCCGCTGCCGCCTCGAAGTTGGGAAACTGACATCATAGGTATTGAACCAGGCTGGGAGTCAGGTACGGTTTTTGGTTTGTAATGTACTTGGCGTGGCCCATCGAAGTTGTGCATTTGGGATTTAAACACATCATACACCATCGTACCCATACATTTTTTCGGGCCGCATGCAGTGTATACGAGTTCTTCTGATCGACCACGTCCCCCTTGCCGTTTTTTGTGATGACATGGATATATGTGGGCTCCCCAAGTGTATATATATCATCCCTTTGACCGATAATGAGGGGTATGTGTTTTCCATGAATGGATTCCTCCTAGCTCATGTTAGGGCCGGTCACCATCAAATAACGGTCAACCAAAACTCGAGCCCGTGCGTTCTTAGGATTCCCTCCCAGATGCCCGGATTGCTGGGTTCGGCCTACATCAAACCCAGCGTACATATCTCGTCCTTAACTACCTTGCCTTCAGGGTTGTTGTCTGTATCGAGAGGTAGGCACCACATCTAAATTGTACATTATTCTATATTGAAAACACACATCACCCCTTCCCAACGTACATCATTTTGGGCCGCATGCAAGAGGTGCTGGTTTTGTGGTCCCTCTCGTGCGATGTTTATGATGGTTCAATCTATTGGCCCAAGTGGTTTATCGACAACAACAACTATCATTTGACCAAACAAAAGATTCATTGGTCCGTTTTATGGTAGGTCATGTCGACATGCATGTATAACCAACGTATCGATCATTACGTGCATCCGCCCCGCTGACACGAAGTGGGAGGTGGTGAGCTAAGCATCCTAGCTAGGTACGACAGTGTGTCATTATATATATCCTAGCTAGCTGGTTGTTAGGGTGCTTTTGGGTTTGCAAGGCAGGTGCCACCAAAGTTATGCATTGTGTATTTAAAGTTTTAAACATCCACAATATTCGTACATATATTTGGCCACCTCCAGGTGGTTCTTTACTACTAGCCCCGCTCATCGATCTTCAATGACGCGCCCAACCAAGGGCCCGCGGGGTCAAAGTTGTGCATTGGAATTTTGAACATCACATACCACCCTTTTCACTCATATATATTTGGGCCACATGCTGGTGTGGCTATCTTTTGACCCTCCCTAACGTTATATTTTGCTGCAAAGACTATGATGATCCTCAATGGACACGGCGTATAATATCGAAACCATGTGCGATACAAGTGCGATGTGAATCACCACGACCGCGCAAGCGTGAGCAAATTAAGGTGGAGGTACTGGCTCAACCGTGTGCGATGAAAGTGCACTGAAATTACCACGACTGCGCAAGCGCAAGCAAAGGGGGGAGGTACTGGCTTAACCGTGTGTGATGCAAGTGCGCTGTAAAACCACCACCTGTGGAAGCTAAAAGCGGGTAAGTTTATTTGGAAATTAGGACGAACCGCGTGCGATAGACCAGCTAGCTGGAAATCTAAAAACAAACTACCTGCCTTGAGCGTTGCAAAAATTGGCATATCCGCGCCACTTTTCCTTATTATCATACACGTATATTGTTATTAGACAGTGCGCGATCTTGGGCACTCCCGCCCCGCATCAATTCCTTTACCCAAATTTTAGTAGCCGTCGTACTTCAACCGTCGCCCACACTCCTCCAGCACCGACCTTATAGTAAAATTTTAGCAGTCGAGGCATTTGAACCGTCGCCCTCCCTCGACCACCACCATCTCCACCCACCATTACTAAAATTTTCAGTAGCCGCGAAGTATCCTTGAGCAACACGTCGCTGCAGAAGTCGGCGAAGACTTTGACTATGTTTCCATGCCGAAGGCTTCATGTCAGCGGGCTAGCGTATTACTGTATCTCAGGAAAACTGGCTACGACATCAAGCTCGTGCACACCGACGACTTCACGTGGGTCATGTCAAAGGTTAAGTGGCCCATCCTCTGCCAAGCGGTCAAGGATTTGCGAGGTTTATACGCGATCATGCCCATTTTGTCACTTCTGAAGGACACGTTCTATGGTGGCAGCTTGGGATCCTCAATTGCCAAGTCAGATCTCATCGACCACGACCACGACCACGAGGAGGGAACCCACGAAGGTTCTTCCAAGGTGAAACAGTCCATCTATGACATCAGAGAGTGCACCATGGGTCTATGCTCTTCCAACTGGAAGGATCCCGTCCATGAAATGTTAGGCAACATTCTATCAGCAAATATTACCTTTTCTAGCTTGGAAACCTGTACCCTTTGTTGTAGTAGCATTTACTGTGCAGTGCTTTAACTGTGCCATTTTTAGTTATTTCAGTTATGCAAAAATGTATTGTTTAATAGGTCTATGCGATGTTTAAGTATGAATTGTCCACTTTAGTTTCACGAATGGCTATATTTGGTTGTTTATAGTGAGTAGATGCCTTGTTTATCTGTATTTGGTTGTTAGGTTGGTTGGTGTGAGCATTTTTTCAGTTATCGAGTAGATGCCTTGCTTATCTTATTTGATTCTTAGCTTGGTTGCAGTGAGTATTTGTCCACTTATCAATCAGATGCCTTGTTTATCTGTTTTTGGTTGATATGTTGCTTTTTGTAGCATTTGTCCATTTATCAAGCAGATGCCTTGTTTATCTGTATTTTGTTGTTAGGTTGCTTTTTTAGCATTTCTCCAGTTATCGAGCAGATGCCTTGTTTATCTTTATCTGCTTGTTAGGTTGGTTGCAATGAGCATTTGTCTAGTTTTCAAGCATATGCCATGTTTATCTGTATTTGCTTGTTAGGTTGGTTGCAGTGAGACACTGTCCAGTTTTCAATGGCTATATTTGGTTGTTATACTGGTCATTTATGCCTTGTTTATTTCCGTCATTCACAATGTGTGGTTTATTATGTGCAAGTCGGAACTGTGCCGCTCGACTACATCAATACTAGTTTGAATGACTATATTTGGTTCCAGTTATTCCTGGTGTAGTTAACACATGCCCTTTATTTTCAATTTTACACATTTATCCAGTGTGATGTTTAAGCATTACCTATGTTCTATTCATTTTCAACAATACCAGTTTGAATTGCAATGTTTGATGCCTGACAAGCCTGCTGTCGGTAACATTGGCTTCCATTTTATATCTGCTTTAACAGCATGCTAAAACCAACATATTCAAGCTATCATTTGGAGATGATGTTGTTTACCTTTGCTATATTTGTTTGATGTTAAGATTGTTGTACTTATCATGCCTTTACACTACTTATGCAGGACAACAATGGGAGTGGCCACCATTTTCCGCCGAGGTTAGCTTCATCCCTCGGCTTCTACTCCCTCGTCGTTCGATAATGTAGTGCATATAGATCCAGGCCTGGACACTAGTTAGCTTCTAATATTGACTTGTTGCTTGTAGGTACATATGCCCTTGGCAAGGATCCACGCATCGACCCTTTTTGCATATGGGGCAATGACATATTGATGAACAAACATCAAGTGAGGAAATTGATAAGGATTATTAGCAAAAAGATACAAATGGTGGCAAGCAAATTATTTGTTTATGCTCTATCCAACACAATAGTGAGCTGTAGGATGGTAACTACAAACTCCTGGCCCATAATGAGTTGTAAGACAACAATGTCTGAATGTTTTTCATTCCCAGTGGTTCCCGAAGCAGTTCACTCAAGATTACCTCGCAAAGTACATGATTGGTGGACACACAATGAAGGTTAAAGTATTTCATCTAGACTACAATGAGCATCGAGAGGTCCTAATGAAGACTGAAGGATGGACGGGAAGCCATCACAAGGGGTTGGCCTAGAGTCGTGCGCGCCTTACGCATGGAGGAGGGCACAATATGGGCATTCCGCTTCACCTTCTCCAGAAACCAGACTGTCTTTCTCCTCTCTCTTTACAGTCTTTAGTACAATTGTGGTTCATCATTCTTTACTTGGTGCTTTTGTAGTTCTTCAGTATATGTACCTGTGCATTGAATTATGGATTCGTGGTTGAACCTATATTTGTAATAAACATGGTTGGATATGAAATAAGTGATTTCCTACTTTCAAATTCATAACATGTGATTTTTGAATTAGGGATTAATTGGTTTAATTATGTATTAAATAGGGATTACATTGCACACGGTTTGCGAAAGCAAAACATCTGCGATATACGTGGAGATCAAAAACATTTCTAGGATCCACTACGTGTGCGGTCAATCTCCACTACACACACGACTTTGTCTTGAAAACTGTTTGCGTTAGGCCACCTTGCGCAAACATTTCTCACATAAAAAGTGTGTGTGATGGACAACCTTTGCCACACAGTTTCTTTCTACGCACCGTGTGTGATGCATTCAATAACACAAATGATAAAATTATTACTATCGTATGCAATGGCAACGCTATCACAACCGATTTAACGGGAAAAATTGTGTGTGATGTATCTATGAACGGAAATGTTTTCCTTGGAGCGACTTTGTGGGATGTACATACGAACGGAAACGTTTAGCGGGGAATGACTGTGTGGGATGTACTTGCGACAGGAAACAATTTTGCCGTATAATTGTATTTTTTAGCTCTACTGTACGCATTTCCGTATTTGAGCACTCGCCAGTCGCACACAACCTCGTTTTGCTGAACGTGTGTGCCAGGAGGGCATATCCCCGACGGTTTCTGGGTCATGTGGGAAGGACCCCCCTATCGCCCACACTCACTTGGCTACGGTTCCAGATGTCGTCGCGGAAAGGGGGTTTAAACCGTTTCTTTTGGACCGATGCGCACCAATGGAAGGCTCAATATTTGCCTTCCACTTCTGCAGTTTCCCAAATGAGATTCATCTCTCTATTTACCGTGTATGATGCTACTTTCCAAAGGTTTTTGATGCTGCATGTGAAACTTGGTGCTGTTGTGTAATGGCGTAACTGAGTGCCGAAGCTATCTGATGTAATTCGATTATGAAATCATGGTTGCTTTTATATGGATATGAAATATCTGGTGTGTTTTATAAGAAATATCAGTTTGATTAGTACATGGATTGTCAATAATAGGCTAATTACCCTTCTTATTGAGGTTTTCTATTGCAAACAGTTACTCAGACAGCACCATGGGCGATAAACTCAAACAACCCACACGGTTTCTAGAAAGTAGGCGTGTTCGATCAACTAACAATCACACACGGCTTCCGGTAGCGAACTGTTTGCGTTAGGCCACCTTGCACAAACGTTTCCACACAAAGAACTGTGTGGTATGTACATTCCTACGGAAATAATTTTCTGGGATTCACCGTGTGGGATGTATATACCTACGGAGATGATTTCTGGGATTCACCGTGTGGGATGTACATACCTACGGAAATGATTTCTAGGATTCACCGTGTGGGATGTACATACCTACATAAATGGTTTATGAGATTCACCGTGTGGGATGTACATACCTACAGAAATGATTTCTGGGATTCACCGTGTGGGATGCACATACCTAAAGAAATGATTTCTTGGATTCACCATGTGGAATGTACATACCTACGAAAATGATTGGGTTTCCATGCCTCGCCCGATCGCACACGACCCCAGCCTGGGTCCCACGAGGGCCTATCCCCGACGATTTCTAGGTCGTGTGGGCAGGACCCCCCTATTGCCCACACTCACTTGGTGACGGTTCCAAATGCCGTCGCGGAAAGGGGTTTTAAACCATCTGTTTAGGACGTCGTTGTACCAGTGATTGGCAAGAAAAAGGACTTCAAAAGAGGACTTGCCACTCAATGGATAAGAAGGGATTGAACTAGATGATGGGTGAAAAGAACAACATCATGGTGCCTCCGGAATGGAAGAATAGAGGGTAAATCATTGGAAGGAAAAGAAAGGGGAAAAACAACATACAACTTCCACCACAATACAATTGAGAAGCATCCTTGCAAGGAAGGATTAAACGGAGTTGTTGGAAATTCAACAACGAAATGAATAAGCTTGTTGCGGGCTTATGGAAAACATCTCAAAATTATGAGGTGATAACCGGCCACAAACAGAAAAGATTGTTTACTTGAGACGAAAGAACGATGCGAAACAACACGTCCGAAAGACAAGGAAGAATTAGTTGCGAACCAACCTGTGGTTGGATGGTTCGAGGGACTATGGTATCCCCAGTCCACCAGGTTTCAAATCCTAGTGCTCGCATTCAAAAAAAGGAAGAATTAGTTGCACTTCAGTATGGAAGAGGAGGGATACTTGAACTCCAACAAGAATCTTGATGAATTAAATCCATGACGGGAATGAGTTAAATTCTTCATGACCACCATGAAGAACTATGGTAACAAAAGGATGATGAGATAGAATTGAAGGATGAAAATAATAAGATTAATGCCTTGTAGTGATTTTGATGGAGCTTCCGACGAGATGGCTGAAAGTAACTTGGAACTCCGGAAAAAAAAGATGAATAACTTAGAACCGAGAAATTATTCATCATGAACAATCTCCGAAGGATGGAATTACTTGACCACGATGAAATGAGAATAAGAATTAAGTTATGCTTATCCTCATTAAATTTAATTGATGACAAATGGATTTGGCATGCAACTTATTCCTCTTGAAAAGGATTAAGGAGAGATATAGCGTAACTTGGGAAGGTCTTCAACGGACCACTTTAAGAAATGAAAACGAACGAAGAAAAGAGAATGAATCGCCGGGCAGAATTAAAAGAACAAATATACTTGACGGGATTTAGATACAAGAGAATGAAGAGATCACAACCTGATTAAAGAAAACTTGAGTGAAGCACCGGAAGAATTTGAGAACGCGAAAATAATGTCGTGAGTGAAGAATTCTTTTGAAGTGATCGCCTCCAGAGAATCGAAAAGGAAAGAACTCATGAAATGTTGCGGATGAGTATGAAACAATTCTCATAACCGAAAACAATTATGTTGCGGAACATACCATGAGAAATACCATGAAGAATTAGAGAGATGTTGCGGAACAACGAATAATAGAAATGGGGAGCTGAAGTTGAAAATAATTTGAAAGCGATCTCAGAGACGACAATTTACTGATGAAAATTCATTCTTACGTCAAACTTGAAAAGAATTGGGAGTAACTCTAGAAAAGTAGAAGAGTCAGGTAAGATCCTCGGGAAAGAGTTGTGGGTTATGGGCTCACTCAAAAGGAAACACCGTTGACATGATTGGAGAAGAGAGATGATGCACCGGAACAATTGAACGACTTGAGTGAGGTGACACCCTCGAATTAATTTGAACGCAAACAGGAATCTTTTGATAAGTCTTCATCACTCTGAAATGATTAAATGGCGAGAGGCGAATGAACAAGGGGAAACACTTGTGCCAAGGACAAGGAATATGATCAACCCGAAAAACTAGGATTGAATCCACCGGAGAAGGAAATGAGAGAGAGTCTGACGAACTAGACGAGAATCCATCAGTTGAGATAATTGAGGAAGAAGTGAAGAGGCTTCGCACGATTGAAATGGCTGATTGATTCAAGAGTTCAGACTCTGGGAAGAAAAGGGTGGGCAGGTGGGAAAAGAAAAACATCTTGATGTCAAAACAAACTCCAAAACAAAACTTTGAATCGATGTTGCAAAAGTTTAATAGGATGGAATAACTCGAAGAGAAGTGCATTGGTTGAACAAAGGATAGCCAACGAACGAAAACACCTGCGTGATCCTAAAGCAAATTTTAAGGGGAAGAGGACTAGAATCAAAACACCTATGTAAGAATTCCTCACCAGAGCGACGAAGCGACTAAGGAGTAAAAAGAATTCCTACTCTCTGATATAACTGGACTCCAGAAATAGGGGATACATACAAAGGGCATACTAATGCCATAAGAATACATCATTACATCATACATGAGAACAACATCCGACTATGGATGAAACACAAAAAGAAACTCAAACGACATCCACCCTGCTAGCCCAGGCTGCCGACCCGGAACCTAACTCCTGATCGAAGAAGAAGCATAAGAAGAACTCCAAAACAAGCAAACATTTCTCTCATGTCGGGTCATCGTATTACCTGTACCTGCAACTATTGTTGTAGTAATATGTGAGCCATGAGCACTCAAAAATCCAATTACCATGGGTATCAAGACTAGCAAAGCTTAATGGGTATGGAAAGGATAAGTGGTGAGGTTGCAGCAGGACTAAGCATTGAATGGTGACTAACTTACGAGTACAAGAGTTAGACGAGAAACTATGCAAACGGTCGCAAACTAGTAATGATCAAGAAGTGATTGCTACCTCTTGAGCTTGCGTTGTTTTTTCCCTTGAACAAGATAGGGTGATGCAGAAAAGTAGAGTAAGTATTTCCCTCAGTTTTGAGAAGCAAGGTATCAATCCAGTAGGAGACAACGTGACAAGCCACCGAATACGTGCACAAACAAACACCAACTTGCACCCAACACGATAAAGGGGTTGTCAATCCCTTCACGGTTATTTCCAAAGTGAGATCTGATATAGATGGATAAACGGTAAATTAATATTTTGATATTTTTGGTTTAGGGAACGAAAAGTAAAAGATTGCAAAGAAAGTAAATCAGAAACTAAAATTGTAAATTGGAAACTTATATGATGGAAAATAGACTCGGGGGCCATAGGTTTCACTAGAGGCTTCTCTCAAGATAGAAATTATTATGGTGGGTGAACAAATTACTGCTGAGCAATTGATAGAAACGCGCAAAGTTATGACGATATCCAAGGCAATGAACATGAATATAGGCATCACGTCCGTGTCAAGTAGACCGAAACGATTATGCATCTACTACTATTACTCCACGCATCGACCGACTCCTGCCTGCATCTAGAGTATTAAGTTCATAAGAACAAAGTAACACATTAAGTAAGATGACATGATGTAGTGGAATTAACTCAAGCAATATGATGAAAACCCCATCTTGTTATCCTCGATGGCAACAATACAATACGTTTCGGTTCCCCTTCTGTCAATAGGATCAAGGGCCGCAAGATTGAACCCAAAGCTAAGCACTTCTCCCATTGCAAGAAAAACCAATCTAGTTGGCCAAACCAAATCAATAGTTCAAAGAGACTTGCAAACATATCAAATCATGCATATAAGAATTCAGTGGAGATTCAAATAATATTCATAGATAAGTTGATCATAAAATCCACAACTCATCGGATCTCGGCAAACACACCGAAAAAGAGTATTACATCAAATAGATATCCTAGAACATCAAGGAGAACATGGTATTGAGAATCAAAGAGTGAGAACAAGCCATCTAGCTACTAGCTACGAACCCGTAGGTCTATGGTAAACTACTCACGCTTCATCGAAGAGGCAATGGTTTTGATGTAGAAGCCCTCCATGATCGAATCCCCCTCCGGCAGGATGCCGGAGAAGGTCCCTCAATGGGATCTCATGGGTACAGAAGGTTGCGGCGGTGGAAAAGTGGTTTCGTCGCTCCCCTGGAAGTTTGTAGGATATATGAGAATATACAGGAGGAAGATCTAGGTCAGGAGGTCACCGAGGGGCCCACAAGGTCGGGGGCGCATCCTACCCCCTAGTGCACCCTCGACCCATGTGGCCGCCTGGTGGCTCTTCTGACTTGCACTCCGAGTCTCCTAGGTGTCTTCTGGTCCAAGAAAAATCATCGCGAAAGTTTTATTCCGTTTGGACTCCGTTTGGTATTCCTTTTCTACGAAACTCTAAAACAAGGAAAAACATAAAGTGGCACTAGCACTGGGCCCTAGGTTAATAGGTTAGTCCCAAAAATCATATAAAATCGCATATTAATGCATATAAAACATCCAAAACAGCTAATATAATAGCATGGAACAATAAAAAATTATAGATACCCTGGAGACGTATCAAGCATCCCCAAGCTTAATTCCTGCTCGTCCTTGAGTAGGTAAATGATAAAACAGGATTCCTGCTCATCCCCAAGTTTAATATAAGAGCACGCTCAAAATGGAGCAACGGTTCAACATATACACACGAAACAAGATATGACAACAATCTGCCTAACAGCAACTAGGCACTTTGCAATCATCAACACAACATGCTACAGGAACCATATGAGCATAAACTTGACATGCACTTCAAGTACATATTACATTCTTCAAATATCATTAAGGTGTAGGTTCATAGGCTTCAATATTAAACCAATATGATCAATGCAAGAAGCAACTTTATAACACAGATTAGGACTTTGTGAAGAACTGGGCTGAGTTAATATGATGGCATGTTGGAGGCATAAAACAAATATGCTACAGTGCATGAATATGGCATCAAAAGGTATAGAATGCTAGTATATATCATGGAGCTAAAATAATACAAAATGGCATATACATAAGAGCAATAAGTTCATGGGAATCATCGAGACAAGATGCAAACATGATATATCTGATTCTCAGACTTAAATCTAGGAATGCAACCAGAAACATTATGATGCTCATTTTGGAGGCACATAACAGCAAGCATAGCAATTCTAGTAATTATGTAAAATACATGGGCATGTAGTAGACCTGGCATACTCCAACTTACTCCATGTGTAAAACTCCATAGGATGCATAGATTAATTACAATGAGCTCTACAAAATGGAACATGTTGTTAACAGGTTGATAGATTTAGCAAGATGACATATTGAGAGCAAGAAAGACACAAGCTATAGCAAGTTTACATGGCAACCAAGGGCATGGGCGGAAATAGCATAACATGTTCATCAAAACATGATTAATGGACATCTCCAAAATATGCATATATTTGATGGTAGCATCAAGTAAACATGGCATCATAATATAACAGATTCAGACTTAGCAAAACGGTAACAGAAAGTATGTTAGTTTGCAAGCTCATGGTACTCACATCATGGCATCTCATGGCATGAAATAAATACTACAAGCAAGAGGACATAAAAATGCACCAAACTCGTGTTGACAAGATGCTCATATGGTGCATGCAATAAATCACACAAAAATAACAAAAGGGCAAGTTGTAGCAGTTTTCAGCAGTTAACAGCAAGATGCACTTCTGCAACGAAGATTAACATGGAATATGAACTCCTATATGAATTCAACCACCCCATAATGTAGAGAACAGAGAGCAGAACATTCGCATATCAAGATCATCACCATCGAATAAACATGCACAAAGTTACAAGGTACACAAGATGCATGCGTGATGTTAAAATCTCAGGGACTTAGGCTATAAGGTGCTCAGGTGAGTTTCAATGGACGGTGCTCACCTTGTGGTCCATGGACCGGGTCGGCACAGAGGACGACAAGGGGCAACTCGGGGTAGTGGTAAGCGTGGGCCGGTCTGGTTAGGCTGAACCGGCCGGTCCACGCCTGCTCGAGATGGAGGTAGGGCGATTGGCCCCACGCGTCAGCGACACGGACCACCAGCACAAGTCAACAACGGGGAAGGGTCACGGTGGGAGTGCTTCTGGCAACAGCGGACGGCGGGACATGGGGCAGAGGACGTTGGCGAGGGTGATGACCGGCGCGGCAGAGACTCGCCGGATCCGAGGGCGGAGGAGGCCGGGGATGGCGGATCCGGCATGGCGGCAACCCGGTGATGGAGTCCAGCGCGCGGGCGGGGACAAGGGCCCGGCGATGGGGCACGGCAGATGGAGGAGCTCGAGCGGTGTTGGCGCCGCTGGTCTCCATCGAGGAGGCGGGCTCACATCGACTTGGACGGGCGGCGGCATGAAGGCGGTGGGGCTCGGGGCCGCTCGCGCGGTAGGCGGCGCGGTGTACGGGCGGCAGGGCATGCTCGGGCGCTCGCGGGCTACGGCTGTGGCAGCTTCGGGCCCGAGTGGGCCCACGATGGGCCGGGCAGGCTGCGCTGTGGCTGGTGGCAGTAGGGGCGATGTGGCGAGGAGCGGTTGGCAAGAAGTGGCGGCTGGCCCATGGGGCGGCGCCAAGTGGCGGCGGGGGAACCGCCGATGCGGAAAACACGGCATAGGTGGCGGTGGCTGAGAGGTGGGAGGAGGGTAGGGGTAGGTTTAGACAAAAATGGAAGGGAGGGGATGTTTAAATAGCTAGAGGGAGCTAGGTGAGGGGTATTGGGGAGCCGTTTCGCCCACACGATCGCGATCCGACAGTGATGACTGATGAGCATGGAAAAGAGTTAGATGGGCTAGTAGGCTAGTGTGGAGAGGTGTTGGACTGCAAAGAGAAGGATGGAAAAGGTTCTGGTTCGTCTCGAGGTATCGAAACGTTCGGTGGTTAACGCGGTTAACCGTTGGGGCACCAAATGACCTCCAAATGGGACGAAATTTCGCAGGCGGTCTGCCGGTGATACACCAAGACGGCTCGCCAACTCCCAGCCCATTCCAAGAACGTTTTTGTGCCACATATAAAATAATATTTTGGAGGTGCCGCTAGCGCGTGTGAGTGTGGTTGGGCTCAGAACGGACAACGGAGAGAACTAGGAGACCCGAACGAATGCATATTTTGAAAACATGTCGATCAAATGCACATGATGACATGGCAAAGTGCAACACACAAGCGAATGACATGGCAACAACGGTGAATAAACGGAAGACACCTGGTGCATCGATCTCAGGGTGTTACACTCACACTCCACCAGCACCGATCTTATAGTAAAGTTGAAGTAGCCGAGACATTTGAACTTTCACCCTCCCTCGTCCACTACCATCTCCACCCACCATTACTAAAATTTTCAGTAGCTACGGCATATCCTCAAACACCACCCCCACCATAGTCACCCCACCTGGCCCCTCCCCCTCGAACCCTAGCTCACTGCTGATGTCGCCAAGCCCTGCCGGTCTGTCTGTTTCTCCTAGCTTAGATAATAAAGTTCAGGTTACCTGGCAATTCCCCTACCATCACCCCACTCCCCTGAGTTTTTATATGAGTCCTGTGGTGTCCCTCCCCACCGGATGCACATCCCCTGCTCCAGAATGTTGCAGCCTAAGCTCGACCACGTATCCCAGGGAGCCCAACAAGTGTTCGACCAAGAAGAGGTTTATCATGGCCTCTTCGGCAGACATTGGCAAGGTGGCCACCATTCGCCCCGACCTGTCAATTCCGGAGCAACACCTCGCCATGGAATCCGGTGAAGATGTTGACTATGTTGCCATGCCGAAGGCTTCACGTCAGCGGGCTAGCGTATTACTGTATCTCGGGAAAGCTGGGTATGACAGCAAGCTCGTCGATAGCGACGACTTCACACGGGCCATGTCACAGGTTAAGTGGTCCATCCCCAACCCATCCGGTTCATCCACCGTCGATCTCCTCGATGGCCCTGCCGCTGATCTCCTCTGCCACGTGTTCAAGGATGTGTGATCCTTTTACGCCAACAAGCAAATTTTGTCATTTCTAAAGGACACATTCTGCGATGGCGGCTTGGGATCCTCAATTGACAAGTCAGATCTAATAGACCACGACCACGAGGAGGGCACCCACAGAGGTTCTTCAAAGGTGAAACATCCCATATGTGACATCAGAAAGTGCACCATGGGTCTGTGTGATTCCAACGGGAAGGATCACGTCCATGATGTGTGAGGCAACATCCTATCAACAAATCTTACCTTTTCTAGCTTGCCAACACATACCTTGTGTTGTAGTAGCATTTGTCATGTGGTGTTTTTAACTATGCCATGTTTAATTATTTCAATTATGCAAAAATGTATTGTTTAATAGGGCTATGTGATGTTTAAGTATGAATTGTCCACTTCAGTTTCATGAATGGTTATATTTGGTTTCTTATACTGAGTAGATGCCTTGTTTAACTGTATTTTGCTTGTTAGGTTGGTTGTAGTGAGACTTTTCTAGTTATCGTGCAGATGGCTTGTTTATATGTATTTCGTTCTTAGGTTGGTGGCAGTGAGCATTTGTCCAGTTATCAAGCAGATGCCTTGTTTATCTGTATTTGGTTGTTAGGTTGGTTACAGAGAGCATTTGTCCAGTTTTCAAGCATATGCCTTGTTTATCTGTATTTGTTTGTTAGGTTGGTTACACTGAGACTCTGTCCAGTATTCAATGGCTATATTTGGTTGTTATACTAATCATTTATGCCTTGTTTATTTCAGTCATTCACAATGTGATGTTCATTATGTGCAAGTCAGAATCGTGTCGCTCGATTGCATCAATACCAGTTTGAATGGCTATATTTGGCTCTAGTTATGCCTGGTGTAGTTAACACATGCCATTTATTTTCTTTTTACACATTTTATCCAGTGTGATGTTTAAGCATTACCTATGTTCTATTCATTTTCAACAATACTAGTTTGAATTTCCATATATGATGGTTGTTAAGCCTGTTGTTGGTAACATTGCCTTCCATTTTATATCTGCTTTAGCAGCATGCTGAAACCAACACATTGAAGATATCATTTGGATATGTTGTTGTTTACCTTTGCTATATTTGTTTGATGTTAAGGTTGTTGTACTTATCATGCCTTTCCACTACTTATGTAGGACAACAACGGCAGTGGCTACCATTTTGCACCGAGGTTAGTTTCATCCCTCGGCTTGTACTCCCCCAGTTGTTCCATAATGCGGTGCATATAGATCTAGGCCTGTACACTTGTTAGCTTATAATATTGATTTGTTTCTTGTAGGTACATATGCCCTTGGCAAGGATCCGCATCGACCCTTTTTGCGTATGGGGCAATGAGATATTCATGAACAAGCATCAAGTGAGGAAACTCATAAGGATTATTAGCAAAAACATATGAATGGTGCCAAGCAAATTATTTTTTTATGCTCTATCCAACACAACAGTGAGCTATAGGATGGTAACTACAAACCCCGCAACCTTCTCTTTTTACTGCCCATAATGAGTTGTTAGACAACAATTTCTGAACCCTTTTCATTCGCAATGGTTCCCGAAGCAGTTCACTCAAGATTACCTTGCAAAGTACATCATTGGTGGACACTCAATGAAGGTTAAATTATTTCATCCAGACTACAATGAGCATCGAGAAGTTCTAATGAAGACAGTGAAGGATGGACGGGCAGCCATCACATGGGCTTGGCCTAGAGTCGTGCACGCATTACACATGGAGGGGGGCACAATATGGGCATTTTACTTCACCTTCTCCAGCAACCAGAATGTCTTTCTCCTCTCTCTTTACAGTCTTTAGTACAATTGTGGTTCATCATTCTTTACTTGGTGCTTCTATAGTTCTTCAGTATATGTACCTGTGCATTGAATTGTGCATTCGTGGTTGAACATATATTTGTAATAAACATGGTTGGATATGAAATAATTGATTGCCTACTTTCAAATTCAAAACATCTGATTTTCAAATTAGGGAATAATTAGGGATTACATTGCACATGGTTTGTGAAAGGAAACTACTGCGACAGACGTGAAGATCACACGCGTTTCTAGGATCCACTACATGTGCGATCAATCTCTACTTCACACACGATCAGCCAAGAGAAAACGTCTGTGATTTACAACACCATCACACACCGTTCTTTGTTATTAAATGTTTGCGATAGTCACCTTATCACACATGGTTCGAAATTATGGATTGTTTGTGATGTTGTGCGCATCGCAAATGTTTGGTCATAGAAGAACGCATGCAATAGGTCTTCATCCGACGCGGGTACGATAGATGAATCGTGTGGGATGTATTCAAGCTTCACATATAGTTTTATAGCATCAACTGTGTGAGATCTTACATTGAATCGCATACAGTCAAGGAAAAATAAATGTGTGTGATTGTCTGCTTCTATAATCGTGAACTGTTTGTGATGGGTCGCGCATCGTAAATGTGGCACCATAGAATACCGACTGTGATCGCAATTCGAGCACAAACGAGTTGCAAGGATGGAGCGTTTCGGATATTCAAGATATCAGAAATAGTTTATAGGGACAACTGTATGCATCAAGGCTCCCTATCCTCGACGATTCTGGGTCGTGTGGGAAGGACCCCCCTATCACAGTCACTCATTTGGCGACGGTTGCAAACAACGTCGCGGAAAGGGGTTAAAAACCATGTGTATAGCACCTCGTTGTACTTGTGAAGAGTGCTGACATGTTGAACAGCTGGCAGAAAAACAAAAAGCTGAGTATGAGAAGTGCGACAAGGAGAAGGGCTAAGATGGTGCTAATGCATCCGGCAATAGGGGTCGTGGTGGCCAAGGAGGGCGCCACGGCAAGGCCAAGCAGCAGAAGGAAAAACCTGCTAGGGGCCGTGAAAAGGAAGAATATGATGAGAGGGAAGAGGAGGACCACGATGAATCCAGTGGACATGAATTACATAAGGCAACATAAGCCATGTGCAATGACGAGGGTGCATCTTTGCATTCTTCTCACCACCAGCTCAAGCAGTGGGTGCGTGAGGTCAACACAGCAGAACCCATAATAGAAGACCAGAAACCACTTAAGTGGTCACGCACGCCTATCATTTTCGATGCCGAGGACCACCCTAATCACACAACTACGGTCGGGTGCTTGTCGTTGTTGGTTTCGCCGACAATTTACAACCCCAAGGTCAAGAAAATTTTAGTTGATGGTGGGGCGGGTCTGAACTTGATCTCTCGAGAAGTAATCATGTGGCTACAAATTTTGGACGAAGAGCTTTGGCAAAATTGATGGCAGCATCCCATTATGCTTATAACACGTTAAAGATGCCAGGACCAATGAGTGTCATCTCCATCAGTTCAGATAAAAAGGATGCAGTCATATATGTCAACAAGCTTTCTAGAGATGCGGTTGCAGCAGAGGCCACCAAGGCCATGAAAAAGAAAAGCAAGAAGCCCTGTAAGACACCTGACAAGAACTCTAGGAAGCGCACCTCCTCAGAGTGTTGTCCACCCGTTGAAGACTTTTCTGAAGGCTCTACCAGCGAGAAGTCTAAAGCCGCTTCACCAGCAATGAAGAAGGTGCCTGCAAGAAAGGATGGCACTGGCGGTACTTTCACCATCAGCGCCTCCCTTGATAGTAAATAGGAAAGCACGCTCATTGCCTTGTTATGGGCGAATGTTGATGCGTTTGCATGGCAACCATCTGACATCCCCGATGTTCCCATGGAGGTAATTGAGCACCATCTTATTGTCTGCCCCCATGCTCGGCCCATCAAGTAGAAGGTCAGAATGCAAGCTTTGGAACAACAACAAATTCATTGCTAAAGAAATCAAGAAGCTTGAAGCAGCATGTCTGGTTAGAGGTGTACTACATACAACTTGGTTAGCAAACCCAGTTGTACTGCGCAAGGCAAATGGAAAGTGGAGACTTTGTATCGACTACACTGATCTTAACAAAGCATGTCCGAAGGATTCTTTCCCTTTGCCACGGATTGATCAAACTATAGACTCCACTACCAGCTGTGACTTACTCTCTTTCCTTGATGTATGCATCTGGATAGTACCAAATATTCAATGCTAAGGAAGATGAGGACAAAATGCATTCATTACTCCGTGCGGCACATACTGCTTTGTGTGTATGCCTTTCAGATTAAAGAGTGCTAGTTCAACATTCGCATGGGCAGTCTAGATTGGTTTCGAACCATAGCTGCATAGAAATGTGGAAGCATATATGGATGATATAGAAGTCAAGACCAAGGACAAATCAACCCTCATTCAAGACTTAGAAGAAACGTTTGCAAACTTCTGCAAAAGCAATATGAAGCTCAACCGTGAGAAGTGTGTGTTTGGTGATCCATGCAGCAAACTTCTCAGGTTCTTTGTATCCCGACAAGATCAAAGCAATTGAGCAGATTCATGCATCTCAAACCGTCAAGGATGTGCGACGTCTTGCCGACTGTGTTACTACTTTGAGTAGGTTCATTTCAAGGTCTGCTAAGCGTGCCCTGCCATTTTTCAAGATATTGAAAAAGGCAGGCCAGTGAAATGGACTCCAAAAGCATGGGTTGTGCTGCAGGATGTGAAAAGATACCTTTCCTCGATGCCAACACTAGTTGTGCGTAAACCACAGGAACCTTGCTGCTATACCTAGCGGCAACAAGCCAAGTGGTCAGTGCCCCGCTAGTGGCATAGAGGTAAGTTGATGATGAGGGAACAACAACAACAGCAAGCCCATCCCACACAAGCCAGATTCCTCTCCGGCAAGATCCGATGCCAGCATATCAGAAATACCGCAAGCAAATGAAATCAATCAATAGATGGTGGCGAAGAAGAAGATGGTGTGGCGACCAGTGTACTTCGTTAGTTCCCTTCTGCAGGGGCCAGGTCAAGGTACTCTGGTGTACATAAGTTGCTTTTCGGCCTTCTCATGGCCTCAAGAAAAGTTGTGCCAGTACTTACAAGCACATGAGACCACCGTCGTCACTCGCTTTCCATTGCAGCGCATTTTGATAAATCTAGATGCAACTGGCAGGATAGTAGAGTGGGAATTGGAGTTGTTGAGTTTTACACTCAAGTTTGAGAGCACTTCAACTATTCAAAGTAGAGCCTTGGCAGAGTTCATCGCAGAATGCACACCAGCGGAAGATGAAGAAAATGATGAATCAAATCTCCTTGGCAAAGAAACAACAAAGGAATGGATCATGAACTTTGATCGTGCCTTCTTGCTACAGGACGCAGGTGCTGGTGTGCTTCTTGTCACACCCACCGAGAGCACCTCAAGTGTGTGACTCAGATGCACTCTCCCAAGGAGAAAGCAACCAACAACACTGCAGAGTATGAAGGCCTCCTTGCTGGCCTTAGGATCACGATGGAGGTCGGAATTAGCAAGAAGATCATCCTTCCAGATTCATAGCTTGTAGTGAAGCAAGTAAATAAATATTACCAGAGCCCATTGAAGGAAGCGTATGTGGAAGATGTGAGAAAATTGGTGGAACACTTTGACGGATTACAAACAGAGCACGTCCCTCATGCAGAAAACAACATTGCTAACCACCTGTCAAAGTGTGCCGCTCAAAAGCTCCATGTGGAACTAGGAACTTTTATGCTCCATTTGAATCAACCATAAGTCACCACATCAATCCAGGCTAACAAGAGTACAAAGTTGAACACTGGCAAGTATTTTCAGGCGGAGCTCCCAGAAGCCGTTGGCAAGAATGTTGCCAGGAACAACAATGCGACTATTGGTGAGCAGCGGCTTTGCGCGGAACATCGGGTTCTTGCCGCTAAGACTTGTGCTCCCACGACCGAAGAGATGCCTTTATTCCTCGTAGTCGAGCCACTACAAGCTCGGGCATGGGAACTACACATAGTCCATTTCCTTCGACGAGAGAACTTCCTGATGAACAAGAAGAAGGTGAGAAAGTAGCCCCATGTCAAGCATGTATTAGTTTGTGGAGAACATTTTGCACAGAAAGAGACCAAACGATGTTAAATTGTAGTGCATTTGTGGCAAGATGGACAAAAGTTATTGACATGACAGAGATACATGGACGCACATGTGGCTCTCACATAGGATCAAGAGGACTTGTCGGCAAGGCTTTCCAACAAGGCTTCTATTGGCCCACTACTCTCCAGGATGGAACTGAGCTAGTAAACAAGTGCTAAGCATGCCAGTTCCATTCAATGAATATACATCAGACAACCCAAGCTCTCCAAACAATCCCTCTCTCCTGGCCTTTTTCGGTCTGGGGCTTGATATCTTGGGCCCCTTTCCCTGTGCTACCAGGGGCTTTGAGTTCATGTATGTTGCCATGGACAAGTTCACAGAGTGGCCTGAAGTAGAGCCAGCGAAGAAGGTGACAGCACAGTTAGCTGCCTAGTTCTTCAAATGACTAGTTTACCGTTTCTGGGTTCCTAATAGAATTATCACCGACAAAGGCACCTAGTTGGCAAGCCACACCTTCATACAATACATACAGGACCTTGGTAGCAATATTTGTTACGCCTCTATCGCTCACCTGAGAAGCGATGGACAAGCAGAACGGATTAATGTTGAAGTGTTGTGTGCTCTCAAAAAAAGAACCTTTGACAAGCTGCACAAGTGTGAAAGGCGTTAGATTGATGAGTTGTCGATGGTTCTTTGATCACTCAGAACGACACCCAATCGAGCTATTGGCCAAACACTCTTCTCCCTAGTCTATGGTGCAGAAGCGGTGCTCCCCACGGAACTCACATATGGGTCACCTCGAGTGCTTGCCTATGATGAGGTAGAGAAAGAGCAGTTGCAGCAAGACGATAAAACGATCCTTGAGGAGGATCTTCTTCGGGCAGCTATGTGAGCTGCACGCTACCAACAAACTTTGCGCCTCTACCATAGCCGCAAAGTTCATGCCCAAAGCATTGAGAAAGGCGACCTTGTTCTTCGGCGCGTTCAGTCCGCCAAGGGATCAAACAAGTTGACACCAAAGTGGGAGGGCCCTTACCAGTTAGTAAAGGTCAGCAAACCTAGCGCGGTCCATCTGGAGACCGAAGATGGCATCCGAGTGCAGAACTTGTGGAATATTGAGCATCTTCGCAAGTTCTACCCATAAGGTGCAGTTATCGGTTCTTGCTCCCAACAACCCCTTTTGTACAAAACTAGGCGCAGACCCTGTGCATATGTGAATAAAGCTAAGTATTTTGTTGTTTTATGTGCATATTTATTTATGTATAAATATGTACGATGTTGTGATTACACTTTGGCTTGTACGAAATGACTGATGGACTGCCAAGGTTTCCAAACAACTCGTCTCTCTTCTTTCCTTTTTCTAAGGAACAAAAGGATTTCTGATCTGCAAGTTTCCCAGTGGAGTTCAAAATGAGTATACCATTTAATGGCGTTCAAGTGATCATTTTTATAAGACGAGAAGTACAACAAATAAAATCTAAGTTGACAAAATTTCGACTAAAAAATCTTTGTTAGATTTGTAGTTTTCCATGAACGATTCTATATTTGTATGACGAACTTGCACACGGAGGAACCTTGTTGTGATCGTTCATGCTCTGATTTTGCATCGAGTCCGCTCGACAAGGTTTTGCAGCCGCGTTGGGACCAATGGCAGCAGTTCCAGCTGGCTGCTAAGGACCGGGTCCTCAAATCATCGCGGCAAGTGTACGCATCGGTAAATTTCCAAACTACATAGGGTGTGGGATCAAAATCATACAAAGACAAAGACAAAGACAAACAAGGTACACAACACACATTCATCTAAGCATGATAAATATTAGTTATTTATTAAGGAATGCTCGGTAACATTTTCTTAGCCCTGTTTCCCGGGGTTTACATCAAGTGCAATCCAGGGCAAAAGGGGTGCCCAGGCGAGGCTCAACTCACTCACGGAGGACCAGATGATGGTGTTGTCGGCATTCAGCTAGAGTCGGAGCCGTCGTCCTCGATATTGACGCTTCGAGGACCATCATCATCGTCCACCTCGTCGCTTTTGCTGGAGGAAGCGGTGTCGGTGCTGCTCAAGCTTTCCATTGCAGCATTCCCGCCAAGCCCCTAAAGCCTTGAAGAACTTCAGGATGAGCATGTTGGATCCAACACTGGTACGCGTCGGTCCTAAACAAACGGTTTTTAACCCCTTTTCGTGACGGCATTCGGAACCGTCGCCAAGTGAGTGTGGGTGATAGGGGGGTCTTTCCCACACGACCCAGAAAACCATTGGGGATATGCCCTCCTGGCACACACACACACTCGGCAAAAGGAGGTTGTGTGTGACCAGCGAGCACTCAAATACAGAAATACTTACAGTGGTGCTCAAAAAATACAATTATACATGCGAAATCATTTTCGGTCGTAAGTACATCCCACACAGTCAGTCACCACTAAACGTTTCCGTTCGTATATACATCCCACACAGTCACCACAAGGAAAACGTTTGTGCAAGGTGGAGTAACGTAAACAGTTTTGAAGAGAATGTCGTGCGTGATTGTTCATTGATCCAACACGGTTTATTCCTAGAAACTGTGTGTGTTGCCTGAGGTCATCACCCACGGTATTTTTTCAGCAATCGTTTGCAATAGCAAAACCCAATTAGCAAGCTAATTGCCCTATTATTAATAATCCATTTACTAAACTAATTGACATTCATATTAAGCACATAATATATTCCATTTCCATATTAAGGAAGCAGGATTTCATAATTGAAATACATCAGAGTACAACATGATATAGCTTCAGCACTCAGCTACCCCATTACACAACTGCACCAGAAGCAAGTTTCACCTGCAATATCTAAAACCTTTCGAAATTAGCATCATAGACGGTACACAGAGAGATGCATCTTATCTGGAAAACTGCTAAAGTGGAAGGCGAATATTGAGCCTTCATTCATGTTGAAGGTCTTTGCACATTTAGGCCAATGCCTGTGGATGATTGACCGTCCATCCTTCGACCTCTTCAGGAACACTTCAATATTGAACCGTGGGTGTTGTATGAGAACTTTCCTTGCCTCCTGACCATAGAGGTGGTTTGAGAGGTAATCATCAGTGAAGCTTGAAAACAAGGATGTGCATAAATATCTTCTCTATATTGGAAATGAGGCAAATGAATACAAAAAGGCAAGGTATAGTAGTTAGTACCATCTTGTAAAGCTCAGTGCTTCCCATTGTTTCCCTGCAACAGATATAAGGTAGTTAGTCATCAGGTTAAGTAAGGGTTCGCATGCTATCAGTAAAATATATTGATGATAAATAAGCACATTACAGATTCATCAGATTAATTCAATCCACATGGAAAACCCATTTATCCAAACCAAGCATGATTAAGAACTAGGAAATATAGCACTTGTATATGTTTCTCATGTATAAAGTGCAGCCAAATTCGATTTATTCCTCACATGGAATACAATAACAGAAGGGAGCCACAGCAATTGAACATCGCATTGTAGAATTGAACCAAGCAGTTAACTAAACACCACACCAAATGAAGCAAATGTTAACTGAGCACCACATTGCATAATATAACATACTCCTAATAGAAGATCAGACAGCTAACCAAACCAAGCAAGCTTAACAACTTGGAAATATAGCAATTGTATTTGTTTCTCATGTATTTAGTACATCCAAATTCGATTTATTCCTCACATGGTATACAATAACAGAATGCAGTCACAACAATTGAACATCGCATTGCAGAATTGAACCAAGCAGTTAACTAAACACCACAACAAGTGAACCAAGCCACAACCAATGAACCAAGCAGTTAAGTAAACACCAATTGAACAATATAATATACTCCTAATAGAAGATCAGACAATTAACCAAACCAAGCATGCTTAACAACTTGGAAATATTGCACCCTGAAGAATTGAACATCACATTTGCAGAATTGAACCAACCAGTTAATTGAACACCACATGTTAGAAGTAGACAGCACAATTCACTAGAATTTGTTAAGGAAAGGTAGTAGCTAGCAAACTGAACATGAGTCCTTATAGTGAGCTAATAAGACAAGCTACTCCGGGTACCAACCTGCTGGCTCTCGAGATGAGGTAAGCACGTGCACATTGAGAAAACACCTCGTAGTCTTTGTCGAAGGCACTGACGGTGGCCTCGACAAAACGCCACGAACTGTCGTTTAAAGCAGCCAACCGCGATGCGGCGTCAGCACGCGAGGCGTCAACGGTGGCCTCAACGGCGATTTGCTCCTCCAAGATCCGGGGGTCGGCATGAATGGCAGCCATCACGACCTCATCCGTGCGTGCGGCCGCGATTTGCTTCTCCGCTGCCAAATGCTCCTTGAGGTCCTGGCTATACTGCATGCACCATGGCTTAGGTCGGTGCTTATTTGGTGGAAGGGTCGGTGATTTGGGTGGAAGGTGTCACGCTCACGCCGGCGGTCGGGGCAGGTGGGATGTGGAAGGAGGAGGAAGATGGGGGTCGGGTGTGGATTACCTGCCTTGATAGGCGAGGCCGAGCAGTGTGAAGGAGGGTTGCCGGCGAGGAGGTGGTGGCGTTGCAAGCAAGGAGGGAATGTTTCAACTTGTAAAGGAAGGCGGAAAGAGGGGAAATGTGGCTTTTGGTAAGGGAGGGGGCGAGGAGTGATGTCTACTACACAACCTTCTTCTTGTATACGTTGTTGGGCCTCCAAGTTCAGAGGTTTGTAGGACAGTAGCAAATTTCCCTCAGGTGGATGACCTAAGGTTTATCAATCCGTCGGAGGCATAGGATGAAGATGGTCTCTCTCAAGCAACCCTGCAACCAAATAACAAAGATTCTCTTGTGTCCCCAACACACCGAATACAATGGTAAATTGTATAGGTGCACTAGTTCAGCGAACAGATGGTGATACAAGTGGTATATGGATAGTAGATAAAGGTATTTGTAATCTGAAATTATAAAAACAGCAAGGTAACTAATGATAAAAGTGAGCATAAACGGTATTGCAATGATAGGAAATAAGGCCTAGGGTTCATACTTTTGCTAGTGCAAGTTCCCTCAACAATAATAGCATAATTGGATCATATAACTATCCCTCAACATGCAACAAAGAGTCACTCCAAAGTCACTAATAGCGGAGAACGAACGAAGAGATTATGGTAGGGTACGAAACCACCTCAAAGTTATTCTTTCCAATCAGTCCGTTGGGCTATTCCTATAAGTGTCACAAACAACCCTAGAGTTCATACTAGAATAATACCTTAAGACACAAATCAATCAAAACCCTAATGTCACTTAGATACTCCAATGTCACCTCAAGTATCCGTGGGCATGATTATACAATATGCATCACACAATCTCAGATTAATCTATTCAACCAACACATAGAACCTCAAAGAGTACCCCAAAGTTTCTACCGGAGAATCACGACGGAAATGTGTGCCAACCCCTATGCATAGGTTCATGGGCGGAACCCGCAAGTTGATCACCAAAACATACATCAAGTGAATCACGTGATATCCCATTGTCACCACAGATATCCACGGCAAGACATACATCAAGTATTCTCAAATCTTTAAAGACTCAATCCGATAAGATAACTTCAAAGGGGAAACTCAAATCATTACAACAGAGTAGAGGGGGGAAGAAACATCAGAGGATCCAAATATAATAGCAAAGCTCGCGATACATCAAGATCGTATCATCTCAAGAACACGAGAGAGAGAAAGAGAGAGATCAAACACATATCTACTGGTACATACCCTCAGCCCCGAGGGAGAACTACTCCCTCCTCGTCATGGAGAGCATCGGGATGATGAAGATGGCCACCGGAGAGGGATTTCCCCCTCCGGTAGGGTGCCGGAACGGGTCTAGATTGGCTTCCGTTGGCTACGGAGGCTTCTGGCAGCGGAACTCCCAATCTATTGTGCTCCCTGGAAGTTTTAGGGTATATGGAGATATATAGGTGGAAGAAGTACGTCAGGGAGGCCACGAGGGGCCCACGAGGGTGGAGGGCGCGCCCTAGGGGGGTGGGCGCGCCCCCCTACCTTGTGGCCTCCTCGAAGCTTCCCTTATGTGCTCTTCAAGTCTTCTGGGCTTCTTTCCTTCCGAAAATGAGTTCCGTGAAGTTTCAGGTCAATTGGACTCCGTTTGATTTTCCTTTTCTTCGAAACCCTAAAATAGGGTAAAAACAGAAACTGGCTCTGGGCTCTAGGTTAATAGGTTAGTCCCAAAAATGATATAAAACTGTATAATAAAGCCCATAAACATCCAAAACAGTAAATAATATAGCATGGAGCAATAAAAAATTATAGATACGTTGGAGACGTATCAGCATCCCCAAGCTTAATTCCTGCTCGTCCTCGAGTAGGTAAATGATAAAAACATAATTTTTGATGTGGAGTGCTACTTGGCATAATTTCAATGTAATTCTTCTTAATTGTGGCATGAATATTCAGATCCATAAGATTCAAGACAAAAGTTTAATATTCACATAGAAATAATAATACTTCAAGCATACTAACTAAGCAATTATGTCTTCTCAAAATAACATGGCCAAAGAAGGCTATCCCTACAAAATCATATAGTCTGGCTATGCTCCATCTTCACCACACAACATATTTAAATCATGCACAACCCCGATGACAAGCCAAGCAATTGCTTCATATGTTTGATGTTCTCAAACTTTTTCAATCTTCACGCAATACATGAGCGTGAGCCATGGACATAGCACTATAGGTGGAATAGAATGGTGGTTGTGAAGACAAAAAGGAGAAGATAGTCTCACATCAACTAGGCGTATCAATGGGCTATGGAGATGCCCATCAATAGATATCAATGTGAGTGAGTAGGGATTGCCATGCAACGAATGCACTAGAGCTATAAATGTGTGAAAGCTCAACAAAAGAAACTAGTCGGTGTGCATCCAACTCGCTTGCTCATGAAAACCTAGGGCATTTTTAGGAAGCCCATCATTGGAATATACAAGCCAAGTTCTATAATGAAAGATTCCCACTAGTATATGAAAGTGACAACATAGGAGACTCTCTATCATGAAGATCATGGTGCTACTTTGAAGCACAAGTGTGGTAAAAGGATAGTAGCATTGCCCCTTCTCTCTTTTTCTCTCATTTTTTTATTTTTTTATTTGGGCCTTATTTTTTATGGCCTCTTTTCTCTTTTTTTATTTGGGCTTCTTTGACCTCTTTTATTTATTTATTTTCGTCCGGAGTCTCATCCCGACTTGTGGGGGAATCATAGTCTCCATCATCCTTTCCTCACTGGGACAATGCTCTAATAATGATGATCATCACACTTTTATTTACTTACAACTCAAGAATTAAAACTCGATACTTAGAACAAGATATGACTCTATATGAATGCCTCCGGCGGTGTACCGGGATCTGCAATGATGCATGAGTGACATGTATAAAAGAATTATGAACGGTGGCTTTGCCACAAATACAATGTCAACTACATGATCATGAAAAGCAATATGACAATGATGGAGCGTGTCATAGTAAACGGAATGGTGGAAAGTTGCATGGCAATATATCTCGGAATGGCTATGGAAATGCCATAATAGGTAGGTATGGTGGCTGTTTTGAGGAAGGTATATGGTTGGTTTATGGTACCGGAGAAAGTTGCGTGGTACTAGAGAGGCTAGCAATGATGGAAGGGTGAGAGTGCGTATAATCCATGGACTCAACATTAGTCATAAAGAACTCACATACTTATTGCAAAAATCTATTAGTTATTGAAACAAAGTACTACGTGCATGCTCCTAGGGGGATAGATTGGTAGGAAAAGACCATCGCTCATCCCCGACCGCCACTCATAAGGAAGAATGTCAATAAATAAATCATGCTCCAACTTCATCACATAAAGGTTCACCATACGTGCATGCTACGGGAATCACAAACTTCAACACAAGTATTTCTCAAATTCACAACTACTCAACTAGCATGACTCTAATATCACCATCTTCATATCTCATAACAATCATCAAGTATCAAACTTCTCATAGTATTCAATGCACTTTATATGAAAGTTTTTATTATATCCCTCTTGGATGCCCATCATATTAGGACTAGTTTCATAACCAAAGAAAATTACCATTCTGTTATAAAAGGCTCTCAAAATAATATAAGTGAAGCATGAGAGATCAATTATTTATGTAAAATAAAACCACCATCGTTCTCTAAAAAGATATAAGTGAAGCACTAGAGCAAATGACAAACTACTCCGAAAGATATAAGTGAAGATCAATGAGTAGTCGAATAATTATCCAACTATGTGAAGACTCTCTAACATTTAATAATTTCAGATCTTGGTATTCTATTCAAACAGCAAGCAAAGCAAAATAAAATGACATTCTAAGAATGGCAAACATCATGTGAAGAAGCAAAAACTTAGGATCAACCAAAACTAACTGATAGTTGTTGAAGAAGAAAGGTGGGATGCCAACCGGGGCATCCCCAAGCTTAGACGCTTCAGACTTCTTCAAATATTATCTTGGATGCCTTGGGCATCCCCAAGCTTGAGCTTTTGTGTCTCCTTAATTCCTCTCATATCACGGTCTCCCTAAATCTCAAAAGCTTCATCCACACAAAACTCAACAAGGACTCGTGAGATAAGTTAGTATAAACCATTGCCAAAACCTTATCATACTCTACTGTAGCAAATCACTAAAATTATTATTCAACATTGCATACTAAATGCCTCTGCATATTTAATAGTCCTATCCTCAAATAGAATCATTAAAGAAGCAAACATATGCAAACAATGCAAACATAACAATAATCTGCCTAAACAGGAAAGTCTGTAAAGAATGCAGCAAAATCCATTCTTCCCTAGATCCAAAAATTATTAAAGAAAATTCCCACTGTATTAAATTTATCAGAGCTTAATATGCAAAAGGTTTCAACATTTTATCACATTCTGATTTTTCTAGGGAATTATTGCAACATCAGTAAACTTTCTGTTTTCAAACAGCAATAAGTGGACTTCTAAAATAGGCATAGTAAAGGCTATCAATGCCACTTTTATTGAAATAAAAGATGCAAAACATTGGTATAAATAACAGCAAGCAAATCCTAACAAAATAAATTGACGCTCCAAGCAAAACACATTGTGATAGCCTGGCTTAATAAGGATGATAGACTACTCATATCAATAAGGAATTCCTTCTTTTCCGGGAGCCCATTCAGACAGAACTTCAAAGTTAAGTGTGCTCAGCTTGGAGTAGTGCCAGGATGGGTGACCAACCGGGAAGTTGCTCCCGGGTGCGCATGAGTGAGGACAAAGTGTGCAGAAAAGACTAGTATTGATCTGTGGGGCCAGTCTAGATCCTGCCAGGAGTAACGACCACCGGCGGGTGTGTCTGTGGCATTACAATTTGGTATTAGAGCCGACCCTCGTGGTTACAAGGATGGTTGCGGACAGGTGCGCGGTCATGTTGTTCATGACGTTTGTGACCCGTCGTGGCACCCGACATGGCACATGTACCGGACTGGATGCACAGACGTATGTGCCAAGAGGGAACGTTCCTGTGGCCCGACGAGGACGTCGGTTCCTCTGAGTGGGGGTGTATGTGATAGCCTGGCTTAATAAGGATGATAGACTACTCGTATCAATAAGGAATTCCTTCTTTTCCGGGAGCCCATTTGGACAGAACTTCAAAGTTAAGTGTGCTCAGCTTGGAGTAGTGTCAGGATGGGTGACCGACCGGGAAGTTGCTCCCGGGTGCGCATGAGTGAGGAAAAAGTGCGCAGAAAAGACTAGTATTGATCTGTGGGGCCAGTCTAGATCCCGCCAGGAGTAACGACCACCGCGGGTGTGTCTGGGGCGTTACACACATTGAACGAAGACGAAAGAGGGGATGCCTTCCGGGGCATCCCCAAGCTTAGGCTCTTGGTTATCCTTGAATATTACCTTGGGGTTCCTTGGGAATCCCCAAGCTTAGGCTCTTTCCACTCCTTATTCCATAGTCCATCGAATCCTTACCCAAAACTTGAAAACTTCACAACACAAAACTTAACAGAAAACTCGTAAGCTCCGTTAGTATAAGAAAATAAATCACCACTTCAAGGTACTGTAATTAACTGATTCTTTATTTATATTGGTGTTAAACCTACTGTATTCCAACTTCTATATGGTTTATAAACTCTTTTACTATCCATAGATTCATCAAAATAAGTAAACAACACATGAAAAACAGAATCTGTCAAAAACAGAACAGTTTGTAGTAATCTGGATCAAACGTATACTTATAGAACAAATAAAATTCTCAAAAAAAATTCTGGACTTGAGGAATTTATTTATTAATCATCTGAAAAAATAATTAACTACATATCACTTTCCAAATAAAAATGGCAGCAATTCTCTTGAGCGCTAAAGTTTCTGTTTTTTACAGCATGATCAACAAGACTTCTCCCAAGTCTTCCCAAAGGTTCTACTTGGCACAAAGACTAATTAAAAGCATAAAACCACATCTAAACAGAGGCTAGATAAATTATTTATTGCTAAACAGGAGCAAAAAGCAAGGAACAAAAATAAAGTTGGGTTGCCTCCCAACAAGCGCTATCGTTTAACGCCCCTAGCTAGGCATGATGATTTCAATGATGCTCACATAAAAGATAAGAATTGTAACATAAAGAGAGCATCATGAAGAATATTAATAGCATATTTAAGTCTAACCCACTTCCTATGCATAGGGATTTTGTGAGGAAACAACTTGTGGGAACAAGAATCAACTTGCATAGGAAAGCAAAACAAGCATAACTTCAAAATTTTAAGCACATAGAGAGGAAACTTGATATTATTGCAATTCCTACAAGCATAAGTTACTCCCTCATAATAATTTTAAGTAGCATCATGAATGAATTCAACAATATAACCAGCATCTAAAGTATTCTTTTCATGATCTACAAGCATACAAATTTTATTACTCTCCACATAAGCAAAATTCTTCTCATTCGGAATAGTGGGAGTATCATAAGAGACTCGAATACTATAAATTGTTTCCACATTAAAAGAGTAATGTTCAGAAAAGGGGTAATCATAATCATGAATTTTTTTATAAATATAATCACTACTTTTTATAGCATAAGTATTATCACAATAATCATCATAAGTAGGAGGCATGCTATCATCATTATAAATTTGCATATCAAAACTTGGGAGACTAAAAAAATCATCTTCATTAAATGTAGCATCCCCAAGCTTGGGACAAACATTAATTGAAGCAAATATATTCTCAAAAACATCATCTTCATCAAACATAGCATCCCCAAGCTTGGGCCTTTTCATATCATAAGCATAATCACTCTCATCATTAATTGTACGGATAGCACCAATAGTATAGCAATTATCATATTCTTCCAAGCAAGTGCCAAAAAGATTTTCAAGATCATAAGAAGTATCATTATCTTCCACAATTATATTTTCATGAGTCACAATATTAATAGGAGCATCACTATTTGGGAGAGATATCTTTTTACCTCTCTTCCTTTTTCTTTTCTTCTTCTTCACCACATCATGTGTGGGTTCAATCGTCTTTTTGGAGCTCCTTATTAATGAGATTGGTTGAATAGGAGGCTCCTCCTCGTTACCTGATTCATCATAAGAAGTAATAGGAGGGTATTGGGAATCCTCTTCCCTTTGATTAGTATTCTCTTCATCTTCTATTTTTTTGTTTTCTTTATGTAATTGGCAATATAAGGATTTTCAATGCAATTCACCGCACAATACATATAAATTTCCTCTAGATCAAATACAAGAAGTTTATAACGGGCAAATTCTAGAAGATAATTAGTTATACGTTTCATTTCTTCGTAACCCATAAGCAAACTAAGTTCATTATGATGTGCAAGGGAAATCAAGTCATCACAATTTTTGGATACGATACGATCATGAAACAATTTGCATTGTGTATGGAAATGATCATGTTCATTGCAAAGCTCACAAGTATGGCCAATATAATTTAAATTTTCAGCACATTCATCTAGCCTTTCTTGCAACAATTTAGTTTCTAAATACATATGCTTCTTGCAATATCTATCTTCCCTATTTGGTGAGTTCGTACAAACCCAATGTTCTCCACAAAAATTTACATGTTTATAGGAGACATCATCACTAGTGCAATCATCATTATCCTGGATATTCAAAGAATTCGTACTAACAACATTGCAATCATGCTCGTCATTCAAAGATTTAGTGCCAAACATTTAATAGGTTTCTTCTTCTAGCACTTGAGCACAATTTTCCTTTCCATCATACTTACGGAAGATATTTAAAAGGTGAAGCGTATGAGACAAACTCAATTCCATTTTTTTATAGTTTTCTTTTATAAACTAAACTAGTGATAAAACAAGAAACTAAAAGACTCGATTTGCAAGATCTAAAGATATACCTTCAAGCGAAGAACAAACGAAGAGAGTATGGTAGGGTACGAAACCACCTCAAAGTTATTCTTTCCAATCAGTCCGTTGGGCTATTCCTATTAGTGTCACAAACAGCCCTAGAGTTCGTACTAGAATAACACCTTAAGACACAAATCAATCAAAACCCTAATGTCACCTAGATACTCCAATGTCACCTCAAGTATCCATGGGCATGATTATACGATATGCATGACACAATCTCGGATTCATCTTTTCAACCAACACATAGAACCTCAAAGAGTGCCCCAAAGTTTCTACCGGAGAATCACGACGAAAACGTGTGCCAACCCCTATGCATAGGTTCATGGGCAGAACCCGCAAGTTGATCACCAAAACATACATCAAGTGAATCATGTGATATCCCATTGTCACCACAGATATCCACGGCAAGACATACATCAAGTGTTCTCAAATCTTTAATGACTCAATCCGATAAGATAACTTCAAAGGGGAAACTCAATTCATTACAAGAGAGTAGAGGGGGGAAGAAACATCATAGGATCAAAATATAATAGCAAAGCTCGCGATACATCAATATCGTATCATCTCAAGAACACGAGAGAGAGAGAGAGAGAGAGAGAGAGAGATCAAACACATAGCTACTGATACATACCCTCATCCCCGAGGGAGAACTACTCCCTCCTCATCATGGAGAGCACCGGGATGATGAAGATGGCCACCGGAGAGGGATTGCCCCCTCCGGCAGAGTGCCGGAACGGGTCTAGATTGGCTTTCGGTGGCTACGGAGGCTTCTGGCGGCGGAACACCCGATCTATTGTGCTCCTTGGAAGTTTTAGGGTATATAGAGATATATAGGTGGAAGAAGTACGTCAGGGAGGCCACGAGGGGCCCACGAGGGTGGAGGGCGCGCCCTAGGGGGGTGGGCGCGTCCCCTACCTCGTGGCCTCCTCGAAGCTTCCCTTACGTGCTCTTCAAGTCTTCTGGGCTTCTTTCCTTCCAAAAATGAGTTCCGTGAAGTTTCAGGTCAATTGGACTCCGTTTGATTTTCCTTTTCTTCAAAACCCTAAAACAGGGTAAAAACAAAAACTGGCACTGGGCTCTGTGTTAATAGGTTAGTTCCAAAAATGATATAAAAGTGTATAATAAAGCCCATAAACATCCAAAATAGTAGATAATATAGCATGGACCAATCAAAAATTATAGATATGTTGGAGACGTATCAGGGAGGTAGATATTTTCGCGGAAGCGAAAAATTTGGAATCGCTTCAGCCAAAAATCTAGCACGCAAAGTGCCATCAGACCGACGGTGCTCCAAGATATTTTGTGCTTCATCTCACACGGTTGGTGATAATAAACTGTGTGCGATCTACTTTATTTATCATCTTTATCATTTGAATTACGTAATAGGGTCACAGCTCCAAAGGATGGTGTTTGAATTGTTGGAACTTTTATCTGAAGTGAACATGCGAGTCTAGGTGTATCGTCAAAAAAATTGGAATTATTCAGGGTTCGTTTGTACATTTTTATAGATTAACTAGGTTTTCGAGGCATTTTATGTGCATAATTCAAATTTGAACTACATGCACATGCTCCAGTGCATATAAATTTATTGAAAAATAAAATGTTTGTCCATGGTTGCATGCTTAGGTCCCATGCAAGAAATGGGAATGAATTTCAAACACCCTACCACCGTCACGCGGCCGCAAAACATTGAGATACTTGGTTTTTAAATTCTAGTAAATCCAAAACTCGTCTGAAATTCATGAAACTTGGCATGCTATCATGTAGCAGCATCAACATGTCGTGGTACAAATTTTGTCCCATTTGGGGCAGGTTTGGGTATAAGCTTCTCACAAACCAGAGCTTCTCACAACAACCGTGATTGTTTCGGTAGGGAACATGCCACATTTGGGGATGAAACGATATTTGTTGCCTCTTATTGCTTTCAAAAAATTTCGAGTGTCAACATAGAACAACATGAGTGTTGTGTGGATTTTGGTGATCTTTCGGGGTTCGTTTGGACATTTTTATGCATTAACTGAGTTATGAATGCATTTATGTGCATAATTCAAATTTGAACTACATGCACATGCTCTAGTGCATATAAATTGGTTGAAAAATCAAATATGTGTCCTTGTGTGCATGCTTAGGTCCCATGCAAGAAATGGAATGAATTTGAAACACTAGGGAACCGTTGATTGCCGGCAAAACATTGTGATGCCTGGTTTTTAAATTCTAGTAAATCCAAAACTCATATGAAATTCATGAAACTTGGCATGCTATCATGGAGCGGCATCAACACGCCGTGGTACAAATTTTGTCCCATTTGGGGTAGGTTTGGGTATATGCTTCTCACAAACCTGAGCTTCTCACAACATGCATGATGGTTTTCGGTAGGGAACGTCCCACCTTTGGGGACGAAACGATATCCATTGCTTCTTATTGCTTTCAAAAAATTTGGAGCATCAACATAGAACAACAGGAGTGTTTTGCGAATTTTTGAGATTTTTAGGGGTTCGTTTGGACATTGTTATGCATTAATCAAGTTTTCAATGCATTTATGTGCATAATTCAAATTTTAACTACATGCACATCCTCCAGTGCATATAAATTTGTTGAAAAAACAAATTTTTGTCCTTGTGTGCATGCTTAGGTCCCATGCAAGAAATGGGAATGAATTTCCAACACCAGGGCACCGTTGATTGCCGGCAAAACATTGAGATGCCTAGTTTTTAAATTCTAGTAAATCCAAAACTTGTCTAAAATTCATGAAACTTGGCATGCTTTCATGGAGCGGCATCAACATGCTGTGCTACACATTTTTTCCCATTTGGGGCAGGTTTGAGTATATGCTTCTCACAACAAGCATGACGATTTTTGGTAGGGAGCGCCCCACCTTTGGGGACGAAACGATATCCGCTGCCTCTTATTGCTTTCAAAATTTTTCGAGTGTCAACATAAAACAATAGGAGTATTGTGCGGATTTTTGTGATTTTTCGGGGTTCGTTTGGTAAGTTTATTCATTAACTGAGTTTTCAATGCATTTATGTGCATAATTCAAATTTGAACTACATGCACATGCTCCAGTGCATATAAATTGGTTGGAAAATCAAATCTGTGTCCTTGTGTGCATGCTTAGGTCCCATGCAAGAAATGGGGATGAATTTGAAACACCAGGGCACCGTTGATTGCTGGCAAAACATTGAGATGCCTGGTTTTTAAATTCTAGTAAATCAAAAACTCGTCTGAAATTTCATGAAACTTGGCATGCTATCATGGAGCAGCATCAACATGTCGTGGTACAAATTTTGTCCCATTTGGGGCAGGTTTGGGTATATGCTTCTCACAAACCGGAGCTTCTCACAACAAGCATGATGGTTTTCGGTAGGGAACGTCCCAACTTTGGGGACGAAACGATATCCATTTCCTCTTATTGCTTTCAATTTTTTATCGTGTCAACATAGAACAACAGAAGTGTTGTGCAAATTTTTGTGATTTTTTGGGGTTTGTTTGGACATTTTTAATGCATTAATTGAGTTTTCAATGCATTTATGGGCATAATTCAAATTGGCACTACATGCACATGCTCCAATGCATATAAATTGGTTGAAAAATCAAATCTGTGCCCTCGGGTGCATGCTTAGGTCCCATGCAAGAAATGAGAATGAATTTCGAACACGAGGGCACCGTTGATTGCCGCCAAACATTGAGATGCCTGGTTTTTAAATTCTAGTAAATCCAAAATTCATCTAAAATTCATGAAACTTGGCATGCTATCATGGAGCGGCTTCAACATGCGATGGTACAAATTTTGTCCCATTTGGGGCAGGTTTGGGTCTATGCTTCTCACAAATCGGAGCTTCTCACAACAAGCATGATGGTTTTCGGTAGGGAACGCCCCACATTTGGGGACGAAACGATATCCATTCCCTCTTATTGTTTTCAATTTTTTCTCTCGCGTCAACATAGAACAACAGGAGTGTTATTTGAATTTTTGTGATTTTTCGGGGTTTGTTTGGATATTTTATGCATTAAATGAGTTTTCAACGCATTTATGTGCAGAATTCAAATTTGAACTACATGCACATGCTCAAGTGCATATAAATTGGTTGAAAAATCAAATATGTGTCCTTGGGTGCATGCCTAGGTCCCATGCAAGAAATGGGCATGAATTTCAAACACCTGGGCATCGTTCATTGTCGGCAAAACATTGAGATGCCTGGTTTTTAAATTCTAGTAAACCCAAAATTGTGTTAACCATTCATGTGGCGCCACGTGTCTTGGTTTTAATGGCTGTAGGAGGTGCTGTGCAGATAGCTGCTTGACCTTGACTGAACCAGAGGCGTGCGAGTGCCGTCTGGTGCGCGGGCTGATATGTCTCTATGTATCTATAATTTTTTATTGTTCCATGCTATTATATTATCTGTTTTGGATTTGAATGGGCTTTATTTTACACTTTTATATTATTTTTGGGACTAACCTATTAACCCAAGGCCCAGGACAAATTGCTGTTTTTTTGCCTATTTCAGTGTTTCGCAGAAAAGGAATAACAAACGGAGTCCAAATGGAATGAAACCTTCGGGAGCGTGATTTTTGGAACGAACGTGATCTAGAGGACTTGGAGTGGACGTCTAGAAACGAACGAGGTGTCCATGAGGCAGGGGGCGCGCCTACCCCCCTGGGCGCGCCCTCCCCTCGTGGGCCCCTTGTGGCTCAACCGACCTACTTCTTCCTCCTATATATGTTCACATACCCCGAAAACATCAAGGAGCACCACGAAACCCTATTTCCGCCGCCGCAACCTTCTGTACCCAAGAGATACCATCTTGGGGACTTTTCCGGAGCTCCGTCGGAGGGGGCATCAATCACGGAGGGCCTCTACATCAACTCCATGGCCCCTTCGATGATGAGTGAGTAGTTTACTTCAGACCATTGGGTCCATAGTTATTAGCTAAATGGCTTCTTCTCTCTCTTTGAATCTCAATACAAAGTTCTTCTTGATCTTCTTGGAGATCCATTCGATGTAACTCTTTTTGTGGTGTGTTTGTCGAGATCCGATGAATTGTGGGTTTATGATCAAGTCTATCTAAGAACAATATTTGATTCCTCTCTGAAATCTTTTATGCATGATTGGTTATCTTTGCAAGTCTCTTCGAATTATCAGTTTGGTTTGGCCTACTAGATTGATCTTTCTTGCAATGGGAGAAGTGCTTAGCTTTGGGTTCAATCTTGCGGTGCTCGATCCTAGTGACGGAAAGGGAAACGACACGTATTGTATTGTTGCCATCGAAGATAAAAAGATAGGGTTTATATCATATTGCTTGAGTTTATCCCTCTACATCATGTCATCTTACGTAATGCGTTACTCTGTTCTTATGAACTTAATACTCTAAATGCATGCTGGATAGCGGTCGATGTGTGGAGTAATAGTAGTAGATGTAGGCAGGAGTTGGTCTACTTATCACGGACGTGATGCCTATATACATGATCATGCCTAGATATTCTCATAATTATTCGCTTTTCTATCAAATGCTCGACAGTAATTTGTTCACCCACCGTAATACTTATGCTATCTTGAGAGAAGCCACTAGTGAAACCTATGGCCCTAGGGTCTATTTTGCATCATGTAAGTTTCCAATCTATTTTACTTTTCAATCTTTACTTTCAATCTATATCATAAAAATACCAAAAAAATTATCTTATCACTATTATCTCTATCAGATCTCACTCTCATAAGTGACCGTGAAGGGATTGACAACCCCTTTATCTCGTTGGTTGCGAGGTTCTTATTTGTTTGTGTAGGCACGAGGGACTTGCCTGTGGCCTCCTACTGGATTGATACCTTGGTTCTCAAAAACTGAGGGACATACTTACGCTACTTTGCTGCATCACACTTTCCTCTTCAAGGGAAAACCAACGCAGTGCTCAAGAGGTAGCAAGAAGGATTTCCGGCGCCGTTGCCGGGGAGTCTACGCACAAGTCAAGATATACCAAGTACCATCACAAACTCTTATCCCTCGCATTACATTATTTGCCATTTGCCTATCGTTTTCCTTTCCCCCACTTCACCCTTCCCTTTTTATTCGCCCTCTTTTTCATTCGTCTTTTCTTTCGCTTTCTTCATCGTTATGGCTAGTTATCTACTCCTTTGTCTCCCGAGAATGAGGTCCTTAATTTTAAACAAAGGGAGGGAGAAAATCTAAAAGATGCTTGGTTCAAAATTTGCAATGCGCAAAATAAAATCTACTAGGAAGCAATCTACTTTCGTTCTTCTTCGCAATTTTTATGTAGGCATCATTCCTTGGAATAGATATATTGTTGATACCATTACCGAAGGAAATTTCTTGGGTAGCCACACTTTTGATTCTTATAACGCTATGATAGAATTGATTGGCACACCACCTCCCTTGGTTAATGGAACCATGTTAACTTTGGAACATATTATGCAAAGGCTCGATATTATTGAAAATAAAGTTGCCACTGTTGTATTGATTCAGAATTTGGATAAAAAGATCCACAACCAAATTACCCAACATGGATCTAAGGTAGGAGTTACTGTAAAAAGTTTTAAAGAAAAATAACCCGTGGTTAATGAAAGAATAGAACAAGATTCTACTAGAATTAATAAACTTGAGGGTATTATTAGCAACTTGGGGTCTGATTTTTCTACCGTAAGGAACACTTCAAATCCTCCTAGAAAAGTTGGCAAACTAATGTATGTTCCTAAAAATAAGGGTGAAACTTCTAGTAAGGAAAATGCGGATGTCAAATCCATTAGTGTTCACCCCAACTTTCTCACCATCATTAAGGAACCTTTTGCTACAAATGATTTTCTTCATTTCTTGCCTAGGAGCTTAATCATTAATAGAGAGAAGGAAACTCCTAAGGTTTATAAGTGTTCTATTGAAGAATTACATACCAAAGATGATAATACCTAGATTTATCCTTGCTTTTATGCCTAGCTAGGGGCGTTAAATGATAGCGCTTGTTGGGAGGCAAACCAATTTTATTTTTGTATCTTGCTTTTTGATTCTGTTTAGTAATAAATAATTCATCTAGACTCTGTTTATATGCGGTTTTATGCTTTTAATTAGTGTTTGTGCCAAGTAGAACCTTTGGGAAGACTTGGGGAAAGTCTTTGCGATCTTGCTGTAAAAAAACAGAAACATTAGCGCTCACGAGATTTGCTTCCATTTTTTACTGGAGAGTGCTATTTAGTTAATTTTTTTTGCAGATGATTAATAGACGAATTACTCACGTCCAGAAATTTAGTTAAGAATTTTTGGGTTTCCATAAGTATTCGAAACCATCAGATTACTACAGACTGTTCTGTTTTTGACAGATTCTGTTTTTCGTGTGTTGTTTGCTTATTTTGATGAATCTATGGCTAGTAATATAGTGTATGAACCATAGAAAAGTTGTAATACAGTATATTTAACGCCGATATAAGTAAAGAATGAGTTAATTACAGTACCTTGAAGTGGTGGTTTGTTTTCTTTTACTAACGGAGCTCACTAGAATTTCTTTTAAGTTTTGTTGTGAAGTTTTCATGTTTTGGGTAAAGATTTGATGGATTATGGAACAAGGAGTGGCAAGAGCCTAAGATTGGGGATGCCCAAGGCACCCCAAGGTAAAATCCAAGGACAAGCCAAAAGCATAAGCTTGGGGATGCCCCGGAAGGCATCCCCTCTTTCATCATCGTCCATCGATAACTTTACTTGGAGCTATATTTTTATTCGCCACATGATATGTGTTTTGCTTGGAGCGTCTTGTGTGATTTGAGTATTTGCTTTTTAGTTTACCACAATCATCCTTTCTGTACACACCTTTTGGGAGAGACACACATGAATTGGAATTTATTAGAATACTCTATGTGCTTCACTTATATCTTTTGAGTCGGATAATTTTTGCTCTAGTGCTTCGCTTATATCTTTTAGAGCACGGCGGTGGTTCTATTTTATAGAAATAATTGATCTCTCATGCTTCATTTATATTATTTTGAGAGTCCTTTAGAACATCATGGTAATTTACTTTGGTTATAAATTTTAAATGCTAAGAGAAGTTGGATGCTTGATAGTTGTTTTGAGATATAAATGTGGTAATATTAGAGGTGTGCTAGTTGAGTAATTGTGAAATTGATGAATACTTGTGTTGAAGTTGGCAAGTCCCATAGCATGCATGTATGGTAAACATTGTGTGACAAATTTGAAGCATGGGTCGTTCTTTGATTGCTTTCCTTATGAGTGGCGGTCGGGGATGAGCGATGGTCTTTTCCTACCAATCTACCCCCCCTAGGAGCATGCGCGTAGTGCTTGGTTTTGATGATTGTAGATTTTTGCAATAAGTATGTGATTTCTTTATGACTAATGTTGAGTCCATGGATTATACACACTCTCATTATTCCATCATTGCTAGCCTCTTCGGTACCGTGCATTGCCCTTTCTCACCTTGAGAGTTGGTTCAAACTTCGTCGGTGCATCCAAACCCCGTGATATGATATGCTCTATCACACATAATCCTCATTATATATTCCTAAAAAGCCACCATACTTACCTATTATGGCATTTCCATAGCCATTCCGAGATATATTGCCATGCAACTTTCCACCGTTCCATTTATTATGACACGCATAATTATTGTCATATTGCTTTGCATGATCATGTAGTTGACATCGTATTTGTGGCAAAGCCACCATGCTTATGTCTTCATACATGTCACTCTTGATTCATCGCAATCCCGGTACACTGCCGGAGGCATTCACATAGAGTCATATTTTGTTCTATGTATCGAGTTGTAATTCTTGAGTTGTAAGTAAATAAAAGTCTGATGATCATCATTAGAGCATTGTCCCATTTGAGGAAAGGATGATGGAGACTATGATTCCACCACAAGTTGGGATGAGACTCCGGACAAAAAAAAGAGGCCATAAAAAAGGAAGGCCGAAACAAAAAAAAGAGTGAGAAAAAGAGAGAAGGGACAATGTTACTATCCTTTTTCCGCACTTGTGCTTCAAAGTAGCACCATGATCTTCATGATAGAGTCTCCTATTTTGTCACGTTCATAGACTAGTGGGAATTTTTCATTATAGAACTTGGCTTGTATATTTCAATAATGGGCTTCCTCAAATGCCCTAGGTATTCGTGAGCAAGCAAGTTGGATGCACACCCACTTAGTTTCTTTGATGATCTTTCATATATTTATAGCTCTAGTGCATTCATTGCATGGCAATCCCTACTCCTTGCATTGACATCAATCGATGGGCATCTCCATAGCCCATTGATTAGCCGCGTCAATGTGAGACTTTCTCCCTTTTGTCTTCTCACACAACCTCAATCATCATATTATATTCCACCCATAGTGCTATGTCAATGGCTCGCGCTCATATATTGCGTAAAAGATGAAAGAGTTTGAAAAGGCTTAGTATGAAACAATTGCTTGGCTTGTCATCAGGGATGTGCATGATGAGAGCATTTTGTGTGACAAAAATGAAGCATGACCAAATTATATGATTTTTTAGGGATAAGTTTTCTTTGGCTATGTTATTTTGATAAGACATAATTGCTTGATTAGCATACTTGGAGTATTACTATGTTTATGTCAACAATAAAATTTTATCTTCAATTTTTCGGATCTGAACATGCATGCCACAACAGAGAAAAATAGGTTGAAGAACATGCTAGAAAGCATTCCGCATCAAAAATTCTATTTTTATCATTTACCTACTCGAGGACGAGCAGGAATTAAGCTTGGGGATGCTTGATACGTCTCCAACGTATCTATAATTTTTGATTGTTCCATGCTATTATATTATCTATTTTGGATGTTAATGGGCTTTATTTTACACTTCTATATTATTTTTGGGACTAACCTATTAACCCAAGGCCCAGTGCAAATTGTTGTTTTTTTGCCTATTTCAATGTTTGGTAGAAAAGGAATATCAAACGGGGTCCAAACGGAATGAAACCTTCGGGAGCGTGATTTTTGGAACAAACATGATTCAGAGGACTTAGAGTGGACTTCAAGAAATGAACGAGGTGTCCACGAGGCAGGGGGCGCACCTGCGCCCTCGTGGGCCCCTTGTGTCTCAACCGACCTACTTCTTCCTCCTATATATGTTCACATACCCTGAAAACATCAAGGAGCACCACAAAACCCTATTTCCACTGCCGCAACCTTCTGTACCCAAGAGATCCCATCTTGGGGCCTTTTCCGGAGCTCCGCCTGAGGGGGCATCGATCACGGAGGGCCTCTACATCAACTCCATGGCCCCTCCGATGATGTGTGAGTAGTTTACTTCAGACCTTTGGGTCCATAGTTATTAGCTAGATGGCTTCTTGTCTCTCTTTCAATCTCAATACAAAGTTCTCCTCGATCTTCTTGGAGATCTATTCGATGTAACTCTTTTTGTGGTGTGTTTGTTGAGATCCGATGAATTGTGGGTTTATGATCAAGTACATCTATGAACAATATCTGATTCTTCTCTGAAATCTTTTATGCATGATTGGTTATCTTTGCAAGTCTCTTCGAATTATCACTTTGGTTTGGCCTACTAGATTGATCTTTCTTGCAAAGGGAGAAGTGCTTAGCTTTGGGTGCAATCTTGTGGTGCTCGATCCTAGTGAAGAAATGGAAAGGACACGTATTGTATTGTTGCCATCGAGGATAAAAAATGGGGTTTATATCATATTGCTTGAGTTTATCCCTCTACATCATGTCATCTTACCTAATGTGTTACTCTGTTCTTATGAACTTAATACTCTAGAAGCATGCTAGATAGCGGTCGATGTATGGAGTAATAGTAGTAGATGCAGGCAGGAGTCGGTCTACTTGTCGCGGACGTGATGCCTATATACATGATCATGCCTAGATATTCTCATAATTATTCGCTTTTCTATCAATTGCTCGATAGTAATTTGTTCACCCACTGTAATATTGATGCTATCTTGAGAGAAGCCACTAGTGAAACCTATGGCTCCCGGGTCTATTTTCCATCATATAAGTTTCCAATCTATTTTACTTTGCAATCTTTACTTTCAATCTATATCATAAAAATACCAAAAATATTTATCTTATCACTATTATCTCTGTCAGATATCACTCTCGTAAGTGACCGTGAAGGGATTGACAACACCTTTATCACGTTGGTTGCAAGGTTCTTATTTGTTTGTGTAGGTACGAGGGACTTGCATGTGGCCTCCTACTGGATTGATACCTTGGTTCGCAAAAACCGAGGGAAATACTTACACTACTTTGCTGCATCACCATTTCCTCTTCAAGGGAAAACTAACGCAATGCTCAAGAGGTAGCACAGGCTGACCTAGAGGCGTGCAAGCTATCCTCCAGTGCGTAGGCTCACCGGGAAGCATGCGAGCTGTATGCTGCGCAGGCTCACTAGGAAGCGAGCCCTTTGATTTCCATGGCCAGCCGCCTTGCTCACGTCCTCTCCATTAATGGCACCCAAACCGCAGTTTAATTCACCTTTTAAATATAGAACACTCATCGCAAACATTTTAGTTACAACACCCGTATGCAAACCGACAGCTTCCCCAAGAAGCCAAGAGAAAATGTGCCGAGCAGGATTTCTGCAGCTCTTGATTGCAAATGATTTAGGTAGAACACCCGTATGAAAAGTGAGAGCAGCGCAGGATTTGTGCATCCCTTCAACGCAAATGGTTGTTCTGGATGACCCGTGTGCAACCACGTACAAACAATTTGGTAAGATTTGCATCTGTCATATTGGGTATGTTGCCATTTGTCAAACTGGAAAGATTTACATTTGTTGATCTAGTAACGTTGCCATTTGTCAATCCTTGTAACACTGCGATTTGTTAAAATATGCAGCTAGAAATCATTAGCACTATGTAATTTTTGCAACTAAAATTAAGTAATTCAACATAGATTTCATTCATAGATTAAGCAGTCATTCTTTTTATACAAATAGTTCAACTCGACACCTGAACCGACCAAACTTCTCCTCAATTGTTGCCAACCACGTACTGAAATAGCTAGTTCAACTATATATACTAGTTAATTTTAAGTACGATGTATAGTTTGACCACACATCTATAGTCAGATGAACAGAACAAAATAGCCCCTAAATACTACTACTACCACGGAGGGGCTTTGTGCTACTTCCGGCAGCCTCTCCTCTATCGAGCGCGCTCAGTAAGAGGCAAAGGAGGAGGAGCCTACTGAGGAGCTGGACAAATGCAATAAGGTGCCTACCGCTGCTTCACGTTTAGTGACGCTCGCCAGCTCGAACACCCACTACCTCTCTAGACGACCCCTCTCGAAGCGGCCGGACTGCTCATAGATCTCCTGATTCCTCGCCTCTGCGTCGGTGTGTGCTGCGGCCATGGTTGCGGTAAGGCTCTTTGCGTGCTCGACAAGGCGCTCCGCCTCCTCCCGCAGGAACTCAATGTAGCGCGCAAGGACGCTGATGAACATGCAGGCCTCCACTCCGCCCCCTCCTTCAGGCGGTGGTGGCGGAGCGGGTGATGATCCCGGTGGTCGACGGTGGGCTGGCGGCCATGACGACCGACGATGGGGTGGCGACCACGACCACCACCTCCCGCCTTCGGGCCACGGCGGCGGAGCGGGAGATGGCCCTGGCTTTCAACGGTGGTGTGGCAGCAATGGAGGCCGACAACAGCTGCCGACGGGCAGCGGCGGCGAAGCATGTGGTGGGTGTTCCGTGCACACCCAACAGGGATGCCACGCGCACTACACTACACTGGGGACTGCCCCACCGCCGCGGTGTAGCCTCCCAGCTGCAGCTATCCTCTGATGACGGCAGAGTGGCTGAGCAACGACGACGAACCGGTGCCATTGGTGATTGTGGGAGAGGTAGACGAGATAAGCTACAAGGAGGGAGGGGAAATTGCGACGCAGGACTCGTCGCCTGTGATGGTTTTTATAGCAGGATGGTAAGCATTCGGATTTTGGGGGATTTCACCGAGTCGGGCGGGAAGCTTGCGCGGGAACCTGCGAGGTGGTGTGGGAATGGGCTCACCAACGATTCATTGGCGCCACTGTTTGGCCAAAAGAATGCCCCTGCATGCTGCGCAAGATTGCGTTGTAAGCCGTCTGCGGCAGCGGGGTGACAAGACGTGCGATAGGATGACGAGAGGACACATACACATACAATTAATAAAAAAACATTAGCGATTTAACTACCTACTATACCCCCGTCCTGGTTTATAAGTAGGATTTAACTAATAAAATATGAATTCATGTCACCATAGGTTATATCGTTGGAGTCGTATTTGAACATAGTTTCAGCTATACAAGTTTTGTAACATGCATTAACACTTTTTGGTTAAATTCAAGGTTATACACCAGCAAGCATTTCCTCGCAACACACAAGGCTTATTCCATCACAAACAAATCTGATGGATCAACTATCTGCCACGTATCACACACGCAACTCTAATCTGATTCGTGCTTGATGTCTCCGACATCACTCGCACAGTTCGTCTTATTTTCCATGTATCACTGTGCCATCCTCTACTCGCGTCCCTCAGCAAGCTCTGATCGCTGTTAGGTGCCGCGGCACGCTCTACTCGCGTCCGTCGGTGCGCTCGTCTTGTGGATAACTTTTCCTTGAGGCGATCGTGGAGTGCTCTGCTCGCGTCCCTCCGCGCGCGCTCAACCAGCGGTTGGGTGTGCGCACGATCACGTCGGGGGTCCCATATGCATGCGGTTGTGACGCGTGTGTTGCCACGCGATGCAGTTACATGCGACACGATGGAGTTACGCGCTGCAAATTAGAACTGCCATCAGGGCCTGCCGATACTCCTGGCCGTCCGGCTTCCCCTTTAATTATCGTGGCCATTATAACCTTAGTCTCTTCAACCTTTCGATCGCGCCCGACAAGACAACAAGCATACCCACGACGACACATAGAGAGGGGATGTTCGGTGACGCTCCAATGGAGTTCGGGGAGCATAGAGTTGAGACCCACGCGAGGGAGAGGGATCTCTCGGTGGTCTACACCGTCGACCCGGCCGTGGTGGACGACTACATCAATAGCGTTGAGCAGTTGCTTGCTAGAGACAAGTACAAGGTGGTCGGCATCGACCTCCCATACACCGTCGGTCGTCTTGGCATAGATCAGAAGGTTGTCGTCGCCTAGTTGTGCATTCATGATGTCTACTACACAACCTTCTTCTTGTAGACGTTGTTGGGCCTCCAAGTGCAGAGGTTTGTAGGACAGTAGAAAATTTCCCTCAAGTGGATCACCTAAGGTTTATCAATCCGTGGGAGGCGTAGGTTGAAGATGGTCTCTCTCAAAAAACCCTGCAACCTAATAACAAAGAGTCTCTCGTGTCCCCAAATCACCCAATACAATGGTAAATTGTATAGGTGCGCTAGTTCGGCGAAGAGATGGTGATACAAGTGCAATATGGATGGTAGATATATGTTTTTGTAATCTGAAAATATAAGAACAGCAAGGTAACTAATGATAAAAGTGAGCGAAAACGGTATTGCAATGTGTTAAAACAAGGCCTAGGGTTCATACTTTCACTAGTGCAAGTTCTCTCAACAATAATAACATAATTGGATCATATAACAATCCCTCAACATGCAACAAAGAGTCACTCCAAAGTCACTAATAGCGGAGAACAAACGAAGAGATTATTGTAGGGTACGAAACCACCTCAAAGTTATTCTTTTCGATCAATCTGTTGGGCTATTCCTATAAGTGTCACAAACAGCCCTAGAGTTCATAGTAAAATAGCACCTTAAGACACAAATCAACCAAAACACTAAAGTCACCTATATACTCCAATGTCACCTAAAGTATCCATGGTGTGATAATACGATATGCATCACACAATCTCAGATTCATCTATTCAACCAACACAAAGAACTTCAAAGAGTGCCCCAAAGCTTCTACCTGAGAGTCAAGACGAAAACGTGTGCCAACCCCTATGCATAAGTTCATGAGGTCACGGAACTCACAAGTTGATCACCAAAACATACATCAAGTGGATCACGTGATATCCCATTGCCACCACAGATAAGCACATGCAAGACATACATCAAGTGTTTAGAAATCCTGTAAGATAACTTCAAAGGGAAAACTCAATTCATCACAAGAGAGTAGAGCGGGAGAAACGTCATAAGATCCAACTATAATAGCTAAGCTTGCGACACATCAAGATCGTGCCTAATCAAGAACACGAGAGAGAGAGAGAGAGAGATCAAACACATAGCTATTGGTACATACCCTCAGCCCCGAGGGTGAACTACTCCCTCCTTGTCATGGAGAGTGCCGAGATGATGAAGATGGCCACCGGAGAGGGATTCCCCCCTCCGGCAGGGTGCCAGAATGCGTCTAGATTGGTCTTCGGCGGCTACAGAGGCTTGCGGCAACGAAACTCCCGATCTAAGTTTCTTTCTGGAAGTTTGGGCATATATAAGAGGTGTTGGAGTCGGGAACAAGTTAGGGGGGGGGGTCCCCGAGGTGGCCACGAGGTAGGGGGTGCGCCCAGGATGGTAGGGGCGCCCCCACCCTCGTGGTGGCCTCGGGACTCTTCTCGCCCATCTCCGGTACTCCGTGGGATTCTTCTGGTCCAAAAATGATCTCCATGAAATTTCAGGTCAATTGGACTCCGTATGGTTTTCCTTTTCTGCGATACTCAAAAACAAGGAAAAACAGAAACTGGCACTGGGCTCTAGGTTAATAGGTTAGTCCCAAAAATCATATAAAATAGCATATAAATGCATATAAAACATCCAAGGTTGATAATGTAATAGCATGGAACAATTAAAAATTATAGATACGTTGGAGACGTATCAAGCATCCCCAAGCTTATTTCCTTCTCGTCCTCGAGTAGGTAAATGATAAAAGCAGAATTTTTGATGTGGAATGCTACCTAACATATTTATCCTTGTAATTCTCTTTGTTATGGCAAGAATATTTAGATCCAAAAGATTCAAGAAAAATGTTTAATATTGAGATAAAAATAATAATACTTCAAGCATACTAACAAAGTAATCATGTCTTCTCAAAATAACATGGCCAAAGAAAGCTATCCCTACAAAATCATATAGTCTGGCTATGCTCTATCTTCATCACACAAAATATTTAAATCATGCACAACCCCGATGACAAGCCAATAAATTGTTTCATACTTTTGATGTTCTCAAACCTTTTCAACTTTCACGCAATACATGAGCGTGAGCCATGGACATAGCACGATAGGTGGAATAGAATGGTGGTTGTGGAGAAGACAAAAAGGAGAAGACAGTCTCACATCAACTAGACGTATCAACGGCTATGGAGATGCCTATCAATAGATATCAATGTGAGTGAGTAGGGATTGCCATGCAACGGATACACTAGAGCTATAAGTGTATGAAAGCTCAAAAAGAAACTAAGTGGGTGTGCATCCAACTCGCTTGCTCACGAAGACCTAGGGAATTTTGAGGAAGCCCATCATTGGAATATACAAGCCAAGTTCTATAATGAAAGATTCTCACTAGTATATGAAAGTGACAACATAGGAGACTCTCTATCATGGAGATCATGGTGCTAGTTTGAAGCACAAGGGTGGTAAAAGGATAGTAGCATTGCCCCTTCTCTCTTTTTCTCTCATTTTTTTTCTTGGGCCTTCTCTTATTTTTCGTTTTTTTTCATCCCGAGTCTCATCCCGACTTGTGGGGGAATCATAGTCTCCATCAACCTTTCCTCACATGGGACAATGCTCTAATAATGATGATCACCACACTTTTATTTACTTACAACTCAAGAATTACAACTCGATACTAGAACAATATATGACTCTATATGAATGCCTTCGGCGGTGTACCGGGATGTGCAATGACTCATGAGTGCAATGTATGATAGAATTATGAACAGTGGCTTTGCCACAAATACGATGTCAAGTACATGATCATGCAAAGCAATATGACAATGATGGAGCGTGTCATAATAAACTGAATGGTGGAAAGTTGCATGGCAATATATCTCGGGAAGTCTATGGAAATGCCATAATAGGTAGGTATTGTGGCTGTTTTGAGGAAGGTAAATGGTGGGTTTATGGTACCGGTGAAAGTTGCGCGGTACTAGAGAGGCTAGCAATGGTGGAAGGGTGAGAGTGCGTATAATCCATGGACTCAACATTAGTCATAAAGAACTCACATACTTATTGCAAAAATCTATTAGTTATCGAAATGAAGTACTATGCACATGCTCCTAGGGGGATAGATTGGTAGGAAAAGACCATCGCTCGTCCCCAACCGCCACTCATAAGGAATACAATCAACAAATAAATCATGCTCCGACTTCATCACATAACGGTTCACCATACGTGCATGCTACGGGAATCACAAAATTTAACACAAGTATCTCTAAAATTCACAACTACTCAACTAGCCTGATTCTAATATCACCATCTTCATATCTCAAAACAATCATAAAGAATCAAACTTCTCATAGTATTCAATGCACTTTATATGAAAGTTTTTATTATACCCATCTTGGATGCCCATCATAGTAAGACTAATTTTATAACCCAAGCAAATTACCATGCTGTTCTAAAAGACTCTCAAAATAATATAAGTGAAGCATGAGAGATCAATAGTTTCTATAAAATAAAACCATCGTCATGCTCTAAAAAGGATAAAAGTGAAGCACTAGAGCAAACGATAAACTACTCCAAAAAATATAAGTGAAGATCAGTGAGTAGCTGAATAATTATGTAACTATGTGAAGACTCTCTAACATTTAATAATTCCAGATCTTGGTATTTTATTCAAACATCAAGCAAAACAAAAGAAAATAAATGACGCTCCAAGCAAAACACATATCATGTGGTGAATAAAAATATAGCTCCAAGTAAAGTTACCGATGAACGAAGACGAAAGAGGGGATGCCATCCGGGGCATCCCCAAGCTTAGGCTCTTGGTTGTCCTTGAATATTACCTTGGGGTGCATTGGACATCCCCAAGCTTAGGCTCTTGCCACTCTTTATTCCATAGTCCATCGAATCTTTACCCAAAACTTGAAAACTTCACAACACAAAACTTAACAGAAAACTCGTAAGCTCCGTTAGTATAAGAAAATAAATCACCACTTAGGTACTGTTGTGAACTCATTCTAAATTCATATTGGTGTAATATATACTATATTACAACTTCTCTATGGTTAAAACCCTCCGATACTACTCATAGAATCATCAAAATAAGCAAACAACACAATGAAAATAGAATCTGTCAAAAACAGAACAGTCTGTATTAATCTGTATCATTCGAATACTTCTGTCACTCCAAAAATTCTGAACTAAACTGGTGGACCTGAGGAATTTCTCTATTAATCTTCTGCAAAAAGAATCAACCTAAACACACTCTCCAGTAAAAAATGGCAGCTAATCTCGTGAGCGCAAAAGTTTCTGGTTTTTACAGCAAGATCGCAAAGACTTCACCCACGTCTTCCGAAAGGTTCTACTTGGCACAAACACTAATTAAAACATAAAAAAACAACTAAACAGAGGCTACATGAATTATTTATTACTAAGGAGGAGAAAAAAGCAAAGAAAAAAATTAAGTTGGGTTGCCTCCCAACAAGTGCTATTGGTTAACGCCCCTAGCTAGGCATGATGATTTCAATGATGCTCACATCTATACCTACTATTAAAGAGAATAGGTATTCTTGGTTTGGTTTAGCCCTTTACGTTTGGTTTACACATGTTAAGAGATCTGGGCCAGTTACTTGTATGTTGATGGACCTTTTATGGGCTTTCATAGAGAGACCATGAAAAATAATTAGGTCAAAATAAATCAACATTGTGGGAATTGAACACAAGACCTCCTGTCTATCTCTTCGATGTAACAACCAAAGACTTATGCACCTTCCATATTTACTAATCCCAACTCACTCTAAATATACGAGTGGCAGTCATCATGTTTATTTATTTTTTGCGAGAAAAGGAGTTGATATTAAAATGGCCAAATTATTGAAAGGTCCACACAGAAAAGGAAATTACAACCAAGCCCCTCTGCAACCCGACTACGCCGGCGCCGTGGACGAGCCGGTGACGCGCCGTTCGCTGTTGCTCGCTGACGCCTTGGATCGAAGCATCCCCCGGGCAAAAAGGGAAGTTTCCGATCAACGATCCCTAAGGACCTACACCCATGGCCGTCGTCATCGTCGCACCGCTCAACATCGCCTTCTTTCTCCAGATCTTCAACCGCCGGAATCGCCATCCCTCGATCTCCGGCATGGGGGAACCGTGCACGACCTCTCCATCGAGAAGCGAGCACGAAGAGAGGAGCTGGTCCACCGCGGAGCTCCACCGGAACTTCGTCGTCGAAGGGGAGACCAACACCTGCAAAAAGCTGATCAAGTCGCGCCGTCGCCTCCATGATGCCACTGGCTGGCTCCCTAGGCACGCCTACACTATGTACACGTTGCAAATCAGGCCTCCCCCATCCTCCCTCCGCTGGACGGAGGGCGAGGGAGCCGCCGATTCGGCAACGGCGAGGTGGAGAGCCCAGGGTTCGCACAAATCGCCCTTCGTTCCTGTAGATGGGGAAGGGTGAGGTCCAAGTCTCATGTTTAGGGAGAGCTAATTAAGAGAATGAGCTAATAAAGGAAGGATTGTGCGCTTAAATATAATATTTAAACGGATGTGGCTAATTATAGAAATGATTATGGGTAAATCGGTGGAATAACTATTAGAAAAATTGTGGTCTTAATAAATTCTACATCAAGGGTTTGAGATAAAAAGGTAGGATAATTAAAAGAAAGGATCTATAGCCCTTAATGTGTTGGGGCTACTAAATTAGAAAAGAAAGGATTTGATTCCCGACTAAAACGGGTGAGGACTTCATGGTAATTAATGAAAGGATCATACTTAAATGCCATTAAAAAGGATTATATTTAAATGAAATCAGTGGGACATTGCGCCCCACAATGAAAATATGAACACGACTAAATCGCAACGTATTTTTTATGTTCATTTTGTAGAAGGAGGATGCTGCGTTGCAACATGTTCTTCATAATGAATCCGATGTTGTGGGACATTATGCTTGGGCAAAACATCAATTTTCCCCGTTGTAACGCACGGGCATATGTGCTAGTAAAAGATAATAATTGAAACATAAAGAGAGCATGATAAAGAATATAACCAGAACATTTAAGTCTAACCCACTTCCTATGCATAGGGATTTTGTGAGCAAACAACTTAGGGGAACAATAATCAACTTACATAGGAAGGTAAAACAAGCAAATCTTCAAGATTTCCAACACATAGAGAGGAAACTTGATATTATTGCAATTCCTACAAGCATATATTCCTCCATCATAATAATTTTCAGTAGCATGATGAATGAATTCAACAATATGGCTATCACATAAAGCATTATTTTCATGATGCATAAGCATAGAAATTTTATTACTCTCCACATAAGCAAATTTATTGTCATGGATAATAGTGCGAGCAAACTCAACAAAATAACTATCATGTGAGGCATAATCCAATTGAAAATTAAAATCAAGATGACAAGTTTCATGGTTATCACCATTCTTTATAGCATACATGTCATCACAATAATCATCATAGATAGCAACTTTGTTCGCATAATCAATTGGAACCTCTTCCGAAATAGTAGATTCATCACTAAGTAAAGTCATGACCCCTCCAAATCCACTTTCATAATTATCACAATAAGATTAAACACCCTCCAAAATAGTGGGATCATTACTTCCTAAAGTTGACACTCTACCAAACCCACTTTCATCAATATAATCAACATAAATAGGAGGCATGCTATCATCATAATAAAGTTGCTCATCAAAACTTGGGGGACAAAAACTATCATCTTCATCAAACATAGCATCCCCATGCTTGTGGCTTTGCATATCATTAGCATCATGGGTATTCAAAGAATTCATGCTAACAACATTGCAATCATGCTCATCATTCAAAGATTTAGTGCCAAACATTTTAATGCATTCTTCTTCTAGCATTTTGGCACAATTATCGGAATCCTTATTTTCATGAAAGATATTAAAAAGATGAAGCTTATGATGCAACCTTAATTCCATTTTTTGTAGTTTTCTTTTATAGACTAAACTAGTGATAAAACAATAAACAAAAAGATTCAATTGCAAGATCTAAAGACATACCTGCAAGCTCTAACCTCCCCGACAACAGCGCCAGAAAAGAGCTTGATGTCTACTACAAAACCTTCTACTTGTAGACGTTGTTGGGCCTCCATGTGCAGAGGTTTGTAGGACAATAGCAAATTTCCCTCAAGTGGATGACCTAAGGTTTATCAATCCGTGGGAGGCGTAGGATGAAGATGGTCTCCCTCAAACAACCCTGCAACCAAATAACAAAGAGTCTCTTGTGTCCCCAACACACCCAATACGTGGTAAATTGTATAGGTGCACTAGTTCGGCGTAGAGATGGAGATACAAGTGCAATATGGATGGTAGATATTGGTTGTTGTAATCTGAAAATATAAAAATAGCAAGGTAACTAATGATAAAAGTGAGAGAAAACGGTATTGAAATGTGTTGAAACAAGGCCTAGGGTTCATACTTTCACTAGTGCAAGTTGTCTCAAAAATAATAACATAATTGGATCATATAACAATCCCTCAACATGCAACAAAGAGTTACTCTAAAGTCACTAATAGCGGAGAACATATGAAGAGATTATTGTATGGTACGAAACCACCTCAAAGTTATTCTTTTCGATCAATCCGTTGGGCTATTCCTAGAAGTGTCACAAACAACCCTAGGTTCATTGTAAAATAACAACTTAAGACACAAATCAACCAAAACCATAATGTCACCTAGATACTCCAATGTCATCTCAAGTATCCGTGGGTATGATTATACGATATGCATCACACAATCTCAAATTCATCTATTCAACCAACACAAAGAACTTCAAAGAGTGCCCCAAAGTTTCTACCGGAGAGTCAACATGAAAACGTGTGCCAACCCCTATGCATAAGTTCATCAGGTCATGGAACTCGCAAGTTGATCACCAAAACATACATCAAGTGGATAAGCACATGCAAGACATACATCAAGTGTTCTCAAATCCTTAGAGACTCAATCGGATAAGATAACTTCAAAGGGAAAACTCAATTCATCACAAGAGAGTAGAGGGGTAGAAATATCATAAGATCCAACTATAATAGCAAAGCTCGCGATACATCAAGATCGTGCCGAATCAAGAACACGAGAGAGAGAGAGAGAGAGAGAGAGAGAGAGAGAGAGAGAGATCAAACACATAGCTACTGGTACATAACCTCAGCCCGAGGGTGAACTACTCCCTCCTCATCATGGAGAGCGTTGGGATGATAAAGATGGCCACCGGAGAGGGATTCCCCCCTCCGGTAGGGTGCCGGAACAGGTCTAGATTGGTTTTCGGTGGCTACAGAGGCTTGCGGCGGCGGAACTCCCAGTCTAGGTTTCTTTTTGGAAGTTTGGGTATATATAAGAGGTGTTGGAGTCGAGAACAAGCCAGGGGGTCCCCGAGGCGGCCACGAGGTAGGGGGTACGCCCAGGGGGGTAGGGAGTGCCCCCACCCTCGTGGTGGCCTCGGGACTCTTCTGGCCCATCTCCGGTACTTCGTGGGCTTCTTCTGGTCCAAAAACGATCTCTGTGAAATTTCAGGTCAATTGGACTCTGTTTGGTTTTCCTTTTCTGCGATACTCAAAAACAAGGAAAAAACATAAACTGGCACTGGGCTCTAGGTTAATAGGTTAGTCCCAAAAATCATATAAAATAGCATATAAATGCATATAAAACATCCAAGGTTGATAATATAATAGCATGGAACAATAAAAATTATAGATGCGTTGGAGACATATCAGTGTGCCATCATGTCCTCATCTACCACTACTGCATGGCCATAGAGCCTTGCGACCGTTTCAACAGGTTTGTCAATGGCACCGACTACAAGTTCGCCATGGTGGATACTAAAAACAATGCAAAAGCACTCAGTGTTATGGGCTTGGCGTGCAAGAACCTTGTCGAAACCCGTGACCACTACAGGGTCTAGGGCAGCACGAAGCAGGACTCCCTGGTCGAACTCGCCTCGACCATCATCGACCCCTACTACGAAAAGATGAAGCAAGATGCCAGAGAACAAGTCACATATCCTGGCACAAGGCCTGGATGCAGCAACTGGATGAACCTTACCTCAGGTTCGCGGCCAAGAGCATGTACACATGCTACAAGATTCACAGGTGGATCATTGACATGAGTAAGTGCCTCGTTACCCAAATCGACGAGCCCGGATCGAGCCACAAGAAGAGGAAGCGTCACAAGAAGTAGATGATGATTGGTATGGAGCGAAAATGGAATTCATAGTATTACGTACCTCCTTGGCGTATGGTTGTATGGGTTTATGTTGCGAGATGTTGAACCAGGTAGTTCTAGGGCAAATATTATGGTTTAGATTTAGATGGTGGTTTTCAGTAATGAAAATCGGAAGGGGGAAACCCTTCTTTGATAAAAAAACTACTACCTCCGTTCTGGTTTAGTAGTCCCCATCGTATTTTGGGTCAAAGTTTGTCCACGAATTTTACTTGTAAAATGTGAATGGAAAATGAGATTTTGTTATACCCAAACAAAGAGGGCTGGAGGGAGTGATTGCTCTGACACGAACGCGGCCTCTCATAGCGCAGGCATTGAACCGGCGTGCCGGCAAAGAGGGCCCCACTCGCTGCAGGCCCGACTGAACACGCCCCCTCGCCGCATGTAACTGGCTTCAGACTACCCCGCTTGCCTTCATTGAATCTGCGCGTGTGCCGGCAACACGTCCTTCCGCGAGCCGGCCGGCATTTTAGAACACAAAAAATGACCAAAATATAATTAATTCCGCATGGTCTTGACTTGTTGTGCTCGCACTGGTAGCAGGAACTAGAGGTTTCTCTTTATTCATAACTCTCCTCAATTTTTTTGGCTTTGAAGTGAATCATGGTTGTGGACATTAGTGAACATGAGTTTGATGTGGAAGTTGAACTTGGAATGTCGGGCTTGCGCGTGACCTATACCATGTCCAATGCTTAGTCTGTTATTGTTTGGAAAGTAATTGCTGTTATTACATGACCCGAAAAAAAATATTTTGTGCCACATCAGTAGATGCACGGACATCACAACAGGCTTGCTGACTGGATAAACATTTGAACCTAGCTACTATGAAGGGAATTTTGTATTGACAAATGTTTTAGATAGCAGGAGACGCCTAGCCTGCTCTGCCTCTGCTAGCTTAATTCTGGCTTCTTCCATCTCTTCTTTGGCATGGGTGAAGAGAGCATCTGATTTCTCTTTTCGCTTCTTCAGCAAATCAGCTACATTCTCAAGGGCTACTGCACACTTTCTTTCAGCCTTTACTAGAGCCACGAGGACACGAAAAGCTGACGACTCCACCGGGCTTGTGTGTAATCCAGCATCATCTGGGAATTTGCACCTTGTGTCTAATCTAGCATCATTAGGGAACTGGCACCTTGTGTGTAATCCAGCCTCATTTTGGAAACATGATCTCGAGGTTGACCATACTTCCCTCCTCGCAGGAACTACATCCTGACATGAAGTTACTTCTTTTTTAGATCAATACTCAGAGCAATCCAGATCCATTTAGTAGAAGCCACATAAATAGAACCGGGATAAGGGAATTCAAAAGGAAAACAAAATACAAAAACAGGCTAGAAGGTGAGAACACCCACTTCCTACATCAAGCTAAAAACAAAAGCATCAGGACGATTAAGACTCTTCTTGTTACAAATCAAAGGACACGAGGCTTAAGAGAAATAGAAACTATAACATATACTCATCGAAGAACACGAGGCTAAACGAAAGTGTTGACGCTCAAAAGTGGCACGTTTATAAAGAGTGGTTTGAAGCTATGTCAAGATTAATTCAAACTTACTATTGAAAGTCATAATGAAATGGCTCTTTTTGAGAAGATGAAGATGAATATTAAGATGGTCTAAAACGGAGCTTGGATGTAAAAGTTATGACAAGTTCAGAGATCCTCATGTCGACACCAGATTAAAGAATGTCCAGTAACCCAATGAATATAGCTTCAAATGGAGAAAGTTTCAACAATAAAGTTGTGCGTCTCGTCGAAACGATCGATTTTGATATAAAGATCGTCCTAATCCGAGGTCTTATGCAAAAGTTAGAGCCCGCACAGCGTGACCCTCCAGTGAGCAAAATATGACGCCCGGAACCAGACACATATGTGGGTATGCGTGATGAGCTGCGTGAATAATTAGCTGTTTTGCGCGAGTGATTTGACCTTCGAGATGACCTCTGATGAAAAAACGTTCAACATGAAAGTTGTTCCTCTCGTCGAAATGGTCAATATTGCTTTTGGGCTCGTTTCCATCCGAGGTCGTTTACCACCTGAAAAAAGACCCACAATGTGCAGCCAATTCTAGGCTGAACAGTTTTGGAAAGTTCGAACAAAACCAATCCGAATTTGACTAGGGTTTTGGACGTGAATCCAAGCCTTTTCCTTGCACGGTATGTCCAGCCCCCTCTTATATACCTAAGGGGTGACAGCCGATTGAACAACACACAATCGCAAACACATCTACAACTTTTCATCTACGTCTTGTCCTTCCCTCGTTCTTGCTCCCTCGTTCTTCGTCGTTCTTCGTGTTGGAGAGCTGCGAATCGCGAGGCTCTAGGGGCGGCTTGGCCGATCTAAGGCAGCCCATAGCCGCCGCATTCCCTGACGGGGTCCCTCCCGGGAGTGTAGGGTTTTGGGTCCTCAAAAGCTCTCGCCGGTCGACTTGCGAATCGCACTTCCGGTGAGACTCCTTCGACGTGAGCTGTGGTGCATCACCCCCGGCGTCGAGGGTACACGTGACGTGTTCGTGTGTGCACACACTTTTTGGAGACTCCGCTGGGGAAAAAGAGTAACCATCATCATCCATCATGGTCGATCTTCCCAAGCCATCTGAAGTGGATGCCAATAACATCATCAAGTCCAATTTTGAGGAATTATCGGTAGAACATCGCCAAGCTTTTGAGGAGTACAAGAAGGCGCGTGAAGAGAAGGAGATGCAGGAGTTCCTTGCTAAGTTCAAAAAGGATCGCCAAGGCAACATCACTTCAATTGAAGAAATCAAGTTTCCTCCTCTTCACAATGAGCAGGTAGAACCGGCTGTAAGAAAAATCTTCTCTTCTGAACAGTCGGCTGAAATTACTACTCTTATTGCTCAGAATAATGATCTTATTTACGAAGCTATCACAAACAATAATACTGTTCAAAATAATACTCCTCAGTCATTTCATGGTAGTGGTAGTATGTCTGCTGGTGTGTAAAACTTTAGGCCAACTTTACCTATTTCATCGGCACCGCCCGTGCCGTTGAATTCTTATCCCAGTCAGACAAACCAACTTGTTGCTCCACCCTTTAATCCTGCCATGAATGTACCAAGTTCAATGAATCCAACTGCATTGCTAGGTTACGGTTCGGCAAGTCCAAGTGGATTGCTGCCGAACTATGGTACAACATACACACCACCATCTCTTCCGACTAGCACTGTACCAACTATTAGAAATCATATTCACCATGCGCCACAACCACACGCAACATCACTCAATACGAGTGATATTTTGGCTAATGTCAGAGAGGAAATGTCTAGGGTGTTCCGAGAGCATTGTGGGATTGAACTACCTAAACCACGAATTTCCAGGAAACCATATCTAGAAATGTTTGATGCCGTGCCATGTCCTCCCGAATATAAAGTTCCAGATTTTGTTAAGTTTAGCGGAGAGGGAAAAAAGACTACATGGGAGAATGTTAGTCAATACTTGGCACAATTAGGTGAGGCAGGTTCATGAGACGAGTGGAAAGTACGTTATTTTCCTTTATCTTTAATTGGTACTGCTTTCTCGTGGTTTTCTGCATTACCACCTGGTTCTATTACTACATGGTTTCAAGTGGAGCAAAAGTTTCATGATCACTTCTACAGTGGTGACAATGACCTTAAACTATACCATCTTACATCGATTAAGCAAAAGCATGATGAATCGGTCTCCGATTATGTCTAAAGATTTAGAGATACAAAAAACCGGTGCTATAGTTTCGTGATAACCGAGAGAGATTTGGCTGATCTTGTGCTTAGTGGTTTGAGAACTCACATTAGAGAAAGGCTAGAAGGACATGAGTTTTTAAATATCAACCAAGTCTTGCAAAGGGCTTTGGCTCAGGAAAGCCGAAGCAAAGATCTTAAAGAGGTGCATAGATATAAAACTGATCGTCCCAAGATGAATATGGTTGAGTATGATAGTGATCACTCGGACGATGTGGGTGATATTTATGCTACTGAATTTGTTTGGCCATCTAAGGCCAAACCATTTACTTGCAATGATTTAAAGCCGATTCGTAAGAATCATGATGAAGAGATGAAATTTACTTTCAACATTGCTAAGTGTGATCAAATATTTGATGATTTGTTGCAAGCCAAGATTATTAGAATATCTCATACTTCACCGCTGTTCGAAGAGCTGAAACGACGTGCTTATTGCAAGTATCATAATTCTTTTTCTCATGCTACTAATGATTGTAATGTTTTTCGACGACAGATACAGTCGGCCATTAATGACGAACGATTGAATTTTTCTGAGATGCAAGTTGATAAGCAGCCTTTCCCAATGAACACCATGGATTTGGAGGGGAAGAAGATGTTAATTCGGCCCAACATAGCCGAATCAACTATTAAAAATAATATTGTCATTGGTGAGCCCAGGAAAAATAAGGAGAGCGACAAGGTCTTGGGGAGACAAGTTGTGCTTGACAAGCAACCCGGTGGAAATGAGGTAATCAAGATCACCATCAACAATCCTACACTCGGGGGACAACCACAAGTGCAAGAGAACACTCATGTCAAATTTGTTAATCCCAAGAGTCCAGAGGTTGGAAAGTGGAAGACGAATGAAGCTAAAGTGCAGCGCAAGAGAATCAAGCCAACTTTTGATATGCTGTTGTCCAGGTATGCCAATCAAGCGGCCGGTTCTAGCTCTGACCGGGCATTAAATTTGAAGCGCTCAAGGTCACCTCCTTGGGAAGAATTTTAGCATCACGCAAGGCCATATGGGTTATGGGCACCGGGACCATGGATGGCGCCACCCCCTTATGCACCATACTACATGGGAGGCTACAATGGAGGATGGGGGCAGCCCTCAATGGCCCCTTATGCTTTTCATCCGGGTTGCGCTGAACCAAGGAGGCCCATTCATAAGAGGCTTTTATCCCACACGAGGCCGTTTGAACAACGGTGTCAATCGGCAAATGCAAGATAATCATGGAAGGGTTGGCAAGCAAGTGTGGCGTTCTAAATCACCAAGTGCTGAAATTTCAGAGCCTGGCAAGCAAAAGGAGAAGAATACTAGTGCTGAAACTATTATGATAGGCACTAAAGAATTAACAATCAAAGAGCCGATTATTGGTGATAATCCGGCTGATTCTAATAAAGATGTGGCTGCTGTCCAGCAGGGTCCCATGGCTAATGATCATAAAGCTAGCAAAAGCAAGGCCAAGTCGAGGGATCCAAAATATACTCAGCCTAAGTGGTGTCCTTCCGGTCTGACCAAGGCGCAAAAAAGGAGATTGCAGCGCATGATGAGTTGTGAGAAGGAGGAACAAGAAGCAGAAAAGCTAAGGGATAAATTTTTCAATGAAAACCGTCCCATGGTACCCCCAAAACAAGTGTGGAGGCCAAAGCAAAAGGAAAACATAGCAGCTTCTGCATTATCATAGAAACACCTACACAACCAACGGAGGACGATGCGGCTACTATTACATCCTCCACTTTGCGTACTACTTCCTCTTCCATTGAAGATATTTTGGAGTCAGTGGACATGCTTGCGGAAGAAGATGAAATGCTTGATTATGAGTCTACACCGGTTCATGAAGGTATGGATATTAATATGGTGCATTACATACCCACTGAATTTCGTGCTATAGATGAAGAAGGGAAGTAGCTCAGCTAGATTTTGGTCCTAAAATGCTATATTCGAGAAGCCAAAAGAACCGGTGACGCACTTGAAGCCATTGTTCCTTAAAGGTCGTATCAATGGATCGCCGGTTGCTAGAATGCTTGTCGATGGTGGTGTTGTGGTTAATCTTATGCCATATTCGATTTTCAAAAAATTGGGGCTGCGTGACGAAGAGTTAATAAAGATCAACATGGAGCTTAATGGATTTGAAGGCAAAGAGAAAACTGAAGCCAAAGGTGTAATGTGTGTGGAGCTTACGGTGGGAAGCAAAACTTTGGCTACCGCCTTCTTTGTTGCCGAGGTGCAAGGTAAGTACAATGTGATATTAGGCCATGATTGGGTTCATGCAAACCAATGTGTGCCATCTACTATGCACTAGTTTTTAATTCAATGGGTTGATGATGAAGTAGAAGTCATTCATGTTGATAATTCGGCTTGTGTTGCTTTGGCCGATGCATCGGTGGAATGGCAACATCCCAATGCTACTTGCCTGACGGGGCGGGACTTATCAGAATATGATTTTCTTAGCGCCACGAAAAGTGGTTTTGTGCCCGTTTCTTTAAAGCCGGTTGGCGGTAATCGGCTCCATGGTATAATGTATTTAAATGGATCCTAACTCAGAGTGGTTACAGAAACATCTTGTAGAATATCGATCTGATGAGAACGATATGTATGAGTCCATAGAAGAGTTAGATGATATGGATAAACTAGGACAAGTTTTACATCGGCTGATCCATTAGAAGAGATAGATATAGGAGATGGTTCAATTCCTAGGCCGACATATGTAAGCGAAAATTTAAGAGCCGATCATAAGGCTAAGTTGATCGAGCTATTAAAAGAATATGTTTGTTTCTTTGCATGGGAATATCACGAGATCCCAGGTTTAAGCCGAGAGCTAGTGGAGCATCGGTTACCTATAAAGGCTGGTTTTAGGCCATATAAGCAATCGGCCAGAAAGTTTAATCCAAAAATGTATGACCGGATCAAGGAAGAGATCGGTCGTTTGCTTAAAACTAATTTTATTATACCTTGCAGGTATGCCTAGTGGAATTCTAACATTGTACCAGTAGAGAAGAAAGGCTCCGACAAGTTGAGGGTGTGCATTGATTTCAGAGATTTGAATAGAGATACAACTAAAGATGATTATCCTATGCCAATAGCCGATATGCTTATTAATGATGCTTCTGGACATCAGGTCATTAGCTTTCTTGATGGTAATGCGGGGTATAATCAGATTTTTATGGCCGAAGAGGACATGTCCAAAACAGCTTTTCGATGTCCCAGTTTCCTTGGTTTATTTGAGTGGACAGTGATGACCTTTGGATTAAAAAATGCCGGTTCCACGTATCAAAGGGCTATGAATTTAATTTTTCATGATTTACTTGGTGTTATACTTCAGGTTTATATTGATGATATTGTTGTCAAATCGGATGCTTTTGAATCTCATCTAGCCGATTTGCGCTTAGCTTTTGACAGAATGAAGAAATATGGGATGAAAATGAATCCTTTGAAGTGTGCCTTTGGTGTATTGGCTGGGAAGTTTCTAGGTTTCATTATTCATGAAGATGGCATGGAAATTGATCCCAAAAAGATAGAAGCTATACAAAAAGTAGAGGCTCCAACATGCAAGAGAGATATGCAAAAATTCCTTGGCAAGGTGGATTATTTGAGGAAGTTCATAGCCAATCTATCAGGGAAGGTTGATGCATTTAATCCTATCCTTCGGTTAAAGAATTATGTTGATTTTACTTGGGGGGCAAAACAGCAAGAGGCATTTGATATAACTAAGAAATATTTGTGCACTCCTCTGGTTATGAAAGCGCCCAGGCACAGGGAGCCATTTAGACTTTACATTGCAGCGAAAGAAGGTGTTACTGGTGCTGTTTTAACTCAAGACACCGAAGGGAAGGAGCATGTTATTACTTATTTGAGCCGACGCTTATTGGACGTCGAGACAAGGTATACATTTATTGAGAAATTATGCTTATGCTTATATTATGCTTGTACAAAATTGAGACATTACCTAGTGCCTAGTACTTGCATTGTAGCTTGTCAAACCGATGTCATCAAGTACATGTTGCATAGGCCAATTCTTAGTGGTAGAAGTGGCAAGTAGGCTTATGCTTTTAATTTAATATGATTTGGCTTATGAATCTCTAAAATCCATGAAAGGCCAAATCGTTGCTAATTTTATTGTTGAGCATCGGATTGATGACAAGCATGATATTGATATAAACCTTGTCTCGTTAGTACCATGGAGATTATATTTTGATGGTTTGGTTTGTAGCAATGGCCAAGGTGTTGGTATTGTTTATATATCTCCTCATGGTGCTGTTTTTGAAGCCTCGTGCCGCTTAGAATATTTTTGCACAAATAATCAAGCCGAATATGAAGCATTGTTATTCGGCTTAGAGATGTTGCTTGCCATAGGTGCTACACATATTGAGGCTTTTGGTGATTCGTTATTAGTAGTGCAGCAAATATCCAAAGTTTTTCAGTGTTTGTATGAATCACTTAATGTTTATCTTGATAAGTGTCTAGATATAATTTCTACTTTGGATTATATTAGCATTGCTCATATATCTAGACATGACAACTGGAAAGCAAATGGGTTGGCACACCAAGCATCCAGCTATCATGTGGATCATGGCATGTTTCATATTTCTCAAAGGCCGATGTCAAGTCTTGCCAACAAAGGGGAGGCCGAACCGGAGCCCACCGTTTCGGCCACTAATTAAATAATCAATGCAGGAGAAAATCAAGACTGGAGGAAACCCATTGTTGATTATTTGCGTGATCCTAGTAGAAGGGTGGACAGGGCTGTTCGGCATATGGCTTTTAAATACACAATGAGAGATGATGGTCTCTATCTCCGAACGGTTGATGATGTTTCTTCTAAAGTGCTTGGATGAGGACCAAGCGAGAGTTGCTATGGGGGAGGTCCATGAAGGTATTTGTGGCACTCATTAGTCGGCTCCCAAGATGAAATGGTTGCTACGACATGCTGGATTTTATTGGCTGACTATGATTAATGATTGCTTCAGATATTTCAAAGGGTGTGAAGCTTGTCAAAAATTTGGTGATATTCAGTTGGCACCTGCTGCTATGTTACATCCCATTATCAAGCCGTGGCCTTTCAGAGGATGGGGTTTAGACTTTATTGGACAAATTCATCCGTCTTCCTCAAAGGGGCATCGGTTCATATTGGTGGCAACCGATTATTTCACTAAATGGTCTGAAGCATTACCTCTCAAGAACATGACACATGTGGAGGTAATTAAATTCATAACCGAGCACATTATTCATAGATTCGGCATTCCTCAAACGTTAACTACAGATCAAGGCTCATCTTTTATGTCACGTCAAGTCAGAGAATTTGCCGAATCTTATAACAAAAAGTTGCTCAATTCCTCTCCATATTATGCCCAAGCCAATGGATAGGCTGAGTCTAGCAATAAAATTTTAATCAAACTCATCAATAAGAAGATTGAGGATAATCCAAGGAGATGGCATGAGCTATTGTCCGAAGCTTTGTGAGCGCACAAAATCTCAAGGCACGGTGCTACAAAGGTAACTCCATATGAGCTCGTATATGGTCAAGAGGCCGTTTTACCAGTGGAAGTGAATTTGAATGCTTTGAGAATAGCCAAACAGAATGATTTATCGGCGGTGGACTTTTATAATTTGATGATGGACAATATTGATGAAGTCGCTGATAAATGTTTGGCTGCTCGGGAGGCCATAGAGAGAGATAAGTTGAGGGTGGCAAGAGCTTACAATAAAAAGGTCAAGCTACAGACTTTTCAAGTTGGCGATCTCGTGTGGAAGGTGATTCTACCAATTGGTTCGAAAGACAGAAAATTCGGGAAGTGGTCTCCAAGTTGGTAAGGTCCTTTTAGGATTACAAGAGTAGTTCCTGGAAATTCATATTTGGTGGAACCATACAAGGGGCATTGTTACCTCGAGCTCTCAACGGAAAATATTTAAAGAAGTACCACCCAAGTGTGTGGCAAGTAGCCTAGATAGGCAACGGCCGATAAATAACTATCACCTTAGCATAAACATGGCCGATATATACCTATCGCCCTAAGAACATATAAATGGCCGATGGAGTGTTGACATCGTGCTTAGAACAAACTTGGTACAAGTTATTTTTTGGCACTCTAGCTTTGCCGAAAAACAGGGGGCATGTGTTGACGCTCAAAAGTGGCACGTTTATAAAGAGTGGCTTGAAGCTATGTCAAGGTTAATTCAAACTTACTATTGAAAGTCATCATGAAATGGCTCTTTTTGAGAAGATGAAGATGAATATGAAGATGGTCTAAAACGGAGCTTGGATGTAAAAGTTATGACAAGTTCAGAGATCCTCATGTCGACACCAGATTAAAGAATGTCCAGTAACCCAATGAATATGGCTTGAAATGGAGAAAGTTTCAACAAGAAAGTTGTGCGTCTCGTCAAAATGATTGATTTTGATATAAAGATCGTCCCAATCTGAGGTCTTATGCAAAAGTTAGAGCCCGCACAGCGCGACCCTCCAGTGAGCAAAATATTACGCCCGGAACCAGACACATATGTGGATATGTCTAATGAGCTGCGTGAATAATTAGCTGTTTTGCGCGAGCGATTTTACCTTCGAGATGACCTCTGATGAAAAAACGTTCAACATGAAAGTTGTTCTTCTCGTCGAAATGGTCAATATTTATTTTGGGCTCGTTTCCATCCAAGGTCGTTTACCACCTCAAGAAAGACCCACAATGTGCAGCCCATTTTAGACCGAACAGTTTTGGAAAGTTCGGACAAAACCAATCCGAATTTGACTAGGATTTTGGACGTGAATCCAAGCCTTTTCCTTGCACGGGAAGTCTAGCCCCTCTTATATACCTAAGGTGCGACGGCCGATTGAGCAACACACAATCGCAAACACATCTACAACTTTTTCATCTACGTCTTGTCCTTCCCTCATTCTTGCTCCCTCGTTCTTCGTCGTTCTTCGTGTTGGAGAGCTGCGAATCGAGAGGCTCTAGGGGCGGCTTGGCCGATCTAAGGCAGCCCATAGCCGCCGCACTCCCCGACGGGGTCCCTCCCGGTAGTGTAGAGTTTCGGGTCCTCAAAAGCTCTCGCCGGTCGACTTGCGAATCGCGCTTTCGGTGAGACTCCTTCGACGTGAGCTGCGGTGCATCACCCTCGACGTCTAGGGTACACGTGACGTGTTCATGTGCAAACAGAAAGTAATTGAAAGGGTGTTACTTACCAAAGCTCGTTTTACAGGTTCAGTGTAGCTCCTCTTTAACTTGCCACGCTCCTTGAAGATGTCCCCAATATCCCGTGTTTGGTCTTCATTGCTCCTCTGCATGTTCGCACTCGTGGTTTTAAAATCTCAACATGGCAAGAAAAATATATTACTAGTAATACTCGCGCATCTTGGGGGAAACATTAAAGCACTCATCTGCCATGTTAGAGCATCTCCAACAGAATAGCAACGCGCGGTACTTTAAAAAAGCATTTAGAGTGCCGAGATCGAGAAGTAGACATAGAGAGTAGAGACTAGAGAGTAGAGGATAGTTCTCAGCATAAATAGGTAAAAAATAGATTATTCAACTACTCCTCATCGTCTGGCTCCTCATCAGTGATGTCCTCCTCCGATGTCTAACTGTAGGCGTGAAGATACCGATCGTCGCCGGATTACCATGGCGACACTGCTCCTAGCCTCATGTTGAATTGAGCGTCCGCTTTTCGCCTACGCTTGTCCTCACGATAGGCGGCTCGCTCCGCCCTCCTTTGCGCATAGAACTCGCGTTTGTTCATGATGTCCTGCGGGAAGCGTTGGTGCCACAGCGCCATGGCTTCCTCGTCCATCTCGGTGATGCCAAGAAGGTGCTCCCGCCTTTGGTTGTCGCGACGATCCTCGTCGGTGATAAGCCATGACAGAGTCGCGAGTTCCTGTGCCCACTCCCGCGTCGGAACATTGGGGAAGTTCAATGTTCTATGAGGCCACTGGAGGCACCATGCCGCCGCGTCGTATGCACGGGCGGCCTCGTTGGCGGTGTTGAAATTTCCGAGGCCGAGGCGCATCCCACGGAACCAGATCTCGGCGTAGAAGCCGCCGGAGGGGCGCGCGCGGACGCCGCAGTATCCCCAAGTTTCCCGGTGACGCGGCGGCATGGTGGCGCAGCGGCGGCAAGGCAAGAAAGAGCGGGGAGAGAGCAGTGGCTAGGCACATAGTGGGGAGAGAGCAGTGCCAAGGCACAGAGCGGTTGGAGGGCATTGAATTTTATAAAGGGCACTGGCGCCGCGCGCCCAAACTAGCGCACGCCCGGCCGCTTTTTCCCGTGCGCGCAATCCTTTCCTGACGTCTGTGCTATCTCTACTCTCTTCTCTACTATTATATTTATTTTATATTTAATATTTATCTCTACCTCTCTACTCTCTACTTTTTTCTTATAAAAACATAGTTGGTGATGATGGTGTGTCTACCATCCTGCAATATAGGTCGTCCGATTTATATCTGACAGATAGGAAGGAAACAATGGAAATTTTGCAAAAAGATACCCATACCCATATCCAAATTTGCAAATAAGGCCTTCCCTCGTTCATCCTTTTCTCCCACAAGATAAACTACATACAAATGCATCTTGATGCGTGCAACGCATGGGTGTCTTGCTAGTTCTAAAAAACATTCCATCATTTCCACACTACTGGTTGCAGATGAAAAACCTACCGAAGCACAACGCGTTACAGGAGCGACGCACAATTACAAGCTGATATTCTTTTGGACAATGGAGGCTATAACCAATTAGTTTTACGGGAACAATAGCACCGAGGAAATTTGAAGGGTAGGTATGAGCAAAATTGGAACTGCACATGTACTACTAAGTGATTCAATACACACATTACCAATCGAGGAGGAGAACAATGATTGCGGCGGCCTCTGTGAGTCATGGTCGGCAACGGGAGTCAGTTCATTGTCCACGACGGAGGTGCTTCTGCGCTTGGTGTTGGCTTCCGGGAAGCAGATATGAGACCATGGAAGACGGTGCCGGGGAAGAGGCTCTGTGTACGACAATGACGGTGGACCGGCTCTAGTGCGGCGTACGAGGTCGTCGATGAGGCAGATTCGCTGCAGTGTACGAGTGTGCCGATTTAGAAGGGGAGGATCACGAAGGCTCCGGTCCCATGGAGAAGTCTATTTTGCGATGGGGGATAGAAAATGGGGAGTATTCAGGTGTACTACTCTGGGTGCCGGGGTGGGGTTGGCTGGGTAGGGTGAACCTGAAGTTACAAAAACAGCCCCCTACCAACCGTCATCCGTAGGCCTGTTCAGAAGGCTATGATGGTAACTTCCCACCTCTCGAATCAGGGTCACGGGATATTTTCCTACCGACCAGAAAATTTTGTGACACTGAACTCCCCGTGTGGCATGTTAGGTGATTCGGCTAAGAAACTAGTGAGTAGTACTAGTAAACTCCGCATATTAGGTTTGACCGAAGTCTAACTTCCTAAAGTTTGACCAAGTTTATAGAAAAATATAAACATTTACCATAACAAATATGTTTGATGTGAAAGTACATTCAAAAATGAATCTAATGGTATTTATTTGTTATTGTATATGTTAATATTTTTTGTTATAAACTTTCTAAGAGTTTATAAAACTTGACATTGACCAATGCTAATACGCGGAATTAAATAAAAACAGAGGGTGTACACATTTGTTTTCTTAGTATGTAGTGAATTAATAATTTGTTGAAATTGTGAAATAAATATATTAGGTTACTGACTTCGAATGTAATGGTCTATACAATTCAATAGTTACAATCATTGTCAAATTCGAAGATGTATACGAGGTCTATAGTACTTCACAACATCCTCAAACTCACATAATCCCAGTCAAATGACAATCAAAATGCATTTCATAGTTATTACTTTGTAGGATGCAACAAAACCAACAATAACTCTACATCAGCCCTTATAGAAGCAACATTTTGAACATATCCCAATGTGTGAATGAAACGTACAGAGAGAGCTTGTGAAGATGGAGCAGATAGGTCGGGAAAGATTGTATGTATGTGGACGAGAGAGTAGGAGACAAACCTAACGAAACAAAGAGAGAGAGATAGAGAGAGACATAGAGAGGAAGAAGTTAGGTCTGTGAGACAGATGGAGACATGTAATATACGTTAGATGCGTGTGCATCCAGATTCTATACATGTGGAAGGAGAATAGACAACAGGTTTGATGAGAGAGCTGGAAAAACATGGACGAGAGGGGAAGGATCTCGTGGGTTGAGGGATTGATAAATTTGTGCGGGGGAGAGAGGGATTGGTAATTTTGTGTGAGAGAGGGAGGGTGGGGGGAGGAGTCAGTCAGCCATCGTCACATCATCCTGCTTCCAAATGTCCCTGCATTCTCTAGCGTAGTGTGGTCGCCGTCTTCGATCTCCTCGATACCCTCTTTGAAGATTGAGGTGTTGTGCATGCTTGGGTGCAGAGAAGCACAAGCGAGAGTGGTCGCCATATAACCTTGGATGGGGATGAATTGTGTGCTCGGGGGAGGGGGTGTGTGTGCTGTGTGCTATGTGTGTGTGTGTCAGATATTGAGAGAAAACAAACCTAAGGAGAGAAATGTGTGTGTATGTGACGAAAAGCTACATGCTAAACAGGGTATTCACGAAGAGATTGTGCGTGCGAGATAGAGAGCGATGTGCGGGCCTTGAGGTGGGCAGGGGCCGGGTGAGGGTGTCAAAATGTGTGTGTTGATGCATGTGTTACATGCGACCGTGCGAGGGACGGACGAATCGAGAGAGATGGTTGTTGTGTTATGGATGCTCCTCTCTCTCTTCCACAATCACACACACAAGTAAAATATAAGACCGTTCTCTCATGCATACACAACGTATCGGCATCTGTCTATGTCTAACTCATGCATGATCATTTGCACATTCACACCTCTCTATGTCTCTATCACATGCACACTGTCTCCACACTGCCCTTCCGCCGCAACACACATATGGACACATACACACGTTCTCTCTCAGTCACACACACAAAATCAGTATTAAAAAAACTAGGGCGCACCTAAAACGTCCAAATCCTAATAAACACGAACTGGAGCTAAATTCAAATATATGAAAATATTGTAGCGTCAAGAACTTTTCTAGGAAAAAAAGTTGAGTAATATTCGGGGATTGTTTTCACACACACAAAAAGGTTCGGTGGATGTCCTTCGGGCGCGGCATGGTGACGCACTGTTCGATCGACCGCGCGCCCGTGGTTCACACGCTTGCATAGGATTCCATATCGTGGTTGTGGTAACTAATAAAAGCGCTGCCAAATCTAATGTTTACATGTACTAGTACAGTTTTCTTTTAAGTTTGACCAACCCTATATAAAACAAAAGTAAGCTCCCATACGCGTACTCAACAATATGCCGCCGCCATTGCGCATGCAGGCGCCCGCCTTCTTCGGCCAACAATTTCTTGCCCATCACCGCCGTGTCGCCGCCATCCTTGTGCCATGAAGTCGAAGGCTCGCCCGCTCACGTCGTATGTAGTCCCTCCTCGCGATGCCGCCGTGCTGCCAAGCACGTGAGCAGCTGGTGGAGCCGCGTCTATGCTCGCAGCGTGCGAGGAGGAGGACGAGCGCATGGTCCAGAACGCCGGCGAGGAGGAACTACCGTGTCATTGTCGTCTCCGCCCGTGCGGAGGAGGTGCGCATGGTGGCTGTCGCGGTGGAAGCCGGTCGCGCGCGCGTCGAGCTCGCAAACCGGGTGCGGAAGCGAAATCTACCTTCGAGAGCCTTGAATACCACGTGGATCCTGCAATATGATGGAGCAATTTGGGTCAGTCGACTCTTGTGAGCCGTTTGATGCAACATGGATGGTTAGAAGGTCTTCTTAAACCTCCAAAATTGATGCACTGTTCATCTGCTCAGCCCGCCACATGCCTAACCTCCTACTGCCGCCGCCGCGCCCTCCCCTAAACCGCTTACCACCGCCATGCTCCCCCCACCCCCGCGATCCGTTTAACCCTGGGCATGATCCATTTTTTCCCAGTGAACTGCATTCCACACCCAACACTCATAAGATAGATCATGGACACCCTGCCACCCTAATATAGATACTGGGGTAGCTTCTCTGCCATCTTCTTCCTTCGCTCCATCGAACTTCTTTCACAAATCGACTGACCCAAATTATACTACTAGTACTAATGTATTAAGTACAGTAGGAACACGAAGATATGAGCAGTAGTACCAACTGCAAGAAGAACAGTAGTAAGACATAATACTAGTACTACTATACGTACTAAAGAGTTCAAATAACGAGAAAGAACATAAACATAGTTTTGCTGGGGCCTCAACACAACACACCCTTGAAAATAAACTAAGTAACTAGTCCGCTTGACACTGCAGTAGAACCAGCATGAGCGACGACACTGCCACCTACTCGGAGTCCGAGTCCATGTCCTCGACTTCGTCCTCGTCCCTCTTCCTCTTCCTCTTCCCCGACGCTTCTTTGCATGAACCGGACAATGGGCTCTGCTTCTTCATCCAACCCTTGTAGATATTTAAACAAAGGTAGGCATCCATTGCTGCGTACAGGGTGTGATCTTCATCTAATGTCTTCGACTCCCATGCATGATGAAACTCGTGGTGAGGTTTCTTCAGTTTATCGTACAAAGGATCAATCATGGCTGCTGCCAGGGTCAGCATTGAAGGCTGAGAGGAGGACACCAGGCTTGCCTTTTGGAGATTGAAGGGCTGGCCTACATGAGGCCTATCCGACCTAGGACATCCATGTCGTTCCTAAAGTCTACAGTAACGAATTTCCTTCTTTCGTCCTTGAGGAAGTTCTTAAAATCCTGGATCTCAATGTCGGCATGGCATATGTGGTAGACCAAGCACACGTTATGAACGCAAACCTAGATCACGGCGGACTTCTTCTTCTCTGCCTCCTTTAGAATCTTCTCTCTTTGCAGGACTGTGGTGTACTCAACATCCAGCCCAGCGACCCACTCATCCGTTGAACTGTTGAACATGCATAGGAAGCGAGCAAGGCATGCTTTCACCATCGCGGATCCACGTGTGTAGATGACGATGAATTCATCACCGGTGATGGCTCTAACCTGGTACTCAGCAGCGACCATGGAGATTTCGGAGGCCATGGATTTTAGAGGAGGGTTAGGAGAAGTTGAACTGGTGTAATGTGAATGGACGGGACGACTAGGAGCAAACTGTTGTAAGGTACTATACTAGTAGAAGACGGGGACTAGTACGACATGCGAATGGCGTGGGGTACCTGGCTTGCCCGGTGGATAAATGGCTGGAAGCCCCCAAAGATTTCTCGAGAACTATGCGGTACCCATTAGATGTCATGTCTACTAGACCCATATCGTCAGCCTGGCGGTATAACTTCTGCCTATTTGCACGCCATGCCGGCGCGTGGGAAACTTCACTTAATTCCATCAACCGTCGCGCCTCCCACGACCTTCGCCTCCCTCGCGTGGCCGCGCCCTTTGAGACTTCGACCAGCTACAAATGAGCAATTTTTTGCCTACTCCGCATGCATGATACTCCCTCTGGACCTTTTTACTTCCATCAACCATTTGCAAAGTGTTTGACCAAATTTATACTAAAAATATCAATATCTACAATAGTGAATATAATGAGTATAACAACTACATTTTATAATGAGTATAAAAATATTGATTTGACATTGTGAATGTTGATACATTTTTCTGTAAGTTTGGTCAAAGTAGAGGTACATTGACTTCAGACAAAACTTAAATGCACAATGCAGACTAGTTCCTCCGTCTAGCTATTAGAGTACTACTCCCTCCTTTCCGGTTTATAAGCCTCATCTCAACTTTTTTGTTTTTCCAATTTAGAGGGATCATCTCCATCTCATTTTAGTTTCCAATGCGCATTAAATCTTTGCATGAAAGAATTAAAGAGGAAGAACACCAATGCATGTAATGTTCCTACTCATCTAGTGGCCAATCATGCATGCACTGCAATTCATCCAAATTAATGCATGAGTTTAATTGGGGCAGTTTTGTAAAGTACGAGATACATTCCTCCACTCACAAAATTCCTTGGTTGATGAGATTTGATACTTTGGACTTATAAATCGGAAAGGAGGGAGTACTACCTCCCTTCTAGTTTAAAGGGCTCGATTCAAAAATTTCACCTACTCTTATCAAGGTAGAGGCGGTGGAATAGTTTTTGTAGTCTGCAAAAGTACTCACTAGAGGCCGTAGTACATGCTCTCTGTTTGTCGGACCGAATTATCCGATTAACCAGGAGATAACCGACGGCAAGGACCATGATGGCAGCGCGGTTTCGTTCATCAGGAAAAACTGTGTGTACACAATGTACCATGCGTCTCTGCATGCACCATACCCTGATATGTGCCACCATGCTCTGCAGCCCAAAGTTGGAGAGAGGGTCGTAAGTATCAGACTTCGACCTGCTGGCTGGAGTTTCCCCCGTCAGGCACCCATCTAGTTCAAGCTGTCAGCCAGTCTCCATAGCTTAATAAATAGTAATGTCTAACTGAGCCAGTTAGTTAGATGCATACACTTGGTGTAGTAGGATCTTTATTTAGTTTGATGCATACACTTGTTCTTTTTTGGTAGCCCTTTTGTAATGCTGGCTGATGTTTGGTTTGGAAGAGAGAGTTGTGTCTTCACTCTTCGGGCCTGCTTACTGCTTCTGTTGCACCCCAACCCTGGTTGTTGCTGCTGCTGTTTTCAATGTACAATTAGTAGTATATTTCGTCTGTTGGTTGAATAAATGTGTTGTTAGAACGACAAACACAATGTTTTGGAAGTTGTTGCACGGTTCGATCCTTTAGTGCCCCTACTGTACGTAGCGCAAACTATTTTTCGTATGGAACACATTTTCCACTTGTTGATAACATGCAGCCCACTGATGAAGGCCCAATGGAGAAGCCCATAATTAACTAGAAGGGAGGCTCTCACATGAATCCGGCCCAGGTACATGCTCATGGTCCCCTAAACATAAATAAGTAAATAAATAAATAGAGCTAAATGCTCGTGCACCAGTTATTTAAATTCATGATTTAACAGTAAGATATTATTTCCTATGATAGTGTCGTTACATTCAGTCGATATTATTCTTAGGCAAAGATAGCGACCAGTCTTCTTTCTCCCAGCATTTTCTTCCTGCAACCAGTGGACCCATGCAAATCGTAGTCAACGTCGTAAATAGTTTCGGTCCATTTTTATTTTTCAATAAGAATGTCCAACCAACCCAGCACATTGGCGACAACACTTTGTCCTCCGCCTTGGTGCGCTCGCCACGGCGCCGCTGTCCAGCCCTGTCAACATAGTTTTTTTCCAAAACGGTCCATGTCAACATAGTGAATCGGGAGAGGACTGTAGTTGTGAGTATGACAGTAGGGACCCACCAGGTCCACTCCTGAACATAAGCAAGCGCCTCTTTTACTACTCAGATGAACCCCTCATTTTTTACTCTAATCCACCCAGCTGATATCTGGACCCAGATCATTTTCAACATATAGTCAATTAACGACAGAACTGCACAACTTTTTTTTGAGTAGTAATTCAGAGGAGCAGGCTATAAACTGGGTTGTGCGGTCTCTGTGGCCCGTCTAACAACATGACCAGCCCAGCAGTTTTTTCTTTCGGAAAATAGGTAGCCTAGTATTTCTTTTTGAAGAATACCCAAGCTAGGCCTATTTGTTTTCTCCGACTTACTGGTTTGCAAATCTTTCAAGACGAGGAGGGATGCATTTCGGCCTGGCCAAAGAGTATGGTCAGTGTGTGTTAAAAGTAATATCAAAAGGGTTTGAAAATTCCAAAAGAATTATAGAAAATGGGATATTATTTTCTTTTTTTTGTTTTTGTTCTTCACTGATATCTTATACTCCCTCCGTCCCAAAATTCTTGTCTTAGATTAGTCGAGATACAGATGTATCTAATACTAAAACGTGACTTGATACATCCGTATTTAGACAAATCTAAGACAAGAATTTTCGGACGGAGGGAGTATTTCATTGGATTTAACATGACATAGTACTAATTTCTTTTTAAATTTGTTTTAGTATGGCTACTAATTTTTGGATTAAGAATATTTTGTTCCCCAGCAAAAATTTGCGAATTTTCAAAATTTGCCACATATTTAGTTAATTTTTTTAACACTCGTACTGACCAAAAAATCGGCAGCAATTCTAAAAATGGAAAACGGGCAACAATAAATTCAATATGAATTAGAAAATGAGTAAAAATTATAAAAATAATAGCAAATGGGTTGTACATGCCACAGATTTCGAGGCTGGCTTGTTTACGCAAGGCTTTGTCAGTCAACATACGATTCTAGTAGTAGTGACTGTTGGATGTGCATCCAACGGCCGTGCTTCTACAATCTCTGATATTCCTGCTCCAGCCGCCTAAACTAGCATCGACGGGACTGCCTGCTCCCTCCTCTTGTGGCCCGCTGTGATAACGTGGGGCTTCCCCGGCCAACCCTACTCCCTCCGCTGGCCTGGCCACATGCAATCAACTGCCTCCTTATTATGCGAAAAAATGATTCCTCCCACTGACATATGGGCACACTGGTCGGGAGGCTGACTGAAAGCACAAGTGCTCCCTAGGTGGTTTTGATAATTGATGACAACATATCTCTTGTTGGACTAACATTTCTATCTAGCATGTTTCAGATAAGTTCAACAATGGAGTGGCATGGACTAAAGGTTGTGGGAACTCCTTCAAGATGCTAAGGACAAAGGATTGGCTAAAGCTTCAAGCTCAAGACTCTTCATTTTATATTTTAGTGATCCAAGATCACATTGAGTCCATAGGAAAAGCCAATACTATCAAGGAGGGATGAGGTGTTGCTTAATGAGCCTCTTGCTTCATGTGCTTAATGATATGCTCCAAAATCCTCAGCTACTTTCCCACTTCCACATATGACCTAAACCCTAAGCCAAACTCGGTCCTACCGATTCTTCCTATCCGGCGCCACCGAGTTTCACTTGTCATAAGCAACTGCCAAACCCTAATCATTTCGGTCTCACCAATGGGATCTCGGTCTCACCGAGATGGGCTTGCAAACTCTCTGTTACCCATTGCAATATTCTCGGTCCCACCGAGATATGCAATCGGTTCCACCGAGTTTGCTTGGCCAAATCTCAGTTTCACTTATTACCAAAATCGGTCCCACCAAGTTTGAGTAATTGGTCAAACCGAGTCTTGGATTTACCCTAACCCTAGCACATCGGTCCCACCGAGTTGATCCAGTCGGTCCCACCGAAATCTCTAACGGTCACTAGGTTTACATTTTCGGTCCGACCGAGTTTATTGATTCGGTCCCACCGAGATTGGAAAACTGTGTAACGGTTGGATTTTGTGTGGAGGCTATATATACCCCTCCACCTCCTCTTCATTCGAAGAGAGAGCCATCAGAACGCATACACCATTCCAACTCATATGTTTTGAGAGAGAACCACCTACTCATGTGTTGAGACCAAGATATTCCATTCCTACCATATGAATCTTGATCTCTAGCCTTTCCCAAGTTGCTTTCCACTCAAATCTTCTTTCCACCAAATCCAAATCCTATGAGAGAGAGTTGAGTGTTGGGGAGACTATCATTTGAAGCACAAGAGCAAGGAGTTCATTACCTACACACCATTTGTTACTTCTTGGAGAGTGGTGTCTCCTAGATTGGCTAGGTGTCACTTGGGAGCCTCCGACAAGATTGTGGAGTTGAACCAAGGAGTTTGTAAGGGCAAGGAGATCGCCTACTTCGTGAAGATCTACCGCTAGTGAGGCAAGTCCTGTGTGGGCGATGGCCATGGTGGGATAGACAAGGTTGCTTCTTCGTGGACCCTTTGTGGGTGGTTGCTTCTTCATGGACCCTTCGTGGGTGGAGCCCTGTGTGGACTCGCGCAACCGTTACCCTTGGGTGGAGCCCTGTGTGGACTCGCGCAACCGTTACCCTTCGTGGGTTGAAGTCTCCATCAACGTGGATGTAGGATAGCACCACCTATCCGAACCACGGGAAAAACATCCGTGTCTCCAATTGCGTTTGATCTCTCCAAACCCTTCCCTTTACATTCTTGCAAGTTGCATGCTTTACATTCCGCTGCTCATATACTATTTGCATGCTTGCTTGATATGTATTGTGTGTGTTGAAATTGTGCCTAAACTCCACTTAAACCGAAAAAGCTTAAAAAATTGCAACTTGAGCATTATGTGTCTAATCACCCCCCTCTAGACACATCTACTTCTAGATCCTACAAGTGGTATCAGAGCTTTGGTCTCCATTGCCTTGGTTTAATCACCATTGGAGGATGATGGATGTGTCTACCTTAGGGAGTCTTAGACATAGAGTGCCTATTCTTGATGGAGAGTATTTCCATGAGGGAAAAAATGAGATGCTTGTAATCTTCAATCAATATCATTTGAACAAGTATATTGCTAGCCCTTGTGCACCTCATATTGATCCTTTGCATCCTACCCTAGATGAAGATATTGACATGATTCGCAATCTTAGAACTATTGAGCTCATCATTAGAGGATTGCCCAAAAATTTGATTGCTAGTTTGCCTACTCACAATTGTGCCTATACCATATGGAAATTTCTTGAGGAACGATTTCTCGATTATTCCTTGAAAACTTTGGATGAAATTCTCCATAAATCTATTGCCTTGAGTAAGATGAACTCTAGTGATCCTAGTTTTGGTAAATGTCTTTTTGAACTTGCCAATCTTAAGCATGCTAAAGGAGATGTTGGAATCATTAATGATATCATATTCAAAGCTATAAGAATTCATAAAAGTAACCACTTTGATCATTTATCTAATGAATTACCCTCTCTAGGAAATGATGAGTCACAAGATCATGATGAACATGAATATTATGATGATGATGATAGTGACTTCGATCTTGATGATGCAATGAGGCATTTTGGTCTTATGGCAAATCTTCGGGGATATGAATCAGGAGGAAAGGAATGGGTTCTTGATAGTGGATGTACTGATCATATGACCGGAGATGAAGAGATGTTTCGTGAGCTTGCTGAAAACAACGGCCCTCGAAAATATGTCACCTTTGGTGATAATTCAAAGGGTAAAGTGGTTGGCCTTGGTAAGGTGGCCATCTCACATGATAGTTCCATTCAAAATGTCATGCTCGTTGAATCTCTTGGCTACAACTTACTTTCAGTATCTAGACTTGCTGATTTCGGTTTGAATGTCCTATTTACTGAGGTAGATTGCCATGTATTTCGTCGAGACAATCATAAAATGGTCTTTACGGGTATGCGTAGAGGTGATCTTTACATTGTCGATTTCTCTAAAAAGGCACAACCTAAAACTTGCTTTGTTGCTAAATCCTCAAAAGGTTGGTTGTGGCATAGACGACTAGGTCACGTTGGCATGAGAAACCTTGACAAGCTTATTAAAGGAAATCATATCCTTGGAGTTAACGATGTCATATTTGATAAGGATAGACTTTGCAGTGCTTGTCAAGAAGGTAAACAGGTTGGAGGAAGACATCCCGTGAAGAACATCATGACCACAAGGAGGCCACTCGAGCTACTTCACATGGATCTTTTTGGTCCCAACGCCTACAAGAGTCTCGGTGGAAATTCTTTTGGTCTAGTTATAGTTGATGACTTTTCAAGATTTACGTGGGTGTTCTTTCTTAATGAAAAGTCGCAGGTCCAGAAGATCTTCAGAAACTTCGCTAGGAAGGCCCAAAATCAGTTTGATGTGAAGATCAAGAAGGTTCGGAGTGACAATGGAACGGAGTTCAAGAACGCAAATGTGGACACCTTTCTTGACGAAGAAGGGATTTCACACGAGTTCTCGGCTACGTACACACCTCAACAAAATGGAGTTGTTGAGAGGAAGAACCGGACGCTCATCGAAATGGCAAGAACGATGCTTGATGAATACAAGACGCCAAAGCACTTTTGGGCAGAAGCGGTTGAGACAGCTTGTCACGCAACAAATCGCTTATATCTTCACAAGCTACTCGGCAAGACGGCATACGAGCTTCTCACCGGTAACAAACCCCAAGTTGGATACTTTCGAGTATTCGGCTCAAAGTGCTACATTCTTGATAAGCATCATCGTTCAAAGTTTGCTCCTAAAACTCATGAAGGTTTTCTACTTTGTTATGGCTCAAACTCTCACACTTACCGTGTCTACAACAATTTCACCCGAAAGGTTGAAGAGACGGTAGATGTGAAGTTTGATGAATCTAATGGCTCGCAAGTAGAGCAATTGCCAATTGATGTAGGAGACAAAGACTCTTCAGAAGCAATTCAAGACTTGTCCATCGGCAAAATTCGTCCAACGGAGGTGAAGGAGAGTACTTCATCCGTCCAAGTGGAAGCTTCTACTTCACGACAAGGTGAACCAAGAATCGACACGGAAGCATCCACAAGTGGGACACACCAAGATGAAGAAAACGAGGAAGTACGTCAAGATGAACATCAACAACCTCCTTCTCCACCACGACAAGAGAACGACGATGTCAACAATGAAGAAGGCCAAGAAGAAGAAGAACAAGATGAAGAAGATGTTCAACGAAGACCCAAGCAAAAGCTCTCACGAGTTCGAGCAAGAATTGCCAAAGATCATCCCGTTGAGCAAATCCTCAATGATATACAAACCGGGAGAATCACTCACTCAAAAACTCGTTTAGCTAACTTTTGTGAAAACTATTCATTCATCTCTAGCATTGAACCTATGAAGGTTGAAGAAGCATTGGAAGATCTGGATTGGATAAACGCTATGCATGAAGAGCTACACAATTTTGAGAGAAACCAAGTTTGGACATTGGTTGAGAAGCCCGACAACAACCACAACATCATTGGTACCAAATGGGTGTTTCGCAACAAGCAAGATGAAGATGGACAAGTGGTTCGCAACAAAGCACGTCTCGTCGCCCAAGGATACACACAAGTCGAAGGTATGGACTATGGTGAGACGTATGCTCCCGTTGCTAGACTTGAGTCCATTCGCATCTTACTTGCCTATGCTAATCACCATAATATCACCTTGTACCAAATGGACATTAAAAGTGCTTTTCTAAATGGTGAAATAGAGGAGGAAGTTTATGTCAAACAACCTCCCGGCTTTGTCAATCCTAAGAAACCAAATCATGTTTACAAACTTCACAAAGCTCTTTATGGTCTTAAACAAGCTCCTAGAGCATGGTATAAATGCTTGACCAAGTTCCTTACTACAAGTGGTTTTGAAATTGGTAAAATTGATTCTACTCTTTTTACTAAAAGGGTTAATGGAGAACTATTTGTATGCCAAATTTATGTTGATGATATCATATTTGGTTCAACTAACCCTCTCTTTAGTGAAAAGTTTGGAAAGCTAATGTCAGAGAAGTTTGAGATGTCTATGATGAGCGAACTCAAATTCTTTCTCGGGTTACAAATCAAGCAAACTAAGGAAGGTACATTTGTCTCTCAAACAAAGTACACCAAGGACTTATTCAAGAAGTTCAATATGCAACAATGCAAAGGTATGTCTACACCCATGCCTACTAGTGGACATAATGATTTGTCCAAAGATGGTGAACCTGTTGATCAAAAAGTTTATCGCTCTATGATTGGTTCATTGTTATACCTATGTGCTTCACATCCCGATATTATGCTAAGTGTGTGCATGTGTGCACGATATCAAGCTGCTCCTAAAGATTGTCATCTTAAGGCTGTGAAAAGGATAGTGAGATATTTAATCCATACACCAAATTTTGGCATTTGGTATCCTAAGAGGTCTTCTTTTGATATTGTTGGCTATTCTGACTCGGATTATGCCGGAGACAAGGTTGACAGAAAGTCCACTTCGGGTACTTGTCAATTTCTTCGCAGATCTCTTGTGTCTTGGTCTTCCAAGAAACAAAACTCGGTATCCTTATCCACCGCCGAAGCAGAATACATTGCCGCTGGTTCATGTTGCGCTCAAATACTTTGGATGACCCAAACTCTTAAAGATTATGGGATTTATGTGAAACATGTTCCACTGCTTTGTGACAATGAAAGTGCTATCAAAATTGGTCATAATCCTGTACAACATTCTCGAACTAAGCATATTGAAGTTCGTCATCATTTCATTCGAGATCATGTTGCTAAGGGTGACATCAATCTTAAGCATGTTCGCACCGACAAGCAATTAGCGGATATATTTACTAAACCACTTGATGAGAAAGTGTTTTGCAGGTTGAGAGGAGAATTGAACATCATTGATGCTTCGAACTTGGAGTAGAAACTCCATTGGATACATGCAAGACATGAGCTTATGACTAATCCATGATATATCTCTTATGATAACTATCTTATGTCTTGGATGTATTTGCACCTTGCATGTTGTCTAACCCATGTAGGTGCTTGGTTGAATCTAATTCCATGAGATTGCGACTCACTCACATCTTGAGCAATCTCTACATCACCAAGACTCTACACAATGGTGGTTGAAGTCAAGGAAGCACAAAACCATTCAAACATATCCTTTGACAAATTCTATGTTGAGCTTCATGATTGTCATTTTTGGATACACAAGTGCTCTTCCTTGCAAGAACTAACCCATGTAGGTAGATGAACTCAAACTCCAAGTGGTGCTCCCAACTCTTGATGAGCTACATCAACCTTGAGCATCCACACAAGTTCAACTACATGAGCAAGAACCACACCACCACCCAAGGTATGTTATTCCAGCTTAGAGAAGCTTTACTCCAAGACATGAGTCAAAGCAACTCAACAAGATGTGAATACATCAAGATGCTTAAACGAAAAATGGTAACCCCATTTTGAGATTAAACGATGAGTATGACCTATGATCAAGTGTTCTCACTTGACTCCTAAGTCAATATACTCTAACATAGGTGACTATGTCACCGCCCAACTCTAGATGAAGTTCTCTTGTGTTCTTTTCTGTGTTATTGCATTTGTCTCATGCATGTTTAGTTTCTTTCTCTTTTTCAAAAAACAAAAAAAAACTTCATCTAGATCTTTCAGTTTCTTCTCTTTTCTTTCTGTTTTTGTTCTGCATTTTCTGCATTTAATTCCTTGCAAATCCTTCAGGTAATTCATTGCAAATCTTTGTGAGATCCTACATGTCTAGTGAGCTGAGGTGACAAGTGTTTTTCTCTGTGTAAACTCGGTTCCACCGACTTGCAACTTTCGGTTCAACCGAATCTTTTCGGCACCACCGAAATATGCCACTCGGTGCCACCGACTTTGCACTCAGAAAAACACTTTGCCACTTGTTCTACATTTCTTCTGGTCCAGCTCCACTCAATGAATCTTGTCCTCTACAAGCATCACAATTTTATCCTCTGCTTTGTGATGAATCTCAAGGACCAAACCTATTCGACGAATTCCAGGAAAAACCTTCTTGGAAATTGATGTCAAAGGGGGAGAGAGAGATCACATCAAAGCTTGTAGGAGAGAGAGATCACATCAAGGGAGAGAAACAATCTCAAGGACCAAACCTACAAGAGAGAAAGTATTAAGGGGGAGAGAGAGACCTCAAGGGGCAGAGAAAGTCTCAAGGATCCCAGATGTTGTTAAGGGGGAGAGAGAGATTTCCAGGGAGAGAAAGTCTCAAGGATCCCAGATACATGTATTTGCATTAAGTTCTATTCATTTGTATCTTTCAGCTCTGATTTTATGTTCCCTATCTTCTCCCAATATCCCATGTAAGATTCAGGGGGAGCAAGACACCTCAGGGAAAGAAATCAGTCAAATTCATTGCATATCTTTATTCTTGGGGACATGTTGAATCCAATGTGGTACCTTGTACTCACTCTCTACATGTCATCCCAGTCTTGGTATTCTTGTGGTTTCTTTTGTTTGCTCTAGCTAGTGGACGTACCTGTGTTATCTAACCTTGTTTGTGCAGGTCCATTCCATCCTAAGCCAACTCAAGACCACAAGGTAAGTATATGCATCAAAATCATGAGTATGAGGAGTTCTTGCTTATGTACATACTGTTTGCAAGAAGGACTCATGAGCATGAAGGTATTTTCCTTGATAATCTTTTGCTATGATGCATATGGCCAAGATACATGTAACACATTGCCTACTCTGTCATGGTTATGCTCTCACATGCCTCTATATTTCATATTTACATGAGTGCATACATGTAGGGGGAGCCTATGCTTGTTACATGTCCTTCCAAAGCTTTATTTGCTGTTCTTTATATCTTTATCTAAAGCTTTGATGTATGTTGCCATCAATTACCAAAAAGGGGGAGATTGAAAGCACAAGTGCTCCCTAGGTGGTTTTGATAATTGATGACAACATATCTCTTGTTGGACTAACATTTCTATCTAGCATGTTTCAGATAAGTTCAACAATGGAGTGGCATGGACTAAAGGTTGTGGGAACTCCTTCAAGATGCTAAGGACAAAGGATTGGCTAAAGCTTCAAGCTCAAGACTCTTCATTTTATATTTTAGTGATCCAAGATCACATTGAGTCCATAGGAAAAGCCAATACTATCAAGGAGGGATGAGGTGTTGCTTAATGAGTCTCTTGCTTCATGCGCTTAATGATATGCTCCAAAATCCTCAGCTACTTTCCCACTTCCACATATGACCTAAACCCTAAGCCAAACTCGGTCCTACCGATTCTTCCTATCCGGCGCCACCGAGTTTCACTTGTCATAAGCAACTGCCAAACCCTAATCATTTCGGTCTCACCGATGGGATCTCGGTCTCACCGAGATGGGCTTGCAAACTCTCTGTTACCCATTGCAATATTCTCGGTCCCACCGAGATATGCAATCGGTTCCATCGAGTTTGCTTGGCCAAATCTTAGTTTCACTTATTACCCAAATTGGTCCCACCGAGTTTGAGTAATCGGTCAAACCGAGTTTTGGATTTACCCTAACCCTAGCACATCGGTCCCACCAAGTTGATCCAGTCGGTCCCACCGAAATCTCTAACGGTCACTAGGTTTACATTTTCGGTCCGACCGAGTTTATTGAGTCGGTCCCACCGAGATTGGAAAACTGTGTAACGGTTAGATTTTGTGTGGAGGCTATATATGCCCCTCCACCTCCTCTTCATTCGAAGAGAGAGCCATCAGAACGCATACACCATTCCAACTCATATGTTTTGAGAGAGAACCACCTACTCATGTGTTGAGACCAAGATATTCCATTCCTACCATATGAATCTTGATCTCTAGCCTTTCCCAAGTTGCTTTCCACTCAAATCTTCTTTCCACCAAATCCAAATCCTATGAGAGAGAGTTGAGTGTTGGGTAGACTATCATTTGAAGCACAAGAGCAAGGAGTTCATTACCTACACACCATTTGTTACTTCTTGGAGAGTGGTGTCTCCTAGATTGGCTAGGTGTCACTTGGGAGCCTCCGACAAGATTGTGGAGTTGAACCAAGGAGTTTGTAAGGGCAAGGAGATCGCCTACTTCGTGAAGATCTACCGCTAGTGAGGCAAGTCCTGTGTGGGCGATGGCCATGGTGGGATAGACAAGGTTGCTTCTTCGTGGACCCTTTGTGGGTGGTTGCTTCTTCGTGGACCCTTCGTGGGTGGAGCCCTGTGTGGACTCGCGCAACCGTTACCCTTGGGTGGAGCCCTGTGTGGACTCGCACAACCGTTACCCTTCGTGGGTTGAAGTCTCCATCAATGTGGATGTAGGATAGCACCACCTATCCGAACCATGGAAAAACATCCGTGTCTCCAATTGCGTTTGATCTCTCCAAACCCTTCCCTTTACATTCTTGCAAGTTGCATGCTTTATATTCCGCTGCTCATATACTCTTTGCATGCTTGCTTGATATGTATTGTGTGTGTTGAAATTGTGCCTAAACTCCACTTAAACCGAAAAAGCTTAAAAAATTGCAACTTGAGCATTATGTGTCTAATCACCCCCCTCTAGACACATCTACTTCTAGATCCTACATTGACCTGTGGACCTACTAAGTTGACGCGTACGCAGGGCTTGTCAACTTAGTAAACAAACGATTCTAGCAGCAGTAACCGTTGGATTTGCATCGAACAGTCCTGCTACTTCTTCAATCACTGCTCTTCTTGCACCAGCCGCCCAAACCAGCGCCGCCGAGACCGCCTGCTCCTGCCTCTAGTGGCCGGCTGTGCTGTGTTGAGGCCTCACCACCCCCTAATACTCCCACCGCTAGGCAGGCCCTGCGGCGACGGCAACCTCACACTGCAGCCGAACCAGTGAACCCTTGTACTCCTATTTGCATGGGCATCCACTGCCGCGTCTTCCCCGGCTCCGCGTCGTCCCCTTCTTAGGCCTCGCTGTCGTCCACCACCTTGGATGCGCTCGGCGCGCAGTGGTCAACGTGGTCAACGAACGACACCATCAGAAGTAGATTCTGCGTGGAGAGGCTGACAGCTGTGTCCATGGCCGAACGCAAGGAAATGCCTCCTTATTACGCGCAAAATAATGATTCCTCCACCTGACAGCTGGGACCCACCGAAAGGTCCTCTGTATTTCGCGAAAAAACGTTCCCGCCGCTGATAGGTCGGACCCACCAGCTATATCTTCGCATGAAAGCAAGTGTCTCCTTATTACGCACAAAAAAATGAATACCCCCTACTAGCTGGGACCCACAATAGTGGGAGGCTGACTTGTGGGCCAACTAAGTTGACGGGGACGGAGGGCTTTGTCAACTTAGTCAATATGAACGATTCTAGCTCCAGTGACCTTACGATGTCCATCCAACGGCCGTAGTGCATCTTCAACCTCTGGTCTTCTTGCTCCAGTCGCCCAAACTAGCGCCAGTCATGCCTCGTGCTCCTGCCTCCCGTGGCCGGCTGCGATGCCGTGGAGGCCTCACTGCCCCCTACTACTCCCACTACTAGCCAGGCCATCCCTCTACTCACCCACACCCCCTGTTATTCTGTGGCGACGGCAGCCTCACACCGCAGCCGAACTAGTGAACCCTCATACTCCTCTCCGCGTGGGCATCCACTGCCGCGTCTTCCCTGTCTCCGTGTCGTCCCCTTCCTAGGCCTCGCCGTCGTCCACCACCTTGGCCCTCTTGGCGCGACGTGGTCAATGTGTTCAACGACCGACTTCCATTGGAAGAGTACTGTACGTGGAGAGGCTGACAGCTGGGTCCACGACCGCAGCTGGGTCCATGGCCATGGCCCAGTTTTTTTGTGAATTGCCAAGTAAGTCGCTTTGTCAGGCCTGTTAGGCTGCAAATCTTTCAAGACGAGGAGAGCTTCTTTCAGCTGGCCGAGAAAATGGCCTATCAGTAACGAGAAATGGGCTGTAGTTTCAAATTTCTTTTTTTCATTTCGAGATTAGTTTCAAATTTCTTTTCTTCATTTCGAGATTTTAAATTGCATTGATTTTTTATGCATCGACAATTTGTTGATTTTATATTGATATATATTTATTTTTAAAATCAGTTTGAATGTGTCTCGAAATTTCGGGATTAAAAACAGTTCAGACCGCACCGAAATATGCAAAATTTCATCTAATTTTTTAACCATGGACACAATATGGGTTGTAATGCTAACAAAAAGAATATGGGCTCCAAAAAAACCTTAAGAATTAGCAAATGGGCTATAAATTATTAGAAATAATGGCAGATGGGTTGTATGTTGTTTTCCACAGATTTGAGGCTTTCATAAAAAAAGGTTGACGCACAAGCAGTGACTATTGGATGTCCATCCAACGACCATCGTGCTTCTTCAGTCTCTGCTATTCTTGCTCCAGCCGCTCAAACAAGCGCCGGCGAGACTGCCTGATCCCTCCTCCCCGGGGCCGGCTGTGCTGCCGCGCAGGCCTCACCGCCCCACCTTACTCCCATCACTGGCCTAGCCATCCCTCTACTCACCCACACCTGTTGTTATTCTCTGGCGACGGCAGACGAACCAGTAAACCCTCGTATAGTCGTACTACCCTCCGCGTGGGAAACAACTATCGAGTCTTCCCTCGCTCCATGTCATTCCCTTCCTAGGCCTCACTGTCGTCCGCAGCGCTGGTGCTCTCGGCGCGGCCTGGTCAACGTGGTCAATGACCGACATGCATCTGAAGTGGACTGTACGTGGAGAGGCTGACAGCTGGGTCCACGGCCGCACGCAAGGAAATGCCTCCTTATTACGCACAAAATAATGATTCCTCCACCTGAAATCTGGGACCCACCTAAAGGGCCTCTGTATTTCATGAAAAAAAACGTTACCACCGCTGACAGCTCGGACCCACCAGCTATATCTTCAAACACAAGGAAGTGCGTCCCATCCACCCAAACCAGCGCTGGTCGTGCCTCATGCTCCTGCCTCCGGTGGCCGGCTGCGATGTCGCGGAGGCATCAGCACCCCCTACTACTCCCACCGCTGGCCAGGCCATCCCTCTACTCACCCGCACCCCCTGTTATTCTGCGGTGACGGCAGCCTCACACCGCAGCTGAACCAGTGAACCCTCGTACTCCTCTCCGCATGGGCATCCACTGCCGCGTCTTCCATGGATCCGCGTCGTCCCCTTCCTAAGCTGCACCGTCGTCCACCACCTTGGTGGTCTCGACACGGCGTGGTCAATGTGGTCAACGACCGACTTCCATCGGAAGAGTATTGTACGTGGAGAGGCTGACAGCTGGGTCCACGACAGCCGCAAGGAAGTGCCTCCTTATTACACGCAAAATAGTTATTCCTGCACCTGTTAGCGGGGACCCACGGGATGGGCCACCGTATTTCGCGAAAAAATGTTTCCCCCTGACTGCTGGGACCCACCAGCTATATCTTCGCAAGCAAGGAAGTGTCTGATAGTCGGGACCCACCTGGTCGAAGCGTACGTAGCGTTGTCATTTTGGTCACGAACGTGTACGTACATACTGGTCGATGTAGAGCGCACACGTGTCGTAGTAGAGGTGCGCATGTAGCATGTACACGTACGTACATCGGCCAGTGTGCAAGAAAGAAAATACGGCCACGTACGTACATACGGGTGGGGTCTTGAAGCCTACTCACGCATACGTATGGCCAGGGCTCGTGTACATGGCTGGGTTGGAACAGAGAAACTGCGTCGTTGTCGTGTTCATGGGGAGGCAACGGAATGCGTTGTGTTCATCGGGAGGCAAAGGAATGCGTGGGAGCCAACCGGCTTGGATGGAACAACTGATGGAAACGAGGCCTGGCATACCACGGAACGGAGGAAACGACCTTGTGTTCGACCGACCATGGTCGAAATGGGATCCTATTCATTGGGAGGGGTCTGGTGTACCGCAAAACGGAGGAAACGGACTTGTGTTGGACCTCCCACGGTCGAAACGGGGTCCTGTTGATCAGGAGGGGTGTGGCGTACCACAAAACGGAGGAAACGGACTTTTGTTGGAGCGCTACGATCGAAACGGGGGTCCTATTCATTAGGAGGGGTGTGGCATACCACAAAACGGGACTCCACGGGATACTGTTCATCTCCACCGTCGACCCCCTCCAGCCTCCACAGGCTACTGTTCATCCACCGTCGACCTCCTCCAGCCTCCACCTGTGACTGTTCATCCATGGGCTCATGTTCATCGAACCTCGACCACGCGCTACTCCACCGGCTACTGTTCAACCAGCCCTCTCCACGGGCTCTTGTTCAACGACCCATCCACGGGCTATTGTTCATCCAGACCTCCATAGTCTACTATTCATCCAGCCCTCCACGGGGTCGTCCTTTTCATCTAGCCCTCCACAGGGTCCTGTTCATCCAGCCCCAACCGGCTCGATGGATCGGGGTCCTGTTCATCCAAAGGCAACACTACGTGGTCCTATTCATCCACGCCCACTGGGAACTGTTCATCCAAACCCCCCAGCAACACTCACTGTTCCTCCAAAGGCAGTATCGATCGGCTTCAGTTAGCAGCAGTAGCAAAGGAATCACTCGGGTTCAGTAACGTAGCTAGTGCAATCACTCGAGTTCAGTTGGAGCCCAACGCCTCGCACACACGCGCGTACGTGTACGAGAGAAATGCGCATCGCTCGGCCCTTGACCACCCACCGTAACCAGGAATTCCCCAAAATTTTCCTCGCCCTCGCTTCTACCACGGTTTTTCCCGTCATGGATGGCCCAAAGAATGTCATGCAGCTCCATCTCCGGCCCGCCCATGACGAAAAGCCCATTTTCGGTCATGATTTTTTGTCATAGAAGTAGGAGCCCACCACATCTACGATGATACCGTGTTTTTTCACAAATATCGTCATAGAAGTGTCATAAGTATGACAGAAAAAAATTCGTTTGTCCCAAAAATGTCACGGATGTGTCTTTTTTTGTAGTGAAGGGCGCCGCGGCTCGGGCTGGTGCTCGGAGGGCCTTGAAGTTCATCAAGGCGTGGTACCCGGGCCTGGACCTGGCCCAGCTGGCCACCTTCCGACAAGAGGCCGCCCCGAAGCGGGCAGCAGCGAGCCGCGATCTTACTCAACGCGCGGCGCCGATCGCTGACTATGCCGACACCACCATCTTCATCCATGAGCTGAACGAGGAGGGCGCTGATGTGCCGCCCAACTGGTTCGGGCTGAACCCAGAGTATAAGGAGGACTCGGCGGAGGAGATTGCCTCCAGCGACGAGGGTGAAAAGAGGAGGATGAGGACGGTGAAGACGACGCACCAGACGACGGAGCAGACAGTCGCCCTCAACTTGACCAAGTCTTGACCAATGAGCCGCACGCTACCATGCCGGCTGATACCGGAGCTGATGAGGCCAAGATCTCGCAGTCGGCCGCTCCACCACCCATCGCCGCTGCCTCCGCCAACCTGCCGGACCCGCCTGCTGCTCCCTTGGCCTAGACGACCAGTTTATCTTCTCTTTTCCTATTCTTGTAATCTTTTGAACAAGTTAGATTCACGCGATTCCACCCACTAGGGGTGTATTTTCAAACTCTGTTGAATGTTGGCCGAGGGCCTATTGTTTATGTAAATTAATTTACTCGCACAAGTCTGTGCCATGCCGGATTCCACTTTGCCTTGCTTTTCTGTTCCGTTTTGGCTTTTTCCTTTGCCTTCTTCCTTTGGCTGCCGCCCTGCCAGCCGGAAAGCCGCTCTGCAGTCTGTGGCTGGGTTAGGGACTTAGCTGTTTTTTGGATAGACAAGTACTTTGGCCGCTTAGAACGTAGCAATTCAAGTGAGAAGCCGGCCGACCGGCTGCTCAACAGCCGGGAATGAGGTAAGGATCCGGCTTGGCCTATGCTAATGTTCTTTCCTTAGTCATTTTTCATGTGGACACCATTTCCTGCCTTTAGCTCTTGCCGGCCGGACAGTCGCTCTACGAGCTACGGCTTGTGGCAAGAGAGGGCTTAGATGTCGGCACACTACTTGTCCGACTGCAAGTATTATCAGTATAGGACAAGGCGGCGAGCCCTCGGGCCAACTGGTCGGACCCGGTACCAGGCGGAAGAAAAGAATAACACATTCATAGGAATAATCTTATCATATATATAAAAAAGGGTAGCCCCCGAGTGCTCCTTGAGGGGCCCGATGTCTTTTCTCTCAACACAAAAAGGTACATACTACGTTAACTGTAAAATCTTTGGAGCAGATTTGCATTCCATGGGTGATCTGTTCCCTTGCCAGAGTCGTCCCTGATGCGTGCCCTGGGCTTCTGCGCGTCGATGAGGTAGGAGGAGTCGTTGCCTAAGGCTTTGCTAATGATGAATGGGCCCTCCCACGGGGCCGAGAGCTTGTGCTGGCCGGCTGTTGGCTGGATCAGCCGGAGCACAAGGTCCCCTTCTCGGATGGATCAAGGCCTGACCTTCCGACTTTGGTAGCGGCGCATGACCTGCTGGTAGATGGTGGACTGGATGAGTGCCAACAGCCGGCCTTCTTCCAGTAGGTTGACATCGTATTCTCGTGCCTCTTTCACTTCCGCCTCTGTGTACAAGGTGACACGGGGTGAGTCAAACTCGATGTCAGTTGGGATGGCAGCCTCGGCCCTGTACACGAGGAAGAAGGGAGTGAAGCCGGTTGATTTGTTCGGCGTGGTCCAGAGACTCCAGAGGATGCTCGATAGCTCGTCAATCTAGCAGCCAACCAAACGCTCCAGCGGCTCGATCAGTCGGGGCTTGATGTCAAACAATATGAGGCCGTTTACTCGCTCGACATGGCCATTTGACTGCGGATGGGCAATGGACGCTAAGTCCAGTCGGATGCCCTACGTCGCATAGAAACGGGCCAAGGCGCCTTTCACAAAGTTGCTGCCGTTGTCGATGATGATGTTGTGCGGCACACCGTACCAGACGGTGATATCTGCAATGAAGGTCACAGCAGTCGGCATTCAGTTTCTTGATTGGCATCGATTCAATCCACTTGGTGAATTTTTCCACGGCGACCAGCAGATGGGTCATGCCGCCGCGTGCTAGATTGAATGGGCCCACCATGTCTAGTCACCGGATGGCAAATGGCCAAGAGAGATGGGTGGTCTTGAGTGAGAAGCCAGCAGGTGTTGCTTGGAGCCAAATTTTTGGCAGCCGTTGCACTTCTTGACCAAGTCCTTGGCGTCGTCCATAGCAGTCAGCCAGAAGAATCCATGGCACAAAGCTTTGGCAACAAGGGATCTGGAGGCCGTGTGGTGGCCGCACTGGCCTTGGTGGATGTCTCTGAGGATTGCGTTGCCTTTCTCTGGCTCTACGGAGCGTTGGAACATGCCGGTAATACTGCGCCTAACAAGCTCTCTGTTCACTATTGTGTACACTGTTGCCCGGCGATGCACCTGCCGGGCCAAAATTTTGTCGGTTGGTAGCTCTCCATTTACCAAGAAGTTGAGGATGGGTTGCACCCATGATGGTGCTTCGACCAGTGTCATTGCAGCCACTGGTACCAGGGCGGTTGGGTTGGGAGGCGGTGGGACGGAGCCGGCCGCCGCTTGCTGCGTTATTGAAGTCCCTAGGCCACCTGCTGCAGTCCCCGAGCCGAGTTCTGAAGTCCCCGGACCGGGTGCGACTGCCGCAGTCCCTGAGCCGTCTAGCAAAGTCCCCGGGCCGCCTGCAGCAGCCCCCGGGACGGGTTGTGAAGTCCTCGGGCCGGGTGCAACTGCTGGAGTCCCCGTGCCGCCTATTGAAGTCCCCGAGCCGGCTGCTGTAGCCCCCGAGCCGGATCTGGCTGTTCCGGGAGTAGCCAGCACAAAGATGGACTCTAATTCCGACGAAGGCTTGATAGATGGCTTGCAGAGGCACTGGAGGGAGACGCCGGCTGGTATTGCTTGTCGGGTGGAGCCGATCCATGCCAGGGCGTCTGCTTGCTCGTTGTCGGCCCGTGGCACATGAAGGAACTTGCACCCGTCAAAATATCCATTGATCTGCTGGACGAGGAAGTGGTAGCTTGCCCTGTTTACATCCTTGGCGTCCCAGTCGCCGGACGACTGCTGGACTACCAATTCTGAGTCACCGTATCACAGAATCCGGATGCCAATCTCAGCCAGTCGAACTCCATGTACGAGTGCCTCGTACTCGGCCACATTGTTGGAGGCGGCAAAGTGAATTTGCAGCATGTATCTGAGCTTGTCGCCTTTGGGAGAGGTGAGGATGGGCGGCTCCCAAACCAGTTCACATCTTCGAGCCATCAAAGTGCATACGCCAATGGGTGGAGTCCGGAGCTGGCGGTAGGTACTCGGTCTCGGCCCAGTCAACGAGGAAGTCGACCAGCGCTTGGGACTTGATGGCGGTGCGTGGCTGGTCGAAGATGGTTTAAGGGGCCAACTCAATGGCGCATTTGGCCACCCAGCCTGATGCATCTCTATTGCTTATGATCTCAGCAAGCGGGGTGGTGCAAACGACCATGATGGAGTGCTCTTGGAAATATTGCTTGAGTTTCTTGGCGGCAAAGTATACGCCGTACCACATCTTCTGGTAGTGGGGGTAATTCTTCTTGGAGACCTACAACACCTCTCTCAAGTAGTACACGGGCCTCTGGACCGGTTGTGCCCTGCCGTCTTCTGGGCGCTCTACCACAATTAAAGTGCTAACCACTCGGCTGGTGGCAGCGATATAGAAGAACATGGGCTCCTTAGCAGCCAGAGCCGCCAGGACAGGCGCCGTAGTCAGCATTTTCTTGAGCTGGAGGAAGGCCTCGTCTGCCTTGTCATTCCACTCAAAGTGAGTGGTTTTCTTCATTAAGTGGTACAGGGGAAGAGCCTTCTCGCCCAGTCGACTGATGAAGCGGCTGATGGACGCCAAGCAGCCGGTGAACTTCTGGACATCTCGCAGTCAGGTGGGTCTCTCCATCCGCTCAATGGCCTTGATCTTCATAGGGTTGCACTCGATGCTACGTTCTGAGACAAGGAAGCCAAGGAGATGGCCAGCTGGGACTCCAAAGACACATTTCCCTGGGTTGAGCTTGATTTGAAAATGGCGCAGATTGTCAAAAGTCTCCTTTAGATCTTCTAGGAGGGTGCCACGCTTCTCCGTCTTCACCACAATATCATCTATGTAGACGTGGGCATTTCTACCGAGTTGCTTGAGGAGGCACTTCTACATGCAAAACTGAAAACTGGCATCACCATTTCTGAAGCCGAATGTCATGGTCAGGTAGCAGAAGGCTCTGAATGGTGTGATGAAGGCGTCCTTCAGCCGATCAGCTGGGTTCAACTTGAGCTGGTGGTAGCTGAAGTAGGCATCAAGAAAAGACAACAGCTCACATCTGGCTGTGGAGTCTATCGCTTGATCAATCTGGAGCAGAGCAAACGGATCTTTGGGGCAGGCTTTGTTGAGGTTGGTGTAAGCAATACACATGCGCCACTTGTTGTTCTTCTTCAGTACAAGGACTAGGTTGGCAAGCCACTCTGGAAAGAACACTTCCATGATGAAGCTGGCTGCTAGCAGGTGGGTGATCTCTTCACCAACAATCCTTCTCTTCTCTTTTGACAGGCGGCGGAGGGGCTGCTTGACTAGCTTTGCATCTGATCTGACATGTAGCTTGTGCTCGGCGAAATCCGTCGGAACACCCGACATGTCTTTGGGAGACCATGCGAAGATGTACCGATTCTCATGGAGGAAATCGAAGAGCCTGCTTTCCTATTTGCTATCGAGGTTATGCCCTATGATAGTGTGCCTCTCCGGGTGCTCTTGGTCCAAGGGGTTCTTCTTTGTTTCTTTGGCCGGCTGGAAGGAACCGTGGGTCTCTCCTTGGGATCTGGCGATAGGTCTGACTGCTTGCTGGCCATGGCCACAACCTGGTCAAGGAGCTTCTTCTCGGTATCAATCACGAGGGACTCGGCCAGCCGACTGCTAGCGGCAGCACATACTGCCGACTTCTTGTAGTCACCAGCTATGGTGATGATTCCCCTGGTAATCGGCATCTTCATCTTGAGATAGGCATAGTGCAGTACTGCCATGAACTTGGCAAGGGTTGTCCGACCCAAGAGGGCATGGTAGGGGCTCTCCAGGTTAACCACCTCGAACGAGATTGGCTCGCGGCGGAAGTGATCTTTGTCCCCGAAGAGGACATCTATCTTGATCTTGCCGATTGATGAGCAGGAAAGGCCAGGTACAATGCCATGGAAGACAGTTCGACTGGTCTGGAGTTGCTTCTCTTTGATGCACAACTTCTCCATGGTGTCGCGGTAGAGGATGTTGATGCTGCTACCGCTGTCTATCAAGACTCGAGAGAAATGAGCAGCTCGCCTCTCTATTGAAAAGGTGGCATCCAGCACCAATGCATAGGAACCCGGAGAAGGCATCACCTCCGGGTGGTTTGCACAGCTCCAGCTGATGGGCCTCTCAAACCAGTGCATGAACTCTGGGACTTCATAACTGACAGCATTCACCTCTTGGTGTTGCTGACGTCGGCTGCATCTGTCGTCGGCCACACTAGTGAGGATGACACAGGCTTCATGTTCTTTGGGGAACTCATCTTGGATGGCGGCTGTCGGCGTACGGGTTCCGGCAAACCCTTGTGAGCTTCAAACTCTGGGGCGCGCACGAAGTACTCTCTCCCCCTAGCTCGCTTGCTCAATGATTCCACCTAGCTCGACCAACCCAAAGAACACAAGACACAGAGGTTTATACTGGTTCGGGCCACCTTGTGGTGTAATACCCTACTCCAGTGTGGTGGTGGATTGCCTCGAATGCTAAGCATGAAGTAGTACAGTGGATGAACAGCCTCAGGAGGAGAGGTATTCTTGAGCTTGGTGAGCTAGTGGATGCGAGGATGGAATGTGTCCAAAGCCGGATCAGATGATTTCTAAAGTGGTGGCTAGGTCCTATTTATAGAGGCCTTGGTCCTCTTCCCAAATGTTAAGCGGGAAGGGATCCCACAATGGCCAAGTTTGAAGGGAGACAACTAGTACATGCTATCCCGACAAAAGGTGCTCTTCGCCTGCCAAAGGCTCTGGTGGTGATGCTGCTGTGGGCTCCGTGATGACCTCCATCCTGCCATCCTGGTGGTCTTGGTCTTGTTGCACTGAAATGGAAACCTTTGCGTGATGCCTGGGGACCTTGCACATGTGCTTGCCGCCTTAGCACCAAAGGGGAAACTGGTACACTGCGCCCGCTGGCGCCCGCCTGGCCTTGGTCATCACAGCTCACGTGATGTGATCCTCGTGAGGTGCCCCTTGCGAAGATATCTCCGCTCCTTAGGAGCCAGCCTAGAGAGGCTACCCCAAGGGAGGTCTCGGTGTCGTCTGCCTCATGAGGCTTGGCCCCTCGCGAGGTTCTTGAGTTGTTGCTGCTAAAGATGGGCCATACCAGGCTCTTGGTGGAGCCACGCTTTGGGCCACAGGCAGGCAAGTCTGGGCACCCCCGGTCCCAGAATGCCGATAGTAGCCCGATAGGGAGCTGGGGAGACCTCTCCTCTCCACGTGGCGGATCTCCTCCGCACCTTCCCTAACGACAACGAGGCCGCCGAGCACCCGATGATGGAGTTGCCATTCCCCGCTGGGGGCACCCCCCCAAGAAGTCGCCGGCTGGGATCTCGAAGAAGGGCAAATCGGTGCTGATATCCCGAGGCGACACTGCTGCTCCGTCGCAAGCCAGCGCTGCTGCGGGTCTGGCTGCCGTGTCCTGGCCTGCCCATGGGACTCGTGTGCCAGTGCCCCGGGCCGTGAAAACTTCGGGCTTTGTGCTCGAGAAGATGCTGAGGGAGTACACTGCCGTAGATCAGTAAGCGCTTCGTCTTAATCCTTTGTTCCTATCCTTGCTGTAGTTTCTTGATGTCTTCCTTTGCACTAACAGGCCAACATCAGTGGTGAAGAAGAAGAAGGGGGCGACCGCAACCCCTGAGGCCCTGCAGCCAGCTGCAGCTGCGCCTCCTTCGGCGCAGAGGGACGGTGGCGGCTCCCAAGCCTCAGTATTTGGGTCTTCCTCGTGAGATTCAAAGGCCCGACCTCAGGAGAAGGCGATCTCCATGGCCAAGACAGCTCCAGAGGCGCCTGCCCCCAGCTTGCTTGCGGAGGCTCCGAAGGCTCAGGAGCCCCGACCTCTTCTGCTGCCGCCGACCTGTAGGCCTTCACACCGATGCTGCCTCCTCCACTTCCTATCACGCCGTTGGGCCGTGATCCTTGTCGGGGTATGGGGTCTCGGAAAACCCTTAAGGTTCAAACACTAGGGTGCACGCGAAGTCTTTCCCTCCAACCGATCTACGCTCTAGCTTTCAAGGATCTCGCGGACGAACTCGACGAACTCACAACACAGAAGGACACAAGGTTTATACTGGTTCGGGCCACCGTTGTGGTGTAATAACCTACTCTAGTGTGGTGGTGGTGGATTGCCTCTTGGGCAGACGATGAACAATACAAGGGCAGAACGGCCTCCTGAGGTTGAGGCATTCTTGTGCTCGGTGAGCCTGTGGGTGAGGTGGTCTCTCTTTTTTGCTCTGGTCTTCTCTCTTTAGTTGTGCCCTCTCTTTTTCCAGCCTCCCTCTCCACTGTGGTGGCTAGTCCTATTTATAGAGGCCCTGGTCCTCTTCCCAAATATCGAGCGGGAAGGGAGCCAACAATGGCGGGCTAATTTGAAGGGGCACAACTAGTACAAGCTATCCTGACAAAAGGTAGTCTTCGCCTACACAAAGCTCTGGTGGTGACGCCGTTCTGGGCTCCATGGTGGCCTCCGTCTTGTAGTCCTCAGTCTTGGTCTTGTTGCACCGAAATGTTAACCTTTGCCTGAGGCCTTGGTACTCTACGGCTGCGCTTGCTCCCTTTGCACCAAAGAGGAAACGGGGACGCTGTGCGGGCTGGCGCCCGCCTGGTGTCGATCGTCACGGCTCACGTCACGAGAACCTCGTGAGGTTCGCCTTGCCTTGATATCTCCACTCCTCGTGAGACTGCCTGGCTAGGCCGCTCCAGAGGAGGTCTTGCGTCGTCCGCCTAACGAGGCTTGGCCCCTCGTGAGGGTCTTGGGCGCTTCATTGGTGAGGATGGGCCGTATGGCCTGCTGGCTTAGCCACGCGGTGGGCCGCAGGCAGGCAAGTCTGGGGACCCCCGTTCCCAGAACGCTGACAATAGCCCCCAGGCCCAAGGTGCGCGCGGGCTTGGCTTCACGGCGAAGCCAAGGGTCAGGCTCGAAGCGCTGCGGGCCCCCAAAGCATGCGGCCTTGGTTGACGCGTGGCGGTTATTTGGACGTGGGCGTTTTCGCTTCCCCACCCTGCTTCGGCGTCTGCACGACTTGGCAAGTCCCTGCGACATGCAAAGAAAACCATCATTACCTGTGATCGTGGGAGACGCCGGTTGGCCTTCTCTTGCTATAAATGGGGAGGGGGCGGAGCCCTCGTTTCCCATCTCTTCCTTGCTTTCTTCCTCCTTCTTGCTACACTGCTTGCCCCAATGGCTCCCATCAGAAGATTTTCCGCCGAGGAGAAGCGGAAAGCCCCCCGGGTGCCCCGGAGTTGCTCCCGCCGAAGAAGAGGTCGATCCATCGCCATGACGGGGCGGCGCTGCAGGTGGTGGCGAGGCCTTTGTGCGAGCTGGCTCCGCCGGGGTACCCACTACCCCTGTATGCCCAAGCCGCAGGCTCGGAAGGACGAAGTGGCGCGCAGCGTCACCCACACCGCCCCGGGGTCGCCGCGTGTCACACCCTAGCTAGTTCATGCATTAGAGTGATAGCATCACGTCTAAATTCTCCCAGAAAGATGAAATGGGGATAACAGAACCCCCAACACCCCCTTAAACCAACTAGGGTTTACTAAAATTGGTTTCAATGAACCCAAAATGCCCTTCACAAAATGTTCATCATTTCTGGATTGGGCTAAAACCCCTGGCAAAAATGGTGCACTCTTTTCTAGGACATTCTGGATTTTTTGAATTAAATCATAAGTATTTGAATTTGGGCATTTAAATACTATAAAATATTTTGAATTCTCAAATAATTCTGGAAATAAGTGTGGGTGTTGGAAATAATCTAAACAGAGCCTATAATTATTTTCAGGATTTTTGGAAACGTTTTAATATTTTTAATAAAGCCCAACAGTTGAAGAAAATTAGAAAACAGAAACAAATCAGAAAAAGAGAGAGAGAGAAAGGCCAGAGGCCACTTACCTAGCTGGCCCGGCCCATCTAGCATGTGCCAGTCATCATCTACCTCTGCCAGTAGGCAGAGGAGGGACACCGCGACGCCGCCGAGATCGCCACGCCACCTCCCTGTCTGCCTGCCGTCGCCCGCGCCAGCGTGACGCCTCGAAGCGCCTCTGCGGCACCGCCCCGACCCCGTGGACACCTCACTCTTCCCCCCTGCTCTCTCCCTCGCTCCCCCGAAGCAATGGCCGACGCAGCCGCCGCCGTCTTGCCGCCGTAGCCGTAGCCACCGTCATCCCCGTGCCGCACCACTGTGTCCGTTCGCTCCGCCGTCATCGACTACGTCGAGCAGGCCGAGCCCCGAGCACTCGCACGCCCTGCACCGCCTCCATCGACCCCGTCTTCGTCGATCGCCGCCGGAGATCCCTTTCGCCGTCACCACTGCTCCAGCTCGTCCCTGACCTCGCCGTCAGCTCCGTTGCAACCACCGTGAGCCTGGCCACCTCCCTATCCTCTCCGTCCTCCCTCTTGAGCCCCGTAGCGACCGCATGTAGCTCACCCGCATGCGCCGCCGTGGAGCTCGTCGCCGACGATGCTCCGGCCACCCACTGGCCACACCACTGTGTCCAACGTGCTCACCGCATCCCCAGGAGCCCAACACACCACCCCACATGCCTCGCCGTGCCCCGTAGCCTCAGGTTCATCTTCACCCGACTCCGGTCGCCGCCAAACTCGTCGCCGGCGCCTTTTCCGGCAACCCCGAGCCCAACCACTGCCACCAAATGCTGTGGCTTGCTCCCAGCAACGCATAGAGCCTCTCCGACGCGCAAATGGTCGCTTGTGGGCGTTTTCCGAAGCCCTCCGCCGGGTCTGGCCTCGCTGGCGGCTAAACGCCTGCGGGTTTGACCCGTTGACTTTGACTGGGTGGGCCCAGGTTGACTCCCCCTGAGTCTATGACAAGTGGGCCCCCTCTGCTAATTAACCTAGTGTTAGCACTAACTAATTTTAGTTAGTTTAGGTCACTAACATGCGGGCCCATGCCCCACTAACAGTTAGTTAGTATTAACTTAACCCTGTTAATTAGCTGTTTCACTGACGTGTGGGTCCCAGCCGTCAGATTTGACCTGGACTGGCGCCTTTGACTCACGGACGTCACAGTGACGCAGTGCTGACGTAGTTATTTAATTTCTGGATTTATTCTTATATAGGAAATTCCAGAAAATAGCCAAAACTTCTAAAAATCATAGAAAATCAACCATAGCTCCAAATCAAACAAATTATATTTGAAAAATGATCAAAAAAATTCAATCTTTCCATCTGTAATGGTTTCATGCATGACAAAACACTTTAACCTTGCTGTTTAGGTGAAACAAGCTAATACACTTATTATGCATAAGAACTTAAGCTACCATTTGAATCTTTGATTCAAATGGACCAATTTCAACTTGTTTCACATTGCATTAGGCAGGACACCTCATTTTGCCATGTCATAGCATGCATCATATTGTTGCATATTGCCATGTGTTGATTATCTTCTGTGGTGTCTTTCGTGGTAGGTTCTACCTCCGAGGATATCTCCAAGTATCCAACTGAAGGGCAGTACCTTACTACCACTCCATCAGGCAAGCAGCCCCATTGATCATGTCGATACAATCCCATGTTCTCACTTCTGCTCTCACTTACTATATTAAGACAACAACGTTTCAACTGTTGTGTGCTACGATAGTTGAACCCTTATCCTCTGCATGACCTGTCATTGCCACAGTAACTAGATGAAACCCACTAGCATGTGTAGGAGTTGATTGAGCCATGTTTGTGTTTCCTACCTTGCTATGCCTGCTATGCTTAGAGTTGTGTCAGGTCTGGTTCATCTGGGCGATGGGCTAGAGTGAAATTATTATGTCGGTAATGTGAGAGATGTGTTGAACATGATTTGGTAAAGGTATCGATGAGAGGCCATGTTTCATTGAGGCCGTCCCTAAGAACTGAGATTTGTACGTGTGATTTAAGAATCTGCTACTACCATACATTGGGCCCGAAACCAATGGACCCTCTCGGCTTATTAACCACCCTGGTACTCTGTCCAGGAGTTGCAACTAGTTTCTGGTGTTTGTAGGTTATGTGTTGGCGGCCGTGCGTAGCGCTGACCCTAGGGGTGGGCTATGATGCGGTAGATACACCGTGGCATGGTGTACCGAGTCACCCGTTTGGTGTCTCCGGAACCCTGTTCACATCGTTCGGGGCCGTATGTGGAAACCTCGGCCGGACTACCTGCAGATGGAACCTGGATAGGCGAAAAACCTGGACTAGAGACTTGAGTGTTTAGGTAGGCCGTGGCCGCTCCCTCATTGGGCTTGCGCTTGAAGGTTGCCGAGTACATGTCGTGTAAACGACGATAAGTGGTGAGAGCGTGTATGAAGAAGTATACCCCTACAGGGTTAACATCATCTATTCGAATAGCCGCGTCCGCGGTAAAGGACTACTTGGTTGCCTATATAGTTCATAGACAAGTTAATGGTTACTACTAAAAGACTCAAGATACGTGTGAGTACCGAGGATGGCCCTCTCGTAGGATGACGAGGGAGGATCCCCGGTGGAGTATTGTGTTGGTGATTAGTGGACTCATGTGCAAAAACTATTTTACTAGTGGTGTCTCGTAGGATAGCTTAGCCAAGAGTCAAAGCTAGCTTGCTGCAATAACTCCACCTCCTTCTTGAGAATGAGCATGTATAGTAGGTTCTGTTGTAAGACGTGCTAAGTACCTTTGTACTCATGTTTGCTTTAATTACTGTTTTCAGACGACAACACCGCCCCCTCCGATGGGTTTTATGAAGATCTCGACGTTGATGAGTAACTTGCCACCCAGGTGGTGATCCTGGCCATGGAGGGCCCTATGTAGATAGACAGGCTTCGAGAAGCCTTCTTTCTTTCTAGTGTCTGTACTCAGACTATTTGCTTCCGTATGTGCTTGTATGCTTGTATGACTTGAGTGTCGGGTCATGTGACCCCTACCTATATGAACATGTTATGTATGGCTCTCTAGAGCCTTTAAATAAAGTACTTGAGTTGTAGAGTTTTGTTGTGATGCCATGTTGTATTTGCACATATCGAGCATATTGTGTGTATGATTGAAATGCTTGGTATGTGTGGGATCCGACAATCTAGTTGTTTATCCTTGGCAGCCTCTCTTATGGGGAAATGTAGTCTAGTGCTCCTCGAGCCATAGTAGTCCGCTACAGCCCGGTTCACCGGAGTCCTGCTAGCCCAGCACTACTGCTCAGGACACTTGACTGGCCGGCATGTGTTTCACTTCATTCCTATGTCTGTCCCTTCGGGGAAATGTCATGCGGTGACATCCGAAGTCCTGCCTAGCCTGCTACAGCCGGGTTCCCCGGAGTCCTATTAGCCCAGTGCTACAACCCGATTCACACGCTGTTGTCCGACATGCTCGATGTGATTCATGTATGCCTGTCTCCATAGGTCTGTGCCGCTTTGCGTTCACGACTAGCCATGTCGCCTCGGGTTCTCTGTCATATGGATGCTAGCGACACTATCATATATGTGAGCCAAAAGGTGCAAACGGACCTGGGCCATGGTAAGGTGACACCCGTGGGGATACCATGCGTGAGGCCGCAATGTGATATGAGGTGTTACCGGCTAGATCGATGTGACTTGGAATCGGGGTCCTGACAGCGTTGGCATCAAAGCCGGACTGCCTGTATGTTCGTTGAGCCAAACTGGTCGATGTCGAGTCTAGAAGTGCTTTAGTTATATGTAGGGGATTTGATTGTGGGAGGGAACGTAAGTCTCTTTTTACTCCTTTACCTTATGCCCTCAGATCTGAGTCATTCTCTTCTCATTCAACGTGGGTTAAGGACTAGGCTCTCTTCTTGTATCAGGTTCACGTGTTACTAATCCATAGTAGCTTATAGGATTGTTGTTACCAGCCACCGTACAATTTCTGCTACTTTTAGTATGTTGCTAGTTGAATCAGAACCTTGATATGATGTTGTTGAGTGGTATTGCAAACTGTTGTGGATGTCTCAAATCTTTTTCCGAGCATTTACAGCCGTTATGCTGTCCGATTTTCCCTAGAAAATTCTAATGCCTTTGCATTATTCTGTTCTTTCAGATGGCCACCCGTTCGCAGAACCAAGTGGTTCGTCTGACCCGGTGCCTCGATGTGCCCGGCCACACGGCCATGTTGGTTCGAGTGATGGTCGAGTCTGGCTATCGGTGGTATCTGGAATATACCGTCGAGGAGCAGTTCAGAGACTTCAACCAGAGCCAGTACCTTTGTACCGTCAGGATATATCCCTCTTATCCTGGAGCCACTGAGCCCCTTCACTGTTCCTATGGACTTGGGGTCACTATTGAGATGTCTGTGCAGGATGCAGCCTATTCAGGATGACTATCATTCGAGCCAGGACTGCCTTGCTTCAGAACACCGACTTCCGTTACATGCCTGCCTCACTTCCTGGAGCACAGGGGTACTATCAGGCTTTGTACTATGAATCTTCACATGAGGAGTCACTACTCCGCACCACTGCCGAGATGCTCGAGGATAAGGACCGCGAAAATCGGGCCTTCTGTATGGAGCTTTTCAACTCTCGTGCTGATCACTGGGCCACTTTGACTTGGTTTGCACCTGCTGTACAGGCAGGATACATGGACCTAAGGGACTTGTACCCTGTATGGTCTGGATTGCCAGATTGTATGGAGTGGCGCGATGTAGGAGGCATCACCCCTCCTCGTGGTCCCCGTCTGCCACCACCTATGGGACCGAGGCCACATCCGAGTCCCTATGGTCCGCAGGCTCTGCAGGACCGTCTGTTCCCAGATGATCATGTTCCACTTCCAGGCTTTGGTGGCGACTTTTATGAGGATTACTACGGAGCCATCTGAGCTAGTAGTAGTTTCACTAGTATTGTAATAGTTGTATTCTCCACAGTCCTGCGTGACCCGTGGGATACGACTTGGTGTGTATCACGCTCCGGAGGTGTAGAAAAATAATGTATAGGAGCTTGGAATGCCTTCGATGAGATGTAATGTCTTTCACCGTAGTTGTACTTTAGCATGGGCTTGTACTAAACTATGTACAGTGTGTATGACCAATATTATATATATGGTAGTTTCTATATTACCATGTCGTGCAGTGAACATCTTAGCATTCCATGTTATCCATTACATTCTGCACTTCCTTGCTAAGTTTGTGCCATCCTTATCTAAATCGTTGTCTTGTTTTCTCCTAGGATGGTCAACACCCGCAGCAACCCTGCTGCCCCGAAGCAGGGGGAAGCCAGTGCAGCTAGGGGTGAAAATCTGCCTCACCCGCCTTCTCTGGACGAAGTTATGATGGAGGCGGAAAGAAACAAGCGTGAGACTAACCGCTTGCTGGAGCGGATTGAGCAGAACACTGCACGCCATCAGCGAAATGACTTGGTGTCAATCAATGACTTTATCAAGTTGTACCCACCAAATTTTAATCATTCCGTCGAGCCCCTCGACACGGATGACTGGATCCGCAGCATCACACACAAGCTACATTCTGCCAACATAGCCGAAGCTGATAAGGTTACAATCCTACCTATCACCTCGAAGGCCCTGCTAGCCTTTGGTGGGAAAACTTTGAGGCTATGCGCCCGGTCGGCCAAATCACTACTTGGGATGAATTCAGTGAGGCTTTCCATGAGCATCACATCCTGGAAGGTCTGATAGATTGCAAGAGGGAAGAGTTCTACAATTTCACCCAAGGAAGACTAACTATGGATGCATATAGTCGTGAATTTGGGAATCTGGCATGATATGCTCCTGAAGAGGTATCCACCGATGCTAAGAAGCAGGCAAGGTTCTGCAAGGGACTTAGCCCTGAGCTTCGCCGCAATCTTCATCTGCACGAGTGCACCTCCTTTTAGAAGTTGGTCAATAAAGCCATCAGTGCTGAGACAGGCCAGTCTGGCTATGACGCTTCACGCAAGCACTCTCGTGATTTTGGTTCTTCATACGGCTCTGGATCTCAGAAGCGCCGGGTGTGGATTCCAAGCACGGCACTGCCACCCAGGTTCATCCGAGGCCATCCTTTGAGGCGCCTCGTGCCAACCAGCAGTTTGCACTGTCTAAGCCCTATGGTAGCCCCGCTGCTAATGCTGCTCCACGCCCCAATGTTGTGACATGTTTCAAGTGTGGAGAGCCGGGTCACTATAGTCGAGAGTGTCCCCAGAACAACAACCCCAATCAGTCTAGAAAGTTCGTTGGTCGTGGTAAGCCAGCGGAAAAGTTATTCTACGCCACGCCGGTCACCACTGCACGTGGCCATGTCAACTATGTCTCAGCTCAGGAGGCTCATGAGGATCCTAACGTCGTCCTTGGTACGCTCCTTGTTAATTTCCATCCAGCATCTATTCTTTTCGATACTAGAGCATCTCATTCATTCATATCTGAGAACTATGCTCGATTGCATAACACGACATTCTGTGACATGCCCACTTCCATGGTAATTCAATCTCCGGGTTCCAAATGGCAAACTTCTAGAGTAAGCCATGGGAACGAAATTCTTGTCGATAGACTTGTCTTCCTTGCATCCTTAATAGCTCTCAAGTCCTCGGACATAAACATCATCTTGGGTATGGACTGGATGTCAGCTCATTATGCTAAGATTGATTGTGCCACTAGAACCGTTCAACTTACTCACCCATCGGGCAAGACAGTCAATGTCTTAACTCGAGTGGCCAAGCGCCACCTTTACTCCCTAAATGCCAACCCCCTTCCAGACCTTGAAGATATTCCGGTAGTCCAAGACTTTCCGGATGTCTTTCCAGAAGAACTGCCAGGTGTTCCACCTGACAGGGATGTCGAGTTTGTGATAGACCTTGTTCCAGGAACCGTTCCAATTTCTAGAAGACCCTACAAGATGGCACCCTTAGAACTAGCCGAGCTTAAGAACCAACTCGAAGAGTCCTTGAAAAAAGGGTTTCATCCGTCCTAGTTCCTCTCCTTGGGCTTGCCCCATCCTATTCGTCAAGAAGAAGGATGGAACGAATCGGATGGTTGTAGATTACCGACCTGTCAACTTGGTCACTATCAAGAACAAGTATCCGCTTCCCAGGATCAACGATCTGTATGACCAGCTCGCTGGATCCTCAGTATTTTCCAAGATGGATTTGAGGTTGGGCTACCATCAAATCAAAATCAGAAATGGGGACATTCCCAAAATGGCCTTTGTTACTCGTTATGGCCAATACGAGTACACCGTTATGTCCTTCGGTTTAACCAATGCCCCAGCCACCTTCTCTCGGTTAATGAACTCAGTCTTCATGGAGTATTTGGATAAATTTGTCGTAGTATACCTCGATGATATACTCATCTACTCCAAGAGTGAAGAGGAACATGCCGAACATCTAAGGCTGGTATTGACGAAACTTCGAGAGCATCGCCTTTATGCCAAATTCTCCAAGTGTGAATTTTGGTTGCCACAAGTGACCTATCTAGGCCATGTAATCTCTGGTAAGGGTATTATTGTCAATCCCGAGCGAGTTCAAGCCGTCCTTGATTGGACCCCACCTGAGACGGTCAAGCAAGTTCAGAGCTTCCTTGGCTTAGCGAGCTATTGCTGCTGCTTCGTCGAGAATTTCTCCAAGGTTGCTAAACCTCTAACTGAACTCCTCAAGAAAGATAAAAAGTTTGAGTGGACCCCATAGTGCGAGTTCAGCTTTCAGGAACTGAAAAGACGCCTGACATATGCTCCCGTACTGGTACCACCAGATTTCTCCAAGGACTTTATTATCTATTGCGACGCCTCGCGGCAAGGACTCGGTTGCATACTCATGCAAGATCGTCAGGTAATTGCCTATGCTTCACGGCAATAACACCCCCATGAGGAAAATTTTCCCACACATGATCTAGAGCTTGCAGCTGTAGTCCATGCACTTAAAACTTGGCGACATTACCTTCTCGGTAATCGTTGCGAGATCTTCACCGATCACCAAAGTTTGAAATATATCTTCACCAAACCGGATTTGAATCTTAGGCAAAGACGTTGGGTCGAGTTGATCTCGGATTACAACTTAGGAATAACTTACACCCCGGGCAAAGCCAATGTCATGGCTGATGCGCTAAGTCGTAAATATTATTGTAACAACCTGATGTTACAACAAAGTCAACCACTTCTCCACAAGGAATTTCATAAGCTTAACCTTCACATTGTTCCTCAAGGATTCATGTCCACCCTGGTGGCGAAACCTACCCTTACGGATCAGATCATCAATGCACAGAAGGTAGATCCGGGAATCTCCCGTATTAAGAGAAACATTAAGAAAGGAGTCGTGAATTGTTTCTCTGTTGATGATCAAGGTGTCGTATACTTTGGAAACCGCTTAGTGGTTCCCAAAGCACGAAACCTGAGGTGGCTGATTCTTAAGGAAGCTCATGAATCCCCTCTCACCATTCATCCCGGTAGTACTAAAATGTATCAAGACCTACGCCAGAGGTTTTGGTGGACTTGGATGAAGAGATAAATTGCTCAATAAATTGCTAGTTGCGACGTCTGTCATCGTGTTAAAGCAGAGCATCAACGGCCTGCTGGCACCCTTCAACCTTTGGCTATTCCTGAGTGGAAATGGGATAAAATCGGTATGGATTTCATTACTGTAGGATCGAAAGTATGTCTAAAGGGGGGTGATTAGACTACTTGACCAAATAAAAATCTTAACCTTTTCCCAATTTTAGTTCTTGGCAGATTTTAGCTATTTTAGGACAAGTCAAGCAATCATCACACGATTCAAGCAAGCATGCAAAGAGTATATTGGCAGCGGAGAGTAAAGCATGCAACTTGCAAGAATGTAAAGGGAAGGGTTTGGAGAATTCAAACGCAATTGGAGACACGGATGTTTTTCCCGTGGTTCGAATAGGTGGTACTATCCTACATCCACGTTGATGGAGACTTCAACCCACAAAAGGTAACGGTTGCGAGAGTCCACGGAGGGCTTCACCCACAAAGGGTAACGGTTGCGCGAGTCCACACAGGGCTCCACCCACGAAGGGTCCACGAAGAAGCAACCACCCACAAAGGGTCCACGAAGAAGCAACCTTGTCTATCCCACCATGGCCATCGCCCACACAGGACTTGCCTCACTAGCGGTAGATCTTCACGAAGTAGGCGATCTCCTTGCCCTTACAAACTCCTTGGTTCAACTCCACAATCTTGTCGGAGGCTCCCAAGTGACACCTAGCCAATCTAGGAGACACCACTCTCCAAGAAGTAACAAATGGTGTGTAGGTAATGAACTCCTTGCTCTTGTGCTTCAAATGATAGTCTCCCCAACACTCAACTCTCATAGGATTTGGATTTTGTGGAAAGAAGATTTGAGTGGAAAGCAACTTGGAGAGGCTAGAGATCAAGATTCATATGGTAGGAATGGAATTTCTTGGTCTCAACACATGAGTAGGTGGTTCTCTCAGAACATGTGAGTTGGAATGGTGTATGTGTTCTGATGGCTCTCTCGTAGAATGAAGAGGAGGTGGAGGGGTATATATAGCCTCCACACAAAATCCAACCGTTACACACAGTTTTCCAATCTCGGTGGGACCGAATCACAAACTCGGTCGGACCAAAAATGTAAACCTAGTGACCGTTAGAGATTTTCGGTAGGACTGACATGCAACTCGGTAGGACCGATATGGTTAGGGTTTGGGCATAACATAATCTCGGTGAGACCGATTACACAAACTCGGTGAGACCGAATTTGGTAATTAGCTAACCAGAGAGTTGGTCAGGCAAACTCGGTGGGACCGATTTGCTCTTTCGGTGAGACCGAAAAGTTACAAAAAGGAAACACTGAATTTACATTGCAATCTCGGTGGGAGCGATTCGCTCTTTTGGTGAGACCGAAAAGTTACGAAAGGGAAACAGAGAGTTTGCAATCCCATCTCGGTGAGACCGAGATCCCTATCGGTAGAACTGAATTGCTAGGGTTTGGCAGTGGCTTATGACAAGTGAAACTCGGTGGCGCCGGATAGGAAGAATCGGTAGGACCGAGTTTGGCTTAGGGTTTAGGTCATATGTGGATATGGGAAAGTAGTTGAGGGTTTTGGAGCATATCACTAAGCACATGAAGCAAGAGGCTCATTAAGCAACACCTCATCCCTCCTTGATAGTATTGGCTTTTCCTAAAGACTCAATGTGATCTTGGATCACTAAAATATAAAATGAAGAGTCTTGAGCTTTTGAGCTTGAGCCAATCCTTTGTCCTTAGCATTTTGAGGGTTCCACTTTCACATCCATGCCATGCCAATCATTGAGCTTTCCTGAAATAATCTTCTTGGAATAGCATTAGCTCAATGAGCTATATGTTGTTATGAATTACCAAAACCACCTAGGGATAGTTGCACTTTCAATCTCCCCCTTTTTGGTAATTGATGACAATATATAGATCAAAGCTTCTACAAATGATAATAAGCATGAAATATATCGTCGCTTTGAGAAGTATGTGATAAGTAAGAGCTCCCCCTAAGTTTGTGCATATTTAAAATTTGCTTTGGACTGCAAATGCACAAGGAGTTAGAGTCATGGGTTACTCTTCCATGTCACATACATCTTGGTGGAGCGCTTAAAATGATAAGAATGAAATACATGCACTCATCACCAAGAATAGTGAATGATCACATAAGATAGATAAGATAATAGCATTAAGCAAGCATTAAGTGTAGCTTATGATCAAACACATGATCATCAATGTCTCACAAGCAATGACATAGTATCTCAAGCACTCAAAATCAAACAAGTTCGAAAAACCACCAAATAAAGCAAGAGAGAAAAGCAACACACTCTCTCGAAGCCTATGATCTATACATTTTTCTCCCCCTTTGGCAACAAGTTACCAAAAAGTTCCTAGAAAATGCATAGTGCTAGATCGACGCTCAGGCTTGATCTTCTGGTGGTGGTGGAGTCCGGATCACTCCAAGGACGAAGGCTTCTATAGATGCTGAAGTAGACGCTGGAGTTGGAGTTGAAGTAGATGCTGGAGCTGGTGGAACTGAAGCTGTAGCTGGTGCAGAAGTGGTGGCTCTTGTGTCAGCAACTGGTACGGCAGACGACCTCGGACCTCGTGGCACTCTGGCAAAGGCATGAGTGGTAGTCCTGCCTCTCCTCTCTTGCATGTCATCCTGGAGCTGCTCCACTGCAGTCTGAATCTCTGTCACCTTGACATCCAAGTCATAGAACTTTTGTTCCATGATTCTCTCTAGGCTTGCCTGGTTTTGAGTTAGGGTGGCTAGTCCTTTCTCAATCCGCAGGGTGGATGCAATCAGGTAACCAAGCTGCTCTTGTTTGGTCTTCAAGAAATACTCAAATGCCTCCTCTTGAGTTAGCATCTTGGCAGCTTTCTCCTTCCTTGCCTTCTCCTTCTTTGCTTGTGCTTGGGCAGACGATGGCTCATTCTCGGTCATGACAACTTGATTGTCCTCAAAATCTGGACGGATGGGCATGTGTTCCTTGTCCAATAGATATATGCCCGTGCCCATCTTAGAGTTGATGAGCTCCTGAATCTGAGGGGCATATCCACAGCTCCTCTTCTGATCTGCTGCAGTCCTCTTGATAGTTTCTACTATGAGGCTCATGACCTTGAACTTCTGTGGCACATCAAAGACATGAAGCAAGTTGATTGCATGGCCTCTGATCATCTTGTGATCTCGAGACTTGGGCAAGAGAGTGTGCCTCAATATCCAATTTATAGTTGGCAGCCCTGACAGAAGGTAATGCACAGACCCAAATTTGAAGGTGTCAAGAGCTTCATTGGGAATTTCCTTGTACATGTTGGACATTGAGTTATGATCCATCTTTTTCTTGGCATAAATGTCCAAGTCATCTGCTTGCTCCTCTGGGGCATTGATCAACTTTGCCCATTCCTCAACAGTAGATTGGTACCTCGTACCCTCAGACATCCAAGTTATCCTCCCATCTGGATAAAAGTGTGCCATGGAGTGGAATTGCATGATAAGCTCCTCGTTCCACTTTGTGAGCTTCTGCCCAACAAAGTCAGCAACTCCAGAAGCACTAAAGCTGTCATACACTCCAGGGTAGTGTTCCTCATTTTCCTTCATGTAGGTCCAGTCGACCCATCTCATGTCACAAACAATGGGCTTCTTATCTAGCAGCACTGTCTCATAGAAGTCCTACTGTTCCTTGGTGTGAAATCTGTAATCCATAGCAGTCCTTCTCCTTGAAGCATACGAGTCTGCTTCTCTCCACTTCCTCAGCCCTGAATCTCTCCTGAGCTTCATGTCCTCAGCCACAGGATGAGCATCGTTGTGGTCTGGGATCTTGGGCTTGAGCTTTCTAAGAACTTGCTCTTCATCCTCTTCTTCAGCAACAGTCTCAGGCACTGGGGCCTTGTTCTTCTCAGCTGTAGGAATGATCCTTGTATTCCTCTTTGGTTTTGGCTTGGAGGCAGCTTTGGGCTTAGATGCAGTAGCCCCTGATCTTATGGCATCACCCATCAGCTTGGGTGCCTTAGGTGCTGGTGCAACTACCTCTTCTTCCTCTTCCTCTTCCATGATGGAAGCCTTTGCAAGCACTCTGGCTACGGTCTTCTTGACCCTTTCCTTCCTCTTCTTGCCTTCAGCAACAACTGGCTCTTTGGGTGCAGGCTTCTCAGTTGAGGCTCTAGCCTTTGACATAGGCTGCCTTCCTGCTGGCCTTTTGATCTTTAGACCTGGCTTTGTGCCTTGAGCTGGCTCAACTCTCTTTGATGTGGCCTCTTCCTCTGCCACATAATCTTCATCTTCGGAGTCTGAAGTTCTTTTCTTCTTCTGTCTGGTGGCAGCTTTTGGCAGATTGCTTGGGGTACTTCTGCTGCCATCATCTGAAGAGCTGGAGGGACTAGTGCCCTCACTCATCTGCACTTGCTGCTCTGACAAGTTCTGGCTGTCACTCTGATCAGACATGCTGCAAGCTCTGACTGCTGACCCTGTGAATAGTTTATAGATGAGGTAGAATAGATGAGCATCACAAAATGCAGAGATTTTTGCAAAAAAATGATCTAAAAACTTAGTTTTAGTTTCCCACTGAAATCATCTCGGATCTACCGATTTTTTAAACTCGGTGATACCGAAGCAGTTTTGGAACCTAAACTAGTGAACTCGGTTGGACCGAGTCACAGTTCGGTGGCACCAAGACTGCTAGGGTTTCACAGAGTTCCAAAATCGGTCACACCGATAAGTAATTCTCGGTCAGACCGAGTCTCACTTGTGCAATGGCATAAGCCAAATCGGTGGGACCGAGTTTTTCAACTCGGTGGGTCCGAGATGGTTTCGGCGGAAACCTAACCCTAAAATTTTCGAATCAAAGCTAATCTACGGGCGTATTGACTGGATAGGAGTGTTTCAATCGTGGCAAGAATCATGATGATCACAATGTGCTGAGAATTGGATTGGAGAATAGCACAAAGATCGAGTCCATACCCTAGCTCGGGGAAGACTCGCTACGGCGGCAACGGCGGGGCAGATTCCCGTTGACAGCGATGGAGACCAGCGACTGGAGGCGGCTGGCGGCGAGAAGACGATCCGGAGACCACGTTGGCAGAGCAGGCTATCACGCGGGCGAAGGGGTTCGGAGAAATTTCCAAATTTTGCCCATGACTATATATAGCCCGACCTTGTCAGTTTGACCGAGTGGAACAACTCGGTGGCACCGAGATTCATAACTGCATGCAGTTACTGAAACTCGGTGTGACCGAAATGTTCAAATCGGTTGCACCGAGATCGAAAACCTAGATCAACTTAATGATCTCGGTAGGACCGAAAGTGGGGTATCGGTCAGACCGAGAATCATAAAGAGGTTTTGGAAGTTTAAGTCTATGACGAATCGGGGACTCCGAGCGCTCCTCACACAGACTGGTTCGAATCTGACTTGATCAAATTTTGTGATGCAGCATGAATAGAGTTTGAGACGAGAAAAGCATAGATAGCTAGAGGAGGTTCTTAGGCATTCTTGTCCATCCACTTGGCAAAGGAAATAAACCCAAACGATCAAAACAACAAATGGATGTCCTCGAATGAGTAAAATATGCAACCAGCATGCTCACACAATAAGATGGCAAATGAAATATGTGGCAAGGCATGCACAACCAATTCTAGCATCTATCAAGCAATTTGCGATGATAAGGTCATCTATATATGAGTATATTGACTTAGGAGTCAAGTGAGAACACTTGATCATAGGTCATACTCATCGTTTAAGCTCAAGTGGGGTTACCACTTTTACATAAAGCATTGTTGTGTTCACATCTTTAGAATTGCTTTAGCTCAAGTCTTAGAGTAAAGCTCCCCCTAGATGTGATATCCCCCCTAAGAGGGATGAACTAACCTTGGGTTTTGTCGATGATGACTTCATGTAGATGTTGAAGATGTGGACGCTCAATGTTGATGTAGATCACTTGGAGCTATCCATTTGAGTGAATTGCACTTTCAATACCTACATGGGTTAGTCCCACAAGGAACAAACAAGGATATCCATAGACATAGAGTGATGCACACACAAGATGATGTCCATGAAAACTTTTAGGTTACCTTGTCCCTTGTCTTACCAGCAAGAGGGTTTGTGACTCCTTGAACTAGTGCAAGATGTGGAAGTTTATTGCACTTGTTCTTGCCAAAATAATAAGAGTGAAGTATGTTGGCAGAGTGACCCTCAAGAACTCTCTAGTTCTTCTTCTTTTGGATCCACACCATCTTGATGGGAATCCTTGGAGTTGTAGTCGTACTTGATGAAGTGGAACTTGAAGTAGTCTTAGGAATCCACTTGACTAAGGTCTTAGGAGCTTCTTCAAATGCATCATTTTCCTCTTGAAGCTTGTCCTTGCCTTTTTGCTTGTAGTCTTGTGGTGGAAGATCATCTTGAGCTTGTGTCCCCTTGAAAGAAGTATCATACTTCTTTTGTTGAGGAACAAACTTTGTCTTGGGGTATTGATCTTCTTCCCACTCAACTCCATTGGCATTGAACTTTCGTTCAAAACCAACACCTTGATTTTTCCGGTGCATTCCTTGCTTGCGCACAATTTCCTCGAATTGCTTACTCCCGGCAAGGCTTTTGTACACTCCTTTCTCTATAATTCCCTTCAATAAACTATTTTCTTGCTCAAGTGTAACTTGGCTCAGGGAATCATTAGTGGAATCAAGAGAACTACTAGAAGCAACAATATTGGATTTAGCATGATCATTGTTACAGCTAGAGGAAGAATCTTTCTTGTTCTTGTTACTAGACTTGACTTGAGGCATGTAAGTGGATAAGAGTAAACGCTTGGCAATGTGAGAAGAACTTTTCTTGCGGAGATCATCATTGATTGCTTTTAAGAACTCATGCTCTTGCTCAAGATTGAGCTTTTCAAAGCGTAATTTCTCATGAGCTCTTAAAAGTTCTCGATGATCTTCGAAGATAGTTTCATGAGCTAACTTAAGAGTGTTTAATTCTTTAGTTAGAGCCTCAATCTTCTCCTTATCATTGTCATTCGTTTTATCTTGATTAGCATGATTAATTGGTCTTCCATCATAGTATTCATCACTAGAGTTGTCAACAAGCAAATCATCACCTAACAAGTCATCTTCATCACTATTGAAATCAACATACTCGGGATGTGTTACCTTAGGACCTTTGGCCATGAGGCATCTTCCAACTCCTTCATTTGGTGAGTCAAATATGTCGTAGGAGTTGGTTGACACAAGTGCTAGACCGGCAACACCTTCATCTTGAGTATCTTCGGAGTTGGAGTGATAACTTCTCTCGGAGTGGCTGTCGGAGTCGGAGCCGGATGCCCATTCACCAACATGAGCTTGATGCTTCGTCTTGTGTAGCTCCTTGATGATTTTTCCTTCCTTTCCGAATCCTTGCTTCTCCGTGAGTATCTTCGTTCATAATGATCATCTCTACTCCTTCTCTCTCTTGGTGGTGATTCTTTGCTTCTTCTTTTTGGAGAATCTTCTCTTCTCTTGTAGGGAGCCGTACACTCATTGGAATAGTGTCCGGGTCTTCCACAACTGTAGCAGTTTCGCTCTCGACTAGAAGATCTTTTGTCATTGTAGGACCTTGACTTGAAGCTTCTATCTTTGCTTCTACTCTTGTAGAACTTGTTGAAGTTCTTCACCATTAAGCTCAATTCTTCATTGAAGTCTTGTTTCTCACTTGATGATGTGGGGGCTTCACATGAGGCTTTATAGGCACCACTTGATTTGTTCTGAAGTTCCTCTTTATCCTTAAGTGACATCTCATGAGCAACAATTCTTCTAATCACCTCCGTTGGCTTGAGATCTTTGTAATTGGGCATCATTTGGATCAATGTGCACACGGTATCATATTTTCCATCCAAGGCTCTTAGAATCTTCTTGATGATGAATCTATCGGTCATCTCTTCACTTCCGAAGCCGGCAATCTCATTTGTGATGAGAGCAAGCCTAGAGTACATTTCAGCGACACCTTCACCATCCTTCATCTTGAACTTGTCAAGTTGACTTTGAAGCACATCCAACTTGGATTCCTTGACGGAGTTGGTACCTTCATGCATATCAATCAAAGTGTCCCAAATTTCCTTCGCATTCTCAAGACGGCTGATTTTGTTGAATTCTTCGGGGCACAATCCGTTGAAGAGAATATCACAAGCTTGAGCATTGTATTGCAACATCTTCAACTCATCCGCGGTAGCTTCACGGTTTGGTTCTCTCCCATCAAAGAAGTCACCTTGCAAACCAACACACACAATAGCCCAAACGGCGGGGTTATGTCCAAGAATATGCATTTTCATTTTATGCTTCCAACTAGCAAAATTAGTACCATCAAAGTAGGGACCTCTACGGTGATAATTTCCCTCGCACTACAGGAATCAGCTATTTTGCCGTCTGCCACGGCGGACGGCAAAGGCATGAACGGCCGATGGCAAAGCCTTTGCCGTCAGCCGCGGACGGCAAAAGGCTCCGGCAAAGTAGGCTACGGTAAACAGCTACTTTGCCGTCTGCTTCCTGGCGGCTGACGGCAAAGGCCCTTTGCCGTCTGCGGCGGACGACAAAGAGAGCGGACGGCAATAATTGCGCTGTCAGTCCGTTAAGTGGCTAACGGCAGGCCTTTGCCGTCCGCCGCTGACGGCAAAATTTCTAGTGTCTTTGCCGTCCGCCATATGATGTCATCTACACGTCACTACATGGCAGGTTCTTTGCCGTCTACAACTGATGGCAAAGTCTTTGCCGTCTTCCACTGTAGGCAAACTGACCAAATGGGTCAGCTCCCAGGAAGCACAGCTGGATGCCATGTGTCTTCTTTGCCGTCCGCGGCAGACGGCAAAGAGCCCGTTGCCGTCGGTGGCAGACGGCAAAGAGCCTGCCATGTTGGCTCTTTTATCTGTTTTTTATTAAATCCAACAATTTTCATCACAAATATATATGACATATATAGATATATTTCAAAAGGCCATTACAGAGCAAACATATATGATATCCAACACATAACTTCATCATCCAACCATATATATTACATGCATAGTTCCATCATACATAACAAGTTCAACATAGAGGCATCCAACCATATATATTACAATAGTTTCATCCAATGATACATGCATTGTTCAACGATACAAAAGAAACAGAGAAAGGGATAAGGAGCACTCCATCTATGCAAGCTTTCGTCAAGTGAATGAAATCTGCAAAATGAAAAATAAGAAAGTTAGAACAAGAAGAGTAGAACAAGAAGAAGAGTAGAACAAGAAGAAGACTAGAACAAGAAGAGTAGAACAAGAAGAAGACTAGAACACGAAGAGTATATCATTTATGAGCTAACTTACATGAAATGGATCATATATGAGCTAACTAAGTTGAAATGGGTCGTTTATGAGCTAGCTAAGGTGAAATGGATCATTTATGAGCTAACTTAGTTGAAATGGGTCGTTTATGAGCTAACTAAGGTCAAATGGATCGTTTTTGAGGTAACTAAGGTGAAATGGATCGTTTTTTAGCTAACTTAGGTGAAATGGATCATTTATGAGCTAACTTAGTTGAAATGGATCGTTTTTGAGCTAACTTAGGTGAAATGGATCATTCATGAGCTAATTTAGTTGAAATGGATCTTTTTGAGCTAACTTAGGTGAAATGGATCATTTAAGAGCTAATTTAGGTGAAATGGATCGTTTTTTAGCTAACTTGGTGAAATGGATCGTTTATGAGCTAAATTAGTTGAAATGGATCGTTTATGAGATAACCTAGGTAAGATGGGTCATTTTGGAGTTAACCTAGGTGAAATGGGTCATTTTAAAGCTAACATAGGTAAAATGGATCATTTAGGAGCTAATCTAGGTAAAATGGGTCATTTTTGAGCTAACTTGGATGAACTGGATCATTTATAAGCTAACCTAGGTAAAATGGGTCATTTTAGAGCTAACTTAGGTAAAATGGATCGTCTATGAGCTAACTAAGCTAATTATGCAATTTTTGACATAAGTAAGCTAAGTACAGATCGTTTTAGAGCTAACTTAGGTAAAATGGATGGTTTTGGAGGTCAATAAGCTTATTAAGTCATTTTGGAGGAGAAGAAGCTAAGTCTAGGTCATTATGGTAAGCATTGGAGGAAATAAAGCTAAGTCTAGGTCTTTATGCATGTGTTAAGCAAAACACTAGATAAACTTACCAAGATCCAGGAGGTGTAGGAGCGGGGTGGCTCGTGCCGGTAGATGGAGAAGGATCGTGCGATGCTTGTCTGGAGTTACGCTGCACCACAGATCATTTCCAATGTCTTGTTAGCATGATGACACTCAAATGTTAAGACTAGCAAGTAATGTCCATTCAAATAAAACTCACCGTGGTCCCAGGAGCAATCACTGGCACCGGCGGAGCGGTCTGACCTGTCTTCTCGCACACAGACTGCACATTTGGTTTTGACGACTCAGTCATACTAGTTAGTAATGAGACAAACACTACATGAATTCTTTGGCTAATCTGCAGAAGAAACTTACCACAAGGAGCTCGTACATGGCCCTTGCCTGCATGTCATTCCGTGCCCTCTCCTCCTCCATCATCTTTGTCGTCCTCTCCTCCAACTCCCGCTGCCTCTCCGCCGCCTCCGCCAGAAGTTTCTCCGTTCTATCTCTCTCACTCTGTATAGCAGCCTGCAACACCACTCACATGACCATTTGTAATCATTGATGGAAGCGCACACAATGTAATTAATGGAGAAAGATAACTGAGTACGTATCACTAACCTTGATGGCGAGTTGCACTGGCCGTTCACGAGGCCTTATCTCAGGAGCGGAGCTTGACTGGCGCGCCTTGATCTCCGGGAGAGTGCTAGGACAACGGATAAGTCCATCTCCAATGGCTATGGAGCCATGGGACCTCCCGCCACCAGATATCATCACCAGCTCTGGATCAATGGGAACCTGGCTCGGGTTAAAGTCCTCCCCTTTCCTCGCCTTCCCCTCATCTCTATATCTCACGAGCTTGTTGTGGGAGGAGATGTTGGTGAAGTTGTTTGCATCATCGAGGTCAGACTGAGAGAAAGCCTTGACTTTCTTGAAAGAGGCAGTGTGGGCCATGGCATACAGGTCGTACACCTCTGGCACCTTATCCGCCTTATTGTAGCGTGCCTGAAAGAGAGAAACAATGAAAATTAGTAATTAAAGGGCTCAAGCTAGCATGATGAATGAATTGCATGAATCATGAAGCAAACTACATACCTAGTTGCGCCCGAACTGATATAAGTTGGAGCTGCCTTGATGGTGTGGCACACCTTCCATTTGGGCACGTTTGTCCTTGGCCTCGTTGTGGAGGGATAGCCATTGTTTTGAGCACCACTCATCGACCAACACCTCCCAACAATCCATCCGATCCGCACACCATCTCGGAGGCGCCTAAGTTAGCAAATAGAAACTTGAGCGCTACGGCTAAGAATTACTAAATGAAGGAACTTAAGTAGAGAAGGCCTTAAGAATTACCTTCATGTACTGCTCCTTACTCAGGAACTTATCACGGCACGCCGGCTTGGTCTTCTTGATACCACGCAAGGCGTAGTAGTCTGGAACAGCCTGCACCCGAGCATCGTGCCGTAAGTTCTGGAGTAGGCGCTTGCAGACGTTCTCGATAACATGTACCGCGTCCTCCTCATATCCCTCCTCACACCTATAGAATGTATGCAATCAAATGAGACAATATTGATTACTACAATTAATAACTAGATAGTTGAAGATTTTTAAATGTGTAAAGGAGAAATTACCCAGAACTTTCTGATCACCATGTCTGCCCTTGTGTCGCACACGACACCGTCGATAATCTCATCCGGCGGGGCCGGGGCGGCCACGTAGTGCTCCCAGCTCAATCCAAGCTCTAGAAGCCGACCCTCACCAGGCAACGTGACAAACCCCGGGAAGTTTTGCCGGCAAAGAACTCCAAGGACGGAGTTGGGCCGGCGGACACTATGATGGTGGTCCCAACCCCTGCAGCATGACAAGGCCAACACATTAGTTATTTGAAGAAACGTGAATGCAGAAGGTACAAAAATATTAAATGCACTTACGTACCTCTCCCCATCAGGGAAAATCAACCACCTCTGCTCGCGGGTCACCGGCACGGACGGGAGCCGTGTAGCACCACGCTGGTAGACGTTGCCCCCCTCCTCCCCCTCCTCATCAGTCTGCTCCCCGCCATCATCAGCATGGCCACTCGGCTCCCCGCCATGCTCAGGCTGACCCGGCTAGGTACCCCATCCAGACGTGTGCTCCTCCCGGGTCTCGTGGGCCCAAGTCCCATGGGCCAAAGGCCTGTCGCCCCGAGGCTCGTCGGCCGAAGACTCGTGGACCGGAGGCTCGTGGACCAGAGTCAGTGCAGCCTCCTCCTAAGACGAGTCCACCCTAGAAGTCACGTGCTCGGGTGAAATAGCTGGGGGTGGCGGCGAGGAAGGCGCCCTAGCAGTCACCGTACGTCCTCTCCCGCGACCACGTGCTCCAACTCCTCTCTTCTTCTTACATCGTCCCCTGCTGGGCACCGCGGTCGACGAAGAAGGGCCCGGCGGTGTCGCCATACTGTCCAGCAACGCTCGGCGGAGAGGTGCGTGTGGAATGGAAGACCTCGCACCACGCGTCGACGAAGAAGGGGCCTCGGCGCGCTCCCGACCAGTGCCCACCATCTTTCAACACCTGCCATGACAAAGAATAAACGAAATTAGTACAACATAAAAAAAGTACCAACATGAATAATAATATGTATATCACTTAAGTGTATCATCATCAAGTACAACATAAAAAAATTGAATACCTGACACTACTAATAATCTCGATCAGTATCATCAATAAATGCATAATCATCATCATCATCACTATAATCAATGATGGGCTCATAGGGTTCATTGGCATCAACATGTGCAAGGCCACCTTGACGTAATCGGTCAAGCATTGATAGGTCATCCGCAGCAGTAACCTCTTCTTGTTCCGGCTCTTCTTGTTCCTCCTCTGGGGTGATGTTGGATTCATTGTCGCTGTCTACTTCAAAGTTTTGGGGTGAAGTATAGCGGTTCTTGAATCGCTTTTTGGAAAGACGTGTCTCTTGGAAGAATTCTCCTTCATATGTGTCTGGGTTAATGTGAGGTTCATAATCCTCTTCCTTTGGGGGAGAAAGTCTAGCATGTGGCGGCACTTCATAAACGACATCCCAACCTTTCAGATTTGGATTAGTTTGGCAGGCCCACGGTAGATAGAATACTTGGGTCGCCTGTTGAGCCATAATATAGACATCAGGAACATCTAAATGAGTGCTTTGGTTGATTTCAACTAGCCCTATATGTTCATGAGTCCTTCTAGTCTCCTTCGGCTGAAACCAATAACATTTGAAGACTACGACATTCGGTGGGTTTTCACCATAGAACAGAAGTTCATAAATTGCTTCAACTCTCCCATAATACTCGGTACCTCCTTCGCCGATAGCAGATACACAACAATTTGTAGACTTCCGGTCGGCCATAGATAGCTCTTTGCCATAGGTACGAAAGCGATACCCGTTGATGTCGTACTTGTCAAATGAACGGACCTTATAGTCAAAACCATTAGCGACTTGTCTCAATTCGGCGTCCATAGACTCTGAATTAGCCTACAAGTTTAATATGAAAGGATTGTTGCATTATGCACAAATTAGCGAATGAAATGAAATTGTCTAATAGAAATTACCGTTTGTTTGAACCAAGAGATGAAACCGGGATAGCCACCTCCTTGCTTTGCGAGAAGCTCATACTCTTCGACGGAATCCTTTTGGATCTCCGCTCCATACGAGAATATGGCGAGTATCAACTGTATGACATATCCAGGAATAAGAGTAGTTCAAAGGAAATAGAAGTTGCGAAACAATGTACTGAGAACTTACTCGATGTACGGCCGCACTTCTATCAGGTTGTTGAAGATATACAACAAAATGGTCCACCATTCTTCGTTATCCAAAGATACTGGATGTGAAACACTAGCTGGTGCGAGATTCCCTTTGAATAGGCTGAGGTTGGATCCACCCTTTTTAGGCTCGTCAGCATTGTACCGAGGCTTCGGATTATGCAAATGACGATTTTTGGCTTCGTAGTGCGCTGTTACGAAGTTTGCCGCCTCCTCTGTGATGAATGCCTCAGCCATCGATGCTTCAATTCTACGTTTATTTTTACATTTTTCTCGAAGCGTCTTCTGCATCCTCTCAGTTGGGTAGCACCAACGATTTTGCACGGGCCCCCCCAATCTTGCCTCGGTCGGGAGATGCAAAATCAAATGCTGCATTGGATTAAAGAAGCCCGGTGGAAAGATCTTCTCTAACTTGCAGATCAACTCCGGCGCCAACTCTTCCATTTCTTCTAGCACGCCAGGCGATAGTTCTTTCGCACAAAGAACACGGAAGAAATAGCTGAGTTCTGCCAGTACTAGCCATTCATCCTCATGGATGAAGCCACGCAACATCACCGGCATTACCCGCTCAATCCATATGTGCCAATCATGACTCTTGAGACCAAATATCTTCAGTTTATCAAGATTCACTCCCCTCTTTAGATTCGCTGCATACCCATCGGGGAACATCAACTGCTGTTGCACCCACAAGAGAATTTCCCTCATAGCTGGCCTTCCAAGATTGAACCATGCCTTTGGCTTCGTCCAGTTATGCTTTCCTTTTGGTTCTTTCATGTTTTGTAACGGCCTATCACATAGCGCCTCCAGATCGACTCTAGCCTTAGTATTATCCTTTGACTTCCCATCTATGCCAAACAATGTACCAAAAAGTGCCTCGGCGATATTCTTCTCAGTGTGCATCACGTCGATGTTGTGTGGGCAAAGGAGGTCTTTGAAGTAAGGCAGATCCCATAAGCATGTTTTGTGAGTCCACGCGTGCTTAGTATTATACCCCTTGAAGTACCCTGGACGTTGTGGATCTGGCTCGAGAGCGTTTAACTGATCCAGGGTCTGTTGGCCTGTCAATGTAGGTGGTGCAGAGTTTTTGACAACTCTACCCCTGATGAAGTTCTTCTTGTCTTTCCTGAACTTATGGCGAGGATCCAGGAACTATCTATGCATGTCGAAGCAAGAAAACTTGTGACCGGCCTGAAGCCAACGAAACTCAAGAGCTCCCTTGCATGTGGGGCACGGGAACCTTCCATGCACACACCAGCCAACGAATAGCGCATATGCCGGCAAGTCATGCGTCGAGTACATGTACCAGACACGCATTATGAAGTTCCGTTTGCTAAAGGCGTCGTATGTCTTGAACCCATTATCCCAGGCTTCTTGCAATTCGTCCTTAAGCGACTGCATGTACACATTCATATTTTTGCCCGGATAGTTGGGTCCTGGAATTATCAACGTCAGGAAAATGTTCTTTCTTTGCATAATCTGTCCGGGGGGGAGATTGAGTGGAAAGACAAATACGGGCCAACAACTGTATTGGGTTGCCGTCATACCAAACACACTGAACCCATCCGTGCTGATGCCGACTCGAGGATGCCTCGGATCTGCCGCTTTGTCAGCATGTAATTCATCAAACTTTTTCCACGCAACACCATCCGATGTGTGTACCATCATCAGATTCCCATCTGCATCTAGTTTGGTTCTTTTGCCTGTTTTGTGCCATGTCATCTGTCTGGCCGTCTCTTCGACCATGAAAAGACGTTGAAGTCTTGGTACGATTGGCATATACCGAAGAACACTAACGGGGATTTTGGTCTGTGTCTTCTCACCCATACCGTTGTCTACCACAATATACCTGGAAGACTTGCAAATGGGACAATAGTCCAAGTCCGCATAGTCAAGCCTAAATAAGGCACATCCTTTCTCACAGGCATGTATCTTCTCATAGGGCATCTTCAGTGCACGGAGGATTTTGTCCGGCTGGTACAGGTTTGCAGGCATTACATGGCCTTTGGGTAGAAAGCGTCCAAATACTGTCATAATTGCGTCATAGCATTCTCTGCCCAAGTTGAACTGAGCCTTCAGAGCCATTACTTGTGAGATGGCATCCAACTGACAAAGCTCAGTGTGCTCGTGGAGCGGACATTTCGAAGACTCCAACATTTCATTGAAGGCCTTTGCAGATTCCTCCATCTCCTCGTCCGAATCCCGAGCATCATCATAGCCTTGCACCATGTTTTCCATCCCGGTACCATGCTCGTCGGTGCGACGACGATCCACCTCAGCTCGGTCACGTTGGGCAGACTCACCATGAAATGTCCACACCGTATAATCGAGCGTAAAACCACTCTTCTGAAGGTGTTTGCCCATTTCAGCCTCTGTCTTCTTTTCCCAATTGCCGCACCGGAAATAGGGGCACCAGGTTTTCTTTTGGCCATTTGCAAATGCGGCTTGCACAAACCCCTTAGTTTTTGTGAACCATTCAACGCTCCATTTGTTCTGACCAGTGTGACCGGTATACATCCAAGCACGGTCACTCATCTTGACTTTCAGAGCTACTAGACACACAACAACTATAGATGTAATTCACCATGTATATATTCATTAGTTGATCTACTTTGTCAATTTTATTACGTCCATGCAACCTACACTCTAATAGGTAATGATAGGTCCTAATCCCACCCGTGTATGTGTAGATTGGGTTCATTTTCCCATGCTATGCTTCGGATCCGACGCAAAATTTCGGGTACACGTCTCTGCAATAAACAGAGAGGATGTGTACCCGGAGAACAACAGGGGAGGCACTAACGAAATATATGCGTCGGATCCGGAGCAAAGCATATGGGAAAACGAACCCAATCTACACATACTCGGGCTGTCCATGGATACCGTTGGACAATTCGAAAGAATCAAGGTTATAAATATGCAAATGCATGCATATTTATAACTATGACGCTTTCGAACGGGAGACACATATTAGTTACGCATACTGATGATTCAAGACACATATATAGCTAGCTATCAAGTTTCATCAGAATAGATCAAATAATTAATGGGGGAGGAGGACTTGTCATTTGTGCTCACCCACGAACGAAGGGGCAGAGCTCGTCAGACGCACGGCGAGGTCGTCGAACACCAAACCGCAACGATGAAACAACTGCACATTTAAAACTACACGATCAACACAATTATATATGATGTTTTTCATAACAAAATCGAACAATATATGACCTAACTAATAATTCACAAATATATGACCCCGTCGGCCTCTGGAAGGCCAAAGAACACCTTTTCGGGAGGTGTCGGTGGTCGGGGTGTCCTGTCGGTGTCGGGGTGCCGTGTCGGGGTCGGGGTGCTGTTTCGGGGTCGGGGGGTCAGGGTGTCGTGTC